>NC_134866.1:13220000-13534670 GCF_049852395.1 Peromyscus maniculatus bairdii | reverse complement strand
ATGGGCTGCAAAAAAATGTGATCAAATGTCATTCATAACAGAGGAGTACAGGAGCACCTCCCAAACTGGAAAGGTTGGTGGAAAAATTGGTGCCAATAGATTGGTACAATATAAATGAGAAATTGAATAAAGTTATGAAATATCTTAACAAAAATGAAGAGTGCATTTTGGAGATGTTATGGAGCTGGAAATGGTTGCCTATTAAAGACAGAATGCACCAATAGGGCATTGGGGTTGTTTAGGACTAGGCAGAGACCAGGCAGCAGCCCTTCAATCTGAATATTACCATAATGGGAAAGGAATTTGGCTGTCTTCTTTCTTCCTTCCTTCCTTCCTTCCTTCCTTCCTTCCTTCCTTCCTTCCTTCCTTCCTTCCTTCCTTCCTTCCTTCCTCCCTCCCTCCCTCCCTCCCTTCCTTCCTCTCCTCCTTCCTTCCTTCCTTCCTTCCTTCCTTCCTTCCTTCCTTCCTTCCTTCCTTCCTTCCTTTCCTTCCTTCCTCCTTTCCTTCCTTTCTATTTTATCTTAGAGATAAAAAAGACTTACTTGTTTTTTTTTAAATTATGTGTGGGTATGTGCTAATGAGTACATGTGCCTTTGGAAGCAAGAACAGGGAGTAGGATAGCTGGAGCTGGAGTTACAGACAGTTGTGTATGCACTGGGAACTGAATCCAGGTCTTTACATGGCCTTCAAGGGTTCTTATCCAGTAAACCATCACCCCTGCTCTCTCTTGGAGATTGTTAATGAACAGTAAGTGGTGCACTAAGTGTATCTTTTGGATTTAGTCTCATCAGGTATTTTTAGACCCATCTGTTTGATCATGGAAGATTTTGTTTTTTTCATATAAGACTGTTGCAGGTTAAATAATACCTTTAATCCCAAACTCAAATGTTGGCATCTTAACCCCAATTCCTCAGAATAGAGCTATGTGGTGAGATATAATTCTTCAAGTGGTGATTAAGTTGATTAAAGCCTAACACAAAATAGCTCATGTTTTTAAAAGAAGCAGAGACTGGCTGGCCAATAGATGGAAGAAGAGAGCATGCAAGACACAGGGGGAAGATGACTTCCTAGCAGCTAAGGAGAACGGCCCAGAAGAAGCCAGCTCTACTTTGAGCTTGAAGGTTGAGCCTCCAGCAGGGAGAAAACTTGCTTCTGTAGTTTAAGTCCTTAGTTGCGGCACTTTGAATGTCAGTGCTGGGAGATATTGCTAAGACTTTTCTGTTTTTCTTCCCCATCAACTTGTGTTTCCCCCTCTTTTGTTGGGAAACACAGAAAGGGTAAAAATGCACACACAAATTTGTATACCTCTATTACATTTGGTTGTTTATTTCAGGGATGCTTAAACCAAGATCTGTGCTCAATAATGAAAACATAAAATAAGCATGCCAGATTTGCCCCTTGTATTTTAGATTCTAGAATATATTAAACAAATTCTGTTCTACTATATTGTTTTATTTAGGTTTCATAACTGTGATAAGAGAAAATGCAGAGACAGCTAAACTTATTGTAACTTACTATATAGCAATGTTCATGGAACAAAATCATGGTAAATAAAATAGCACACTTGAAGTTTTTCATAGTTGTATAGAAATTGATATGTCAATATTCTATATTTATACTTTTTAATGTCACACAAAGTTTGTAGATGATCATTTAGTGGCTTTGGTTTATTGTCCTTCTTTTTAAAAACATACTTTATTTAGTGTGGATGGGTGATTTGTCTGCATATATGTCTATGTACCACTTGGATGTCAGATGTCTGCAGAGGCCAGAAGAGGACACCGAATCTCCTGGAATGGAGCTACAGAGGGTTACGAGTGGCCACGTGGCTGCTGGGAATTGAATCTGGGTTTTGTAGAAAAGCAGCCAGTCATGTTAACCTCTGAGCCATCTCTCCAGCCCCTTTCCTATCCTTATTAATGAATTAGTGATGAGGCATGCAGAAATACTGAGAAATAAGAATATCCTTTAACCCTAAATATTTCCACATAAAATGGGGGAAAGGCCCATGATGACACATCTTCAATTTTTTTTAAAATACCATGTTAAAATATTCTAGAGCTCTATTCTATAAACCATTCTGTTTGTTAAACAAAATATTTTGCAACCCCAAAGAAATTCTGGAAATCTGGATACATATGTGTATGTAACAAATGAAAGTAGCATTTCCCCTTAACCCTAGGAAGGGAAAAAGGAGAATCCCACTATTGGTTGATAAAATATCTGAACACTGCATATTATACATTCATTTCCAAGGAGCAATCTCATTTATTAAACACGAGTGTGGTTGTTTGAAAGAAAATGGCTCCCAAAAGGAGTGACACTATTAGCAGGTGTGGCTCTGTTGGTGTAGGTGCGGCCTGGCTGGAGGAAGTGTGTCACTGTGGGGGCGGGCTTTGAGGTATCCCAGTATCTCAGTCCATTTCCTGTTACCTTCAAGTCAAGAGGCAGGACTTTCAGCTCCTTTTCCAGCACCATGTCTGCCTGAATGCTACCATGTTGCACCATGATGATAATAGAAGAAACCTCTGAAAATGTAAGCCACCACAATTAAATTTTTTTTCCCTTTCTAAGAGTTGCTGTGGTCATGGTGTCTCTTCACAGCAACAGAAACCCTAAGACAATGAGAAAGTTATTTTCAAGTCACTTTCCTCATCTACCACCTTTTGTTTTCAGTCCATTCCTCAATTCTGTTTACTGTTCACATTAACCTCATTCTTTCCTTCCATATTACCTGGCTCTTCTGGAAAGGTGTCTAAACCTAATTTTTCTTTAAAATGATTTATGCCTCCCAGGATATAAAGCACTGGTGTGGATGAATGATTATGAAATTGATGCATATTTGTTTGAAAAAGCAGTGATACTAATGGTTGACAAGTATTGAATAGTTACTCTGTATTAGGCTGTGCACTTCAATAATTAAATTGAATTGAATCAATATGACACTCCTAGGGAGTCAATTCTATTATTGGGCACTTCCTTGTGGCTTTTCATCTTTTTATAAGAGGATACAAATTTTGAGAGGGTAAGCATTGGATTCCAATCCAGATACACAGAGTCCTGGACTCTGTATTCTTAACCACAGCGATTGAACTGTGTGGGAGAACAGCCCATGGAGTATGCAAGGGTGCTGTGGGGAGAGATTTCTTTTTATTTCATTTTATTTTTTTATGCATAGCATGATATATTTCAACATGCAGCATGCAGAAGTACAGTAGACAGAAATTCAGTTACAACTAAAAAATTGTTGGACTGAATGCGTAGCACACAATAATCAGGGTTAGGCATACACAGTCTTAACACTGAAAACAGAAGTATCCAAGTGCAGGTTCGGAGTTGAGGAAGGTGAGTGACTCACTTTAAGATTTGGGGAGAATATATTACTTATATTTTGTTGCTGTGTAAAAAACTGGAATACATTTTTCTGTCCTGGCTGGAAACAATGACTAGTCATTTTAAAGATTAAGTTTGCTAATCACAAATCCAGTATCACCAATGCATTTCTTTCTTTTTATTTTTCACTTAAAAATTATTTTATGTGTCTTTTACATCATGTATTTAGATCCCATTCATCTTTCTGTCCCTTTGCATCTGCCCTCTGCCCTTATACTCCCTCCTCAAAAATAAAACAAAATTTATGAGAAAAAAAAGAAAAAAAGAGAGAGAAGAAACACAAAAATTGAAAAAAGGGGCAAAATTTTTAAAAAATCGCATCATAGAAGCTACAGTGTGATACAGTGAGTCATACAGAAAATCCCTTTGTCTATATATCTTTACTTGCAAGTGTTCACTGCGAAGAGTCATTGGTCTGTTTCAAGGTCTCTGGTTTCTACCACTATTGATGCTGGGTCCCCCTGGGACTCTTCTTGGATATCCTGTTGTTGCCCTATGCTGTGGAGATCCTGCAGCTTTGGGTCTGTGGGTCAGGTCCCTTCACATGCTCCAGCAGATCTCATAGATGGGGTGGATGCTGGGGTCTGGACCTGGGCAGCTGCCAGGTTGGTCCACCTGCCAGTTCTCCCCTGTCCTCACCATTAGAGTGAGATCTCCAGTGTTGTCCTGGCTAGTTCACCTCTTGCAGCAATGAGCGAGGGGTGGGGCCTGGTTTTCCAGCTTTCACTTCCTCAGGGTCTGTTATCCTATACCTATACCATCAGGGCCAGCTTTATTGTGTTGCCTCAGTGAGGGACTATTTACCTGAGTGATGTAGCTGGCGAGGGACATGGATATTCCTCCTGCTCTTAACACCCCAGGTCAAGCTCCACCACCTGTCTCAGGCTTTGATGTGAGGAGGTGGTGGGGGAGGGTGGGAGGGTGGGTGGGTATCTCTCCTCCACCCATGCTACTACATGTCAGATGAGTAATGGGACAACTCTCCCTTGCTCACAACATCTGGGATGAGTCACCCTTACCTGGGATCATTGGGCCAGCTCTGCTGTGCTTCCTAGGTAAGAAGCAGGGTCCGCTTTCCTGAGTGCTGCAGCTGGTAAAGGTCAGCCTTCTCATCTGTTGCACATGGTAACAGGTGAAGGGTAAGGCAGGTATCTCTTCCCCTCCCACACCACCACATGACAGATGAGTCATGGGGACACCTCTCTCAAGCTTACAACTTCAGGGCTGGCCCACCCACATCTCCACCAAGAGTTGGCTTTATTGTGTTGTCCCAGTAAGGTGCAGGGTCTGCTCTCACGAATGTTACAGCTGATGGGGGTCAGGGACAGCTCTCTTGTTCTTATGACCATAGGGCCAGCTCTCCCACGTGCCTCAGGCATTGATGGGGGGCAGGGTAACTCTCCCCTACCCATGCCACCATAAGACAGATGAGTAAAGGGGACAGTTCTTCCATGCTCACCCACACTTCTGCCAACAGAGTTGGCTTCATTGTGTTGCCTACACAAGGTACAGGGCCTGCTTGGGGAGAGAATTCTTGATAGGTAAATAATTGTCACATTAATATTATGTAAGCATTTTCATGTATTAGTCAAAGAATTAAGGTATACACACACAACCGCTGGAGAACATCCCTAGATGGATATGGTGAACATAGAGCCTGGCAAAGATCTTCAAGGACTATGTACATAAAGACAATGAAACAATGTAAAGATACCATTGTGGTCTCAAGAAAGCTGCAGACTAGAGGTCATATCAACAACCCCATACACATTGCAGTTGAAAACATCCTGACCTATACATCTTCAAAACCAATGGGAGCCACCTCTTACTTGCTGGGATTGCTAAGAGAGACAAGGTGACCTATATCCTCGTGCCCATTTGGTGTGTCTCTTCATGCTAAAATCTTCAGTTTCCTGTTTCTCATTATAATATTCAATTTTGATCTTGTTAAAAGAGACAGCTACGACAATCTCACTTTCGCAGGTCTTGATTGGCTCTGTGATTCTAGAATGGAGAATATTCTAAAACAAAATTGGTTCAGAATATATCACCCTACCCCATGGACAGACTACTTTAATGGCCAGAGAAAAGGCACTGAACATAGGAAACAGAAGTGTGGTCCAGATGGACAGTCTAACCAGATGCAGTTCATGCCCGTCTTGAGTGGGATTTAAACTGCTGTGCATGTGTGATTCACTGAAGCTCATGTATAAGAGCTGGTGACAGTCTATCATTACATTAGGTTGTAGCTCATACTTCAGGGACAAGCCTTAAAATAAGTATGGCTGTGACTTCAAGCCTCACTTAACAACTACAGAAATGGGAAATGATATCATATAGGAACACAAGACACTTCAAAAGCCTGAGAATATTTGACAGAGAGTCAACTGTGGCCCATGAAGGTAATCTGATTAAGGCATATTAAAAGCCAGAGGGGAAAGAGACTGAATGCTCTGCCATCCATCTGTCTCTAGGGTGCTTCTTCACTTAACCAAGTAAAAGGGGCTTCTGGCTATGTGTGAAGTCTCCTCTCATCAGCTGGAGCATTCATCAATCCATGACTAGTCTAGTCTGCCCACAATGCTCTTTCTGCATTAAAATCCACATACACCAGGGGAATTCTATTTCCAAGTTTGCTAGAAAAGTGCTATTTTACACCTGACCTGATCATATTGGATATCAACCTTCTCAAATGTACCCTACTGTGACGGAAATATCTGCTCACACATTCAAATGCCTCCCCACATACTCTTAACTCCATAATTTTGCAAAGTATTTTAAGTGATTTATTTTTAGAAAGTTGATACTAGGTATTAAGTACATACTAGAATTTTACTTTGGTTTTTGTTTTTATATCTATCAAAGCTAACTGGAGCAGATGTTCAGGGACCTTTTTTTAGAATGAACTATTCATAGACCCTTGCATTATGAGTGAATGTTTAGGGGCTGTGGAGATGGCTCAGTAGGTGAAGGTGCTTGTCCCCAAACCTGATAAGCTGGTTTGATTCCCAGGACACGGATGGTGGAAGGAGAGAAATGACTCCTTTAAGTTATTTTTGACCTCCACATAAGTACCATGGCATGCATGCATATATACACATGTGGTGATATTCTATTTGTATGTTAATAAAGTTTGCCAGGAGATCAGAGGACACAGATAGCCAGCCATAAATAAAAGTCAGGTGGTGATAGCACATGTTCTTAATCCGATCACATGGCAGGCAGAGTCTCTGTGCATTCAAGGACACAGCCGAGTGTGGTGACACACGCCTTTCATCCCAGTAGCAACCACAGAGACCTGGAGGTCTGTACAGACAGGCAGTGATGAGGAAGCGAAGTGGCTGGGCTAAGAGCCAACGAGAAGACAGAACAGCAAGGCAATAAAGGCACACGTTAGTCAGGAAGAAGCTGGTTCTTGGTGGCATGGTGAGCTAAGGTTAGCTGGCGGCTATTCCTATTTCTCTGATCTCTGAGGCCTTCACCCCTGTATTTGGCTCTGTGTTTCTTATTTAATAAGACTATTCAGAAAATCGTCTACATACTCATGTATAGATGTTTCCATGTCAGGTTGTGTATGCGCATGCCCATGTGTGTATGTTGAGGTATCTTCTTAATCATTCACTTTATTTTATTGACACAGGGATCTCCCATTGAATCTGGAGTTGTTAGGCTACTAGCAAGCCACAGGGATCTGGCTGTCTACAAACCCAATCTCCTGTGCTCAGGTGAGAGGGTTCCTACACAGCAAGCACATTACCAACAGAGCCATCTCCTCAGCTCCAACTATGAGACTGTCTAAGCCGCTTAACTAGAGAAGCACAAAGAGCTGGACCAGAAATTGATGTTTAATTTTCTCCTTTTTACTATTAATCTGAAAAATAGAAATCAACACCTAAAGAAATTTAAAATTTATAATATATTCAGTGAAAATAAGGAAGTATCATGTTTTCTTTTCCTAATTCCCTTGTGCATTTGTGTTCTTTGCTGTATGCATGTGCAAGATTTTTGCATGTGTGTAGGTGTACGTATGCGTGTGTGCATGCACTTGTATATACATTTATGTGGAGGGTTGAGGTTGATATCAAGAATCATAACTGCTTTTCTATCTTATTGTTTGAGGCAACATATGACTCAGTCAAATCCAGAGTTGAGCACTGTGGCTGGTTGATGTGGCAAGCTTACTCTGAGAATTCTGAGCAAAGTTCTACCTTTGGACAGCTGCCTTACAGGCAGGCTGCCTCACCAAACCCTGCCTCACCTGGTATTGATATGGATTTCTGGGGGTCTGAACTCGTGGTATCACAATTGTTCCACTGCTGAGCAATACTCTTTGTTTATTAAACACATTTCATATCCACAGAAGTTGCATAACTATGATAAACAGATTCATAAGTAAAACCCATAAGCTACTTGTTACCATAAAGAACTAAGTTTGCATTAAAACATCCATGATTAACAAACATTTTTGTTCATGCATAGATTAGTTTTCTTAGAAATTTTTTATAGTCTGTATTCAGTGCCCAAATGGATCAACTAGTATCCCTGGAGGCCCACTGACTATTCATGTAAGAAAAAGCATTTTATTTTTTTCTTTTAACCAACGTTTGTACAGCTATGGTAGCATATTTTCTGAGAAAACTTTGTAATTAGACATCATTTCTTGATTCACAGTAGATACATGGCCTTTATGTACATCTTAGGTTAGATAAACAAAAGACAGAAACTGAAACTCCAGAAATTTTTGAAAAATTGCTGTTTATATGAAGTTTACTATAGCATCAGAGTATAGAGTACTTTTGTTATCAAGTTTCAAGAGTAGATTTCCATTCACGAAGCATGAAATAGAAGTCTATAGAACTATGTTGCATATATCATATAATTATTCATAAAGTTACTTCAATATATGGCCAAAGGGTAAATCACATCAAAATTCAGTTCAACATCTTTATTGTAGTCTCCATAAAATTATTACAAGTTGAACTGTGTCCTCTAGAAACATATATATATATATATATATATATATATATATATTGAAGTCTGATCTCTCAGCACCTTAGAGTGCAAGTGTATTGAGAGAATGTTAAAGAGATAATTGAGGTGAGCAATGTCATTAGTGAGGGACCCTATTGCAATTTGAATGGTGTCTAATGAGACGTTAAGAGAGAAAAGCACAAAAGCCAATACAATGAAGGAAGATTGGCCTTCACAAGACACAGAATCCTACACACAGACCAACCCTACCAATATCTGATCTTTCACAGTCAGTCTCCAAACTGTGGCGTGTTGTCAGAGCAGTGCAGCAGGTAGATAATGACAGTTGGTTTTGTTTTCAATGTACAACGAAAGAATAAAAATGCTTTAGTGGAAAGTAAGATGATAATATAATAATAATAATAAGTTCTGTCGCTAATAATAATAGCAAAATATAAATCAGTTAAATATATTTGAGTTAGTAGAGAAAGATTTAAAAAAAATATGTGACAGTAAGACTATTGAAATGATTATTTCAGAAAGAAGATCCCCAAGTGGCCCAGTTAATTGATGGGTGTTTCTGCCTTAGAACATCCGGTGTGGAGTGTGTTGATGCGTTTGACTTGAAGGTCAAAGAACTGTCCTTCAAATATGGTGGCTGTCACATGTGTAAACACTTTCTACATCTACTCAAGTATCTGCCTTACTCATGCCCAAGAAATGAAACAGACACAGGTGTGACTGAAGATAACAAACAAATATGGAGGCAGGGGAAGGCTGAGTACTGTAAGTCATTTCATCTATTTTCTTTCTTTTGCTGAATATTTGATTTTCTTTCTTTTTTTCTTACATGTGTGTAGAAAGAGATGTGCTCTCTCTGATTCACCATTAGATGAGGATCTATGAGAGTTGGAAGTCAAGGTCATACTTGTGTATTTCATGAGAAAATGATTAAATGGCTTTGAGGAAGATTTCCAAACTCGAAGCATAAAACTGCTAGAAGTTAGCTGGTCCACAATAATCATCCTAAGTCTACTGTGGGCTTTACACAGCAGGAAACACCGAGGGAATGGCAAAGAACTAGATGTCCCGTCTACATGGACTTCACTGTTTCCCAGGAAGTGATAAATGATATGAAATCTACCCATAAATGAAGTATACAATGTATGGCAATTTGGTGAAACATGCCTCAGAAATTGTGAGAAGCAGCAGAGCTTGTTTGTGAAATGAGGCTGTGAATGAGCAAAAATGGGGAAACACTGTCCTTTGTACAAGATCTGAACCAGACTGAACCTAGCACCATTTCATTACGGGGAGGGACGGGGACCTGAGACTCCCCCAACCATTCATTAAGGGGATGTGGGACAGTTAATAGTTGCTAAGGTAGAGGGGTCTCCTTTGTCTCACTGTTTTAGTCACTGATATGTTACTTATGTCCCATTTAAAATTTCCCCTCATGGTTAAGCAAGCAATGATAATTAGATTCAAAGAGTCAATGAGGAAAATAAGGCATCAAAGTAGTATAGGACTTCCTGGGAAGAAGACAAAGGTTTTCAGCAGCAGAGAGAGAAGAGAAGGCGGATGCAATGAGAGGAACCAAAATTTCATGGCATCCATGCATGAAAGTGTCAAAGAACAAAAGTGTTTAAAGCTCTCTATATACACGATCCACTTTTACAATTTTTTCTAATATGTTACTCCACAGCTTTTGCATTGTCATTTCTTCTTCTTCTTTTCTCTAAATGCTGTTACAAATTTCATTTTTTGATGGTTAGCCGTACATGTCAACTTGGCTAGATTATAATGCCCAGTTACTTACCCAAATATTTCCCTACATAGTCCCCTCTGAGGCTAGATGTGGTTAACATCCATAGTCAGCTGAACTGTAGCAGGAGATTATTCTCAACAGTATAATCTTGTCTCATTCCAAGGTTTTAATAGCAAAACAGATTCCCAGGCTTAACAGGAGAGAGTTCTGCCTCAAGACCATATCATTAACTTCTGCCTGAGTTGGAGGCTGCTGCTCTCATTAGGTGATATTTTCTTGGTATGTATGGGATACAAACAGAATCCTGCTGTATTAATTTCTCTGGAAAATCCCAACTGATTCAATCACTGAAGATTTTATTTTTATGAGTACTTTCAAATAAGGCGTGTTTCTCCAAAGTGCGTTTGTATTCAAAGACAAGCACTGTTTGTGGCTTTTATACCATGGGGGATTTTGTTCCTCCCATTTCGACATATCTGCAAAAGTGGTTATGATATTATTAGGAATTTTTTCTTTATGGATTGCTCTGCAGAACTCCTCCAAAAAAATCTTTGTTTCTTAACTAAGTAAAAAAGATTCTTGCTTATTAGCTGAGAGTGGTATTGGGGGACATATATTTTCCCTTGGTTGGGTAGCTCATCCTTCTTGTGATGTAGCGATGGAACCCCAAGAAAGTATTTGTTGTCAGGGTAATGGACGGAGGAAAGAGGACATGAAGTTTATCTCTGTAGTATTCTATGATGATTTAGTAAATTTTCAACTATTTACATTTGAGGTACCTTCAGTATTGTGATTTTTCTTTTTCCCTAAGAGTGTTTGGGGTCTCACCTAAAAGATCTTTTATAGCAGTTCCTCTGGGAATGAGATGTAGGCTCACATTTTTTTTTTCTTTATGTGTCTCAGTCAGGCCACATGCCTTTTTCTTATCTTACCATGGAATTCTACAGTTAGCTGTCTCTTGTACTGTATGATATGTTTCCACATAGCACTATGCATTTAAATTGCTGTACTCCAAAATATACTGAGAACTCCACTGGACTTAGTGAAGGTCATGTTCACTTAGCCTAGTGCTTAGCCTGTCTCCTTCCACTGCTTCTTTAATGAATCAGTCCCATGTACTCTTGCTTGTCAGTAAATGGGGAAATGTGTGGTTATCTGACACAAATTATGGCCAAAGGGATTGCACCAATGAAGTGAGTTGTACCAGGTGTGCTGCACATCATCACACTGAACCTCCATTTAGTTAGAATCCTCATTTGTGGAAAGAACATTTCCATTCTTTGAAAGTCAACAAGGCACACAGTTGGAAATGTGGTAGAGCACCTGATAGAATGATGCCAATCACATTCTCTCAGGAAAAAGCAGATGTGCCAAACTTCCAGATTCCACTGTTGTAGAGATATTAAGGGAGCAATTGTTGATGTGAGTCCTGATTGTTTTTTTAATTCAAAATTAACTTATTTTTCTGTTTGCAACAGGTAAGATACATATAGATCATAAAGGAAACCCAAAATATCCACAATAACTCTAATTCCAATATGTCTCCACTCTTGTTATCAAACTCCACTGGGTTGCATCTATTAGAGTCTGCACAAAAATTACTTTTTTATATAACCAATGGTGTTAATACCTGTTTTTTGCAAATGGTTAATTATACAAATATTAACTCCTATATATAGAAGGAAGATCACAGGGTTGAGAAAAATTACAAGCAGATTAATAAAAGTAAGGAATTGAATAACTAATTCCTAACTAGAAAAGAGAGCGAGGAGCGAAAAGAAAAGCATGAAGTGATTAAAGAGATTTTGTTTGCTTTTCCATCATCCTTGCACAAAGGGAAGAGGAGAGATTCTCTCCCTCAGCAGTTTGGCAAGCCTTTGGACAGTGTGTGGTTCAATGCAGTACTATTTGATCATCAGTCTCTCCAAATAAAAAGTTCAGGGCCTGCCAGGAACATGAAGAACAATAGCAGCCTGCATGGCTTGTTACAACTTGCGGTCAGAAAAATTACATGAAACTACACCAATGTGCTTAGTTCCATGGCCAGCTTGTTTTATGTCTTCATCCCAAAGTTCACATTTTTCTTTGCTACTTCTCTTTAACCATCTGGGCTATATTAATGGAGAAATGGGGGAGGAACCACAGCAATTATTTGGAAAATTAAGTTTAAAAAAATCCAAATTACCTTCTCCTGAAAGGTCTGGGAAAATTTAAAAGCCAGTATTTCTTATGATTGAGATGATTCAAGTTTTCAGAACATGTAATTTCTTTCAGGAATATAAAAGTTACATCTTTAAGAGCACAGACATCACAAACTTCTTTTCTAAATTGTAGGCTATTATTGGGATATACTTTAATTGGTCCTTATTAAAATTTATTCCTTTCTAACTATCTAAAATATAAAAGCTCAACTAATGTTGATATAAGGCTAAAATGTTAAATATACTGAACTACGTATGTCCACACAAACCCATTCTCATTACCATTGCCTGGTGCCAAGCTGAATAGCCACATAAGTTGTGCCTAGTCAGATGCTTGGCCAGCATGACCCAACTGCAGGGCTGATGATGACCACTCTGTGATATCCTAGGTAGAAGGGGGGTCCTACTACAAGCTGTTCCACAAAAAAAGTAATGTTTTCTTATAACACCCTCAGAGGCTACCTATAAACCATTAGTGATATCAAATACCTTCAGGTGCCAAGCTAATATTACAAGAACAGACATCAGGTCAATCCAAGATATTATTACATTATGCCTGTTGGCTTGGATTACTTATACTAATGATGTATTCACCCATTACAGTGTTTGTGGACACATAATTTACTATATGAATAAATAGTATCCAATGCTAAAACTATCATTTTAATTTTTGAAACTCTATCTAATCTCTGTTTATATTGTAAAGTCTACTAGAAGTCAAACTGAAATCATTTTTAAAGCTATACACATGATAATACCTAAGATAACTACTTTGTTGTGTCCTGTTTCTTTTTGAAATCTCCTCTGTAGACCATCAAGACAGCTCAACAAGCAAAACTACTTTCCATGCAAGCATGAAGTCCTGAGTTCCACCCCCAGAACTCATGTCATAGTGGCAGAGATGGAGATTATATATGGGCTTGGCAACACATACTTCCACTACTGATGACTGTTAAGTTTGCTAACGACAGAGACCAACACAGAGCCTCTGATAACAGCACCATTCCCCTGTGATCAGACAGCAACCTGGTGGCATGCTGGTTACATTCGACCCCTTTATTTGTGGAAGGGACATTACTTTGTCTTTACTGAAATACATACTTATTCTGTCTAGCCTGTTTGCTTGCTTATACCATCCAATACCACATACACAGGAGTGGTACCACCCACAGTGAGCTGCACCCTCACACATCAATCATTAATAAAGAAAAATGCCCTACAAAGTTTCCTACAGGCAATTTTATGAAGGCATTTTCTTAATTAAGATTCCCTATTCCCAGATATATCTAGGTTTGAGTCTAGTAGACAAAAACCAACCAGCACTCTTTGTAAAGGTACAAGGAGAAGACAAACCTCACAGAGTTTTCTTATGGTATCAACATGTGCATTGTGGCACAACAGGCATACACGTTTAATGATTCTTTTCTGAAAAAAATATACTTTGCAGTTCAAACAATCTAGTCACAATTATTGTTTTGTTTAAACCACATGCTTCAGTTTTGATAAAAAGAGTGCCTTCTTTGATGCTTCTCTCTCATACAATTATTTGGGTCTCTACCTAGGACTCTTTGTTTTCATTGTGGTTGTTGGCTGTTTGGGTACAGGAACTAGTAAATGTTATAAATAGATGAGAAAATAAAGCAAAGGTTGTTCCAATTCTTCAGTAAAGGGGCAGGCAGGGAACATTTTAAGCTTTACAGACAAAATAGTCTCTTCTGCATCCACTCAACCCCATCATTACATGGCAAACATAGTCATGGATGGCTCTTGGGTGGATGAATTGGACTATGTTCCTATTGCTCTAGATTCTAGAACAACAAGTAGTCAGCCAGGGTTGGCATGGAGGCTACAGTTTGGCATCATGTAAAGCTAGAGGACTTGCCCACTAGTCTTGCACATCAAATACTTATCAGAAAATGTGTCTTTATTGTCACTGTGATTGATATCAGTGTCTCAGTTGATCTTTCCTTATAACAAAGCACTCTTGTTTCCTCTGGCAGAAAATCACCTAGGTTGAGTTATTTTAAGAGTCCTGTCACGCTTCTAGATTTATTCATAATTGAACGAATGATTCTTCAGGCAATCTGTTCAAGCAGAGAAAATGTGGATCAATATAAAGCCTTGATTTCAAATGACACACCACTTTCGTGAGAAAATACACACTCAGAATAGGTTACCTAGGAGAAATGCCTGTAAAGTCACAAACTTGAAAAGTGGATGATAGATTGCCATAAAAACATTTCAGAGTAAGCAATATGGTAGTTTTGCTCCACTGCTGTTGTGTTCTTAAGACTTCTCTCCCATTCTTCAGGGTCCTCTCTTCATAGTGGCATATTTTGTGAGGATGTCATGAAGCCAACAGAATGCTCTGGTGTCTTTTGACCTCTGATTAGTCAAAAATGTTTAAGACACATATAATATCCTTGTAAGAAAGAACAATTGTCTCTTTCATTCTATCTCACCTCTGAACTGAAGAAAAGTGTTGTATTCTAATAAAAACAAAATGAAAAACTCTCTTAAATAAGAAAGATGATACACATATCTAGCTGATTTTAGAGACCAAATACAGTAGCTGTTTGCAAATGATTCTGGAACTGAGTTCCTAGTGTTGACTTTTTAAAAACTAAATTAATAATATATATACATACATTATCTATCTATCTATCTATCTATATATATTACATAAATGTTTTGTTTGACATAATACAGTGGTATATTGAGGGCAATTAAAAATATCTGGCTCTAAGGATATTGTTATTAGAACTCTTTATACTTGAAAGACTTGTAGACCCTATCAGGTACCAATAAATATGTAAACTTCTGAAATTCCATTTCAAAGCTCTAATTGAAAAAGTGAATCAAGTTTAAACTATATCCTATCGGGATAGCAAACTGACATGTTTAGAGCAACAACAGTCAAAGCCTGCGCAGAAGAAAGGCTTCCCAGTCTGCCAGGATTTGCCCTGTCTTATCCTGCCCTATCATTTATCAGAAGCCTTAGATCCGTCTGTGTGAGAGCCATGGGATTTCCCCATTCATCAGCTATGATGGAGGAATGCAGAGATGAATAGAAGGTTCCAGAGATACCACACACACACACACACACACACACACACACACACACACACACACACAGAGGGAGAGTGAGGAGGAGGAGGAGGAGGAGGAGGGAGGGAGGGAGGGAGGGAGGGAGGGAGGGAGGGAGGGAGGGAGGGAGGGAGGGACTGACAAGCTATGTAGTGGAACCATCGAGGAAGAGCAATAGAATGGTGTGCAGGGCACCTTGTGATCTACCCGCCCACATCTGAGAAGTTCTAAATCTTTAAAAGTTTCGTGAGTAATTTGTATATCGTGAAAAAACATTCTCACAGGAAATGCACCCGGTTTGCTCTCTCTAGTCTGTACTGAAGCCAACTTTGTATCTGCAGAGGAAAGACCTTTTGTGTTCTTATTCCTGCCTGTCTGCAATGATATTATTATTAGGCTGTAAACAATAGTTGTTTTGTTGTAAAGCATGAATAAAGGAGGCTGAAGTCAGCACACAATTGTGTGATCATTAGTCAGCCTTGACTCCCAAAGCTAAAAACAAAACCAAAGAAGCCTGTCTTCCAACTTGTATGCAAAGATAAGGGGAAGGGTGGCAGTCTCTGAGCAGAAAGCCTGACTATCTAATTTACAAGACCCTGCCAGCATTTCCCATGGGGACTTCTCAATGGGAGGCATGTTGATATTTTGTTTGATTCTGCTATATCGACTCATCTTCAGTGGAGGGAGCTACTGTTACCTGAAGCTTCTTAAACCTTCGGGTCTTTGTTTACCTGGAAGGTGGTATGGGTAATCAGAATGGAATTAGAATATTATAAAATGCTAATGGTTGGAAAACAAACATGTGATGAACAAAATTTTCTCATTCCTTTTAGATACTTAGAATTTCAAGTCCCCTTAGATGTCTACCTGCTATCTCTCACATCAGCCAGGAGATGTCACTATAGTTGGATTAAAGGATTAACAGAAGAATGTTGTATTCTCTAAGAACATTTTGAACGTTTCGTGAGACTACTACAACTATACAGAAAAGAATTTTGTACTACAAGAAAACTGGCTTTTCAGTTTTGCTTTTTAGTGACAAAGATCCCATGTGTATTACACTCCAGATTTAAAAAAAAAAAAAAAAAAAAAAAAAAAAAAAAAAAGATGATGATGCCTTCCTTCCTGGCTCCTTGGAAAAACAGATTCACTTGAATGGGCAAGTGTGATGGGCTTAGCGGGCAATTAATGTAAGCAAAGCCTTTGAGGGACCTGCGCAGGAGAGAGCTTTATTATAAAAATGTGTAACCACTTAGGTGGAAATAAGAGCTAGTGTGGGCACAATGTGTGTGAGTGGAGGGCATAGAATGTACTTAACTCAGCTGGTTGCTAGGTGTTCAGGATGCACTTGTGCTGTGCTGTATTTTATCTAGGACAACACTTTAGACTCCATTCAAGGTAAAGTTCAAGTTCATCTTATTCTCTGTCCTCTAACCATAATATATTATAATCTTGACTAAGAGAGGTACTCAAATATTTGTCGAGCAAATGGCCACATGTATAGAACCATATAACTGACATATGAAAGAAACCCAGGGAGGCCAGGACTTTGACAAGTTACCTTGTGGGCACTAAACTCTGAAAGAGAACCCTCTATATCCAGTTCCTATCTAGAGTAGGATAGATGGAGGCCCATGCTCAAGCATCTGTCCCTTTGAATATGTAGATATGAACTTATTTAGAAAAAGGGTCTTTATAGATGCAATTGAATTAAGGATCTGGGTTAGACAGCTGTACTATGAGTCTGATGATACACATTCTCATAAGAGGCATTTAGAGAACAAACACAGGAGAAAATGTGAAGAGGAAGGGAGACTGGAGTGAAGAGGCTTCGAGCTGGGGCTCTTAGAGCTGTCAGAATCTAAGAAGCAAGGAAAGGGGAAGTACTCAGCTGAGAGGGTTTGAAAGGAATCTAGCTCTGTTGGGTTAGTTAGTTAGTTAGTTAGTTAGAAATAAACCTGCTATGGTTCCTTTTCAGTATGAGATAGGCTTAGAGTTCTTGGGCATTATCTACAAACAGGAGGCACTAGGCCCCTCTATCCCATAGCCAAAGGCTGGTGCCACATACCTCAGAACTCTGAGAGCTGGGAAGTTACAGGTAGTCTGATACAGGACTGAGCCCAGGCTCAGAGAAGGCTGTAGTCTTAACCCCCACATTATTAATCAGATAGCACTCTGTGACCGAAACCATCAGGAAAGGGAACTGGGGAGAGAGAAAGTCATGGCCTATGTGGAGAGAGGACAGGAATTTCTCACCATCAGGGAACTTTAAAACCATTGTATTGCACCAAAAGGGAATGCAGGTCATTTCTGCCTTATCACTATGCTTAGTCCCTTTCTTGTAGAATTGTATATTAAAACTGTTTTATTTCCATGAGTGACTTGAATTTGTATTTCCAGTATTGGTACCTGAGTGTCAGATGTCTGGCCCCCAGAACTGTGACAGAATAAATGCCCATTGTTTCAAACCACCCACTGGACTTTTTATAATTTATTACAGCAGCCCAAGGGAACTACACCTTACTTAAATGGCTGGCTTCCATCTGTGAGAATGTGGCACCAGGGACTTACAATCCTCCAGAGAAGGGTGCTACCTCCGTCTCCTGTACCTAATTTACAGCTCTTGCCCTAATCATTGTAAAATTTAAGGATAAATTATAAGAGCCCACTTTTTTTTATGCATGAGTGAAGGAGGCATAATGGAGAAATGACATTATAATATACATGCTGACTTAACTCCATCATTTTAAAGCCACTGTGACCTTGACCCCATAATTAAATGAAGAGAGGACAGAGAATTCTCACCACCAGAGGACTGTGAAACCATTTCTTTCACATCTTCCTATTTCTTTCTTTTTATCCAAGTGGACTAAGGTTGGTGCAGAAGCTTCCAGCTTTGAATATCTCTCTGGTGGGAGCAACAGTGTAGTTCTCAACCAAGTGACTCACGGTTCTGTGTGATAATAACAGTAAATGCTCTTTATCCCATGATGTCTCTACAGGCAACCAGGGCACGGTCCTGTGGGAGCCTGTGCTCTGATTCCTGTACCTGTAGAGGATCTAGAGGAGTTACTGTAGAGAGGTATAGAAGATAGAGAAGCAAAGCCCCTGTCCAGATTCCTGGAGGAAGCTGAAAGTCTTCTGTCTCGTCTCAGCTGGACTCTGCCACCAAATCTCTCCTTCTGGAAAAGTGAGTCCCCCATCAAGGTGATGAGGATTTCACTCTACTCTTTCAGGTCTCTGAAGCACCATGCTCTCTCCTCATGGATCACACAAAATAATTACGTCTATTGCTTGACCTTTAAGCTCCTAACTTCCAAATGTTTTCTGGAATACATTGTAGACATAAGTGGAAACACAGGTATGGACTACAATGAGGAGGGACCCATCTTGGTTGCATGTCACCAACACAGCACTGGCTTTGTATGCAGCAACACATGCATTCTCAACCAAAGGAAACAGGAAGTGAAAATGTCCAAGTTAGTTGCTTCTTCTCAAGACCCTGGAAAGAGTCGTTATGGCATCTGGCATCATTTAATCATGGAGTCAAGGTCATATTGGCTTTACAACAATACTTGACAGTGAAGCTGGAATATACACTATAATTTCATTTCTGTTATGTTCCCTTTATGCTTGTACAAAAAACCAAGTGGACTCATAATTTATCATTATAATTATACTATGATTACTTTTAGTAATCTTGCAGTTAACATACTCTGTTAATCGAATTTAAATATTGTGCCTTTAAAAGTGGATACTAGCTGGGTATTTTTCATTGAGCCCTTTGGCATTCTGCCCTGCATTTACTCCATCAAATCAATAGTACCAGTTCCATGTATAGAAGCCAGAGTAAAGTGAATCACTGATACATGTGTCTCTCACTCTCTGGCTCCCAGCGCAAAACAGAAACAGACAAAGCAACAAAAAGGAGACTGGGCAGGAGAATGGAGTGATTATGGTTTTAAACAACTAGTTAACCTCCCAAGTGAGTCAACCACCTAAAAGTAGACACAGTTGGTGTCTTACTTTTCCAACTCCTGTTTCTTCAGTCTTCCTTGCAAGACTATCAGATGGGTTAAAGATGACTGGTGTTTAAACTCTTACACTTCTCCAAGGAAAGGGACTTTGGAGTATGGCATCCCTCTTCTTTCCAGATCTAAGGCCGATACAGTTGGCTTCTCACTTCTGAGGATCTATCTGAATATGTCCTTTACTTTGTAAAAGTCATCCTCATAAATGCTTTCTAGGTACTCTGTTAGGATAATCTTCATAAACACATCATTTCTGAGCTGTAGGTGGCACTTGAAGCATAAAGTATGCACCACTGAATTATGCTATATTTACTGTTTAGATTACTGGTTGGCTAGGCATCACATGTTACTGACTTATATCTGAACTGAAATGAATATCTAAGTTATCAAAATCAGGTTCTCCTTAGAGAAAAGATGAACCAAAATGACAACAGAAAATGTGATACTGAGCCCTATAGAAATGAACTTTGTAGACAGAAGCAAAGGTTGATCTTAGATCCTGATTGTAGATTATAGCATTGAGTCCAGCTATCTCATACTAAGCTCCTAGTAAGAGCCTAGCATTGTACCTGGAAAACAGGACACTAAGAAAGACACAGGGATCACCCAATGATGGAGAAATGGCTGAGATCTACATGAACAACCTGGACATGAGTGAGAGTAATGAAGTGGGAGGGTCGAGGGAAAGAGAGCCTGTGGGAGCAGGAGATCCCAGCTGGATCAAGAACAGAGAGGGAGAACAAGGAATAGGAGACCATGGTAAATGAAAACCACATGAGAAAAGGAAGAAACAAAGTGCTAGAGAGGCCCACAGAAATCCACAAAGATATCCCCACAATAGACGGCTGGCAATGGTTGAGAGACAACCGGAACTGACCTACTCTGGTGAGGGGATGGCCAAACACCCTAATAGTCATGCCAGAAACCCCATCCAAGGACTGAGGAATCTGGATGCAGAGATCCATGGCTAGGCCCCGGGTGGACCTCTGGGAATCCAATTAGCGAGAAAGAGAAGGGTTTATATGAGCAAGAATTGTTGAAACCAAGGTTGGATAAAGCACAGGGACAAATAGCCAAACGAATAGAAACACATGAACTATGAACCAAAGGCTGAGGGGCCCCCAACTGGATCAGGCCCTCTGAATAGATCTCTGAAGTATTCGAAGGCCACCTGGCCAAACATCCTAATTGTCATGCTAGAAATCCCATCCAATGACTGAGGGAACCAGATGCAGAGATCCATGGTCAGGCCCCAGGTGGAGCTCCAGAAGTCCAATTGGTGAGAAAGAGGAGGGTTTGTATGAGCGAGAATTGTTGAGACCAAGGTTGGAAAAAGCACAGGGACAAATAGCTAAATGAATGGAAACACATGAACTATGAACCAATGGCCGAGGAGCCCCCAACTGGATCAAGCCCTCTGGATAAATAAGACAGTTGATTAGCTTGATCTGCTTGGGAGGCATCCAGACAGTGGGACCGGGTCCTGTCTTCAGTGTATGAACTGGCAGTTTGGAACCTGAGGCTTAAGGCAGGGACACTTGGCTCAGCCTGGGAGGAGGGGACTGGACCTGGCTGGACTGAATCTACCAGGTTGAACTCAATCCTCGGGGGGAGTCTTTGCCCTGGAGGAGATGGGAATGGGGAATGGGCTGGGGGGAAGGCAGGGAGTAGGTGGGAGGGGGGAGAACAAGGGAATTCATGGCTGATATGTAAAATTAAATTTAATAAATAAATTTTAAAAAATGAAAAAAAGAGCCTAGCATTGTGCTCAGAGCCTAACCGCTAGTCATCTTTAACCCATCTGATAATCTTGCAAGGAAGACTGAAGAAACATGAGCTGGAATTATATAAAGTAATTAACATTTCCTATCCATTGACCTGTGACCTAAGCAAGAAGTTTAGAATAAATTTACCTGCATACACTTCTTGTTCTATCCACCTACCAAACCACCTAGTCCAGAGGAGTCCTGGGTACATACAGACTTCCATGATTAAGGGAACTTTAACAGCATGGAGCATTATAACAGAACTGTTCAACTTCACCTAATATCATCTTTCAAACAGATGTCCTCTTAGAACCACGCTTGTTGGCAGCTCATTAACATCTGTGTCCATGATTTCAAGTGTGTAGAGGGCAGTGACCCACTTCTCTGCCTATACGACCTTTCATTTCTCAGAACTGACTCATATGTCTATCATTCCTCTCAGAATGAGTGAATATATTTCAGAACATCGGCTCTAACTGATCAGGAGCACCGGAGGTCCTCGGCCACTCCCCCGTTTGCACAAAGAGTGGACTGTCATTTGTTGATGAGGGAGAGAAAGAGGATTCTTTCCAACAGCCTCCTGAGTGTGGAAAAAATAACCTTATGTTTATAAATGCTCATTCAGTGGTGAAGTGTTGTAGCAAACTCAGAAAAAAGACAGGCTATAATATATTGACCATATTGGCCACTTTGAATGCAGGAGAGCGTCAAGTAGTAGTGATTTCTATGTTAAATACTATTATAGACACCAATAAGGCCAGCCAGGAATCTCTGATACTGTGCCTTACCTCCTTAAATTTATTTCCTCACTAGTGATTCTTCAGTAATCTATTTAAGTAAATTTGATCTTAGATGGAAGAAAATGGAAATAGCATATTTTCCTGTGATCTAAGCCTATTGACAAAGTATCTTTAAATAAGAGCAAACTCTGGTCGTCATCATCATCTTCCTCTTCTTCTTCTTCTTCTTCTTCTTCTTCTTCTTCTTCTTCTTCTTCTCCTCCTCCTCCTCCTCCTCCTCCTCCTCCTCCTCCTCCTCCTCCTCTCCCTCCTCCTCCTCTCCCTCCTCCTCCTCCTCCTTCTTTCTTTTTTATTTTTCCTCTTCCTCCTCCCTCTTAGTGCAACTAAACTACATTGGCATTAGAGTTTGGCTTGATTATATCCCTTTTCTTGGGACCACATTGATCCTTAGTGAAACATACATCTCTGAAATCTTTACCTGATCTTGTTCTTTCCAGTCAGAGTACATATTCTTTAAAATCTTGACCAAAACCATCTCCACCAAAACCTTTCCCAGGCAGCTGTACTTGAAAACAAATCCCCTTGTATTCCTGTTGTAATTGTTCACAGGTCATCATATACTGCATGTTACAAGCACTTTTAGTAAGATAGATTTGTACTTATTTCTACTACTTTTCTGGTGCTGTTATAACAGATTATATAAGATATAGTACCTTCAGATAAGAGAGCTTTACCATAGAAATGAAGCCAGAATGTATGTACCTACAGACCTGCACCCCCTCATAAGGGTGTGGGGAAGGACACTTCCAGTCTTACTCAAACTGCTGGAATATCTTGGTGCTCCATGATTTGCGAATATTGCCTTTATTTCTGTGTTTTCACATGGCTTCCTCTGTGTCTGTTTTTCTGCATATATAACTTCTAAGGACTCAAACTGCTAAACTCAGGGTCTACTTGAATAATGCATGATGGTATCATTTTAGATCTTTAATGTAATTCATCTACAAATACATTTTTTCCAAATGCACTTGCATTCCCAGGGTTTGGTCTGTAGAACATGGATATATATATATATATATATTTGGGGTGTGTGTGTGTGTGTGTGTGTGTGTGTGTGTGTGCGCACGCGCGCGTGTGTTTGTCTCTGTGTGTGTGTCTGAATCTCTCTTTCCCTCTCTGTCTCTCTCTGTGTGCATAGAGACTATCATAAGTTCTTCATTCTTTCTTTGTGCATACCCATATCAGTAATTTCCTCATACATAATATATGCTGTGATTAAACTGTCCATCAAATTGAATTGAATATGATACCTGTGCACAGGTTTCAGCATCTAGATATTACCACACATCCCAAAGCTTACCAACTGACTTTATCACCCAGCACTTAGAAAACACTGCCATGCCATTTATGAAACATAATAAACCAATGAGAAACAGAAGGAAATGTAAAATGTATAAGCTCTCAGAAAACACAATCAACAATGATGCTCATAACTTCTTAACTGAAGTCTAGGCAGTGAAGGGTCTACTTTGTATCCTACTTCTACTTATTATTTGCCCAGTTATTACACGTTATTTTAACCTTAGGGGGTAAATAAAGGTGGGAAGGGAAAAGGAACCAACAGTCCTTCTGTAAATATTCACCAATGCTGCTTTATTTGGATGCTGAACTCTTGTGTTAATGTCTTGGTGGTTGCTATTGGGAAGTGGAGGAAACTTCCAGAGGTGGGGCTGAGTGGAGTCCCTTAATCCACTGAGACATTGTACTGCATGGGGCTGTGGGATCATGGTCACTTCCTCTTTCCCTCTTTGGTGCTAAATAAATAAATTTATGTCCCTCTTTTGGACATAAATAAATATGAAGCAACACCCATTCCTGTCATGGTCCAAAGAAGTGTGGTCAATCATTCATGGATAGGAACCTCAATAATTAAATCAAAGCAGATCTTTCTTCTTCACACATAGTTCAGGTATCTCATTATAGAGATGGAAAGCTGGCTTTATACAATTCCATCTACATTTATAATTCACAGCACCATAGTCCTCATTGGAGACTCACCTGTGGAAATGACCACCACAGGGCCCAGGTGTGTGTGATGATGTCTTTGTCTTTTTGCTAGGAGGAAGGTGTGTTTCACAAAATTAGGTCACCAGCAGAAGCTAGTTTTTACATTTTGCTTTTTTTTTTTTTTTTGCTCAGGAACTTACTTCACGATGACAGTCTCACCCAATTAGTCAGATGAATGGAGTCATTCCAATATTGAATATTGTTTTTATAAAGCACTTTCTGTTTATTACAAAAATTAAGAAGTGTCATTGCTTTACAGATGCCACCCAGGCAACATGCTGCTGTAGCCAAAACTGAGGATTCTGCACTGTTGCAAAGTGAGCACAGACAACAGACTACAATATATACCAGATGCTGGTGAACTGTGATGTGGCTTGAAAGGATTTGATCAGAAATGTCCTGAACTTACTCTGCCCAAGAATGATCACTCAGACAGTAAGCTCTTTGATATGGTAATATAGCCAGATGCTAGTTCATCTCCATTTCCAATGTGGGAGTCCAGGATGCTTTTCATCTTCTTTAATATCGGAGGGCTCCATCATCCCTGTATGGGCTCTCTTTTTTTCCCTTTCATTGGGAGTAGAAGCAGGGTGGGTTGGCTTACACACTTGCAAATACAGAAAGCATGGAGACAAGTTCTCCTTGCTGTGCTTCCCTTCCTACAGAACACTACAAAGGAACTTGATAACGGTTATATGCAAAGATAGTCTAGTTGGTGCTAGAAGCCTGTCTCATACTGAGATGTCCACAGTGGTGTGTGTGTGTGTGTGTGTGTGTGTGTGTGTGTGTGTGTATGTGTGTGTGTGTGTGTGTGTGTACCTGTAGGTATGCACATGCAATGTTTACCACTGTAAGATTCCTCACTGTTACTTCAACCTACATATGTAACATTTCTGAAAACTCGTGGGAAGGTTATTCTGTTTCTTCTTTCTTCTCACAGTGTTGAACAACCACTGCAGAGCACTAACTCATCTGGAACAATGGGGCAGTAAAAGTTATGAAGGGTAAACAGTACTTCCTCCCCACTTTGTAACCACAAGCCACTTTTGTTTTCTACTGTGAAGATAATTTAACAGAATCTCCAAAGACAGAGACTTGTTTCAATGTGTCCAATACTATGGTATGGAGCTGATTCGTGAGATTAGATATGTCAACCCTCAGGTGAGTGGAGGAGAAAAGGGGACAAGTTATCTTTAAAATGTTGGCAGTGATACCTACGGACCTACAGAGAGAGACACAAACAAAAATGTCTATTATTACATTGTTTCACAATTATAAATACCAGCATAACACATTAGGCTGGAAAGGAAGCCCAGAACAAGTTCAATGTCACTGAGCATCTCCTTCTGATTAGACAGCCACAAATACTTCATTCTTTTATTTCATTGAAAATAGATTTTTTCCAAACAATGTATTTTGATTATAGTTTCCCCTTCTCCAACTCTTCTGGGATACTTCCTACCTTCCTTCCTATCCATATCCACACCCTTTCTGTCTCTCATAAAAATCAAATCAAAACAAAACAAAACAAAAACCAGTTATCTATGGAATAATAATACAATAAAATATAATACATTAAAATAAGATCAACAAAACCAAACAACCTGGAATAGTGCAAACAGACAAAACAGAAGAAAAAGAGCAAAAGAAAAAGCATCAGAAACACATATATAGAGAGAGACACACATTTGCACATACACGAATCCCATAATACACAAATCAGAAAGTCTATATACATATATGTGTATGTGTAAATAACCTGTAAGGTTTAAGAAAATATAACCTGAAACATTAAACAAAGAGCCTCCAAAGATGCCATTGAGTTTGTTTTGTGTTGGCCATCTACTACTGGGCATGGGACCTATCCTTAAGAGTGGTTTGTATCCCCAAAATGCTATAGACAGAGTTGGATCAGAAGGCACAGTGTTGGCTGAGTGGTGGTGACACACTCTTTTAATCCCAGCACTTGGGAGGCAGAGGTAGGTGGATCTCTGTGAGTTCGAAGCCAGTCTGGTCTACAGAGCTAAGTTCTAGGACTCCAAAGCTACATAGTGAAACCTGTCTCAAAAGAGAAGGGGGGGGGCACAGTGTTAAGAGCACCTGCTGCTTTTGCAGAGGACTGAGTTCAGTACCTAACACTCATGTTCAGTAGCTCACAACTGCTTGAAAACCCAGTTCCAGAATGTACAAACCCTCCTCTGCCTTCTATGGGTACCTGCACTCAAGATAACATACCTCTATACAGCCACATATACATAATTCAAAAATAAAAATATTTTAAAATGCTACAAATATATCTTACACACTTATTGTTACAATCACGAAGTTCAAGCCATAAAGGCCCTAATTTTTCCCGTTTGAGGTGAAACTTAAGCTCCAGAGAAGCAGTAAAAAGTGCCCCAGATTCCCAGTAAGGTTGGGGACATAGTCCCGGAATACTCATCTCTTCCTCTTGTGTCTATGAAGTACTACAGCAACCTTTGCCAAAGCAATGACAATGACTATTATAAGACTGTTACTGCCCCACACTGCTGGAGCATCAGAGACTGTCCAGGGAACACTCCCTTTACCAAGATAAATAGTGGACGTCATTAGGCTAGAACTAAGTGTCCATCTGACAACGAGAAACCACAATTTTCTCCACTTCCTTGTTGACTTTGGCCATTGGAAGGAGCTCAGATTTCCAGTGAAAGTTATGGTGACACTCATCCCCATTCCAATGGATGCTTGTCTCCGGTCTCACACAGCCAACCATCTTCTGTCCACTGCTAAGCCTTCTCATTATGCTTTTTGGAATTTGCAATCAATTATCCATCTATCCTTACTTCCCATTTACTCTCCCGAGCATGGTCTTCACGCTATACACTTTGTTTTGTTTTATTTTATAATTTAATATAATTTTACATATCAGCTATGGATTCACCTGTCCTTCCTCCTCCCGTCCCCCCACCCTTCCCTCGGCCCACCCCCCATTCCCATCTCCTCCAGGGCAGGGACTCCCCTGGGGATTCAGCTCAGCCTGGTAGATTCAGTCGAGGCAGGTCCCAGGTGGAGTTCCAGGAATTCAATTGGCGAGAAAGAGGAGGGATTGTATGAGCGAGAATTGTTGAGACCATGATTGGAAAAAGCACAGGGACAAATATCCAAACTAGTGGAAACACATGAACTATGAACCAATAGCTGAGGAGCCCTCAACTGGATCAGGCCCTCTGGATAAGTGAGACAGTTGATTGGCTTGAACTGTTTGGGAGGCCCCCAGGCAGTGGGACTGGGACCTGTCTTTAGTGCATGAGGTGGCTGTTTGGAGCCCGGGGCCTATGCAGGGACACTTTGCTCAGCCTGGGTGAAGGGAGGAGGGGACTGGACCTGCCTCGGCTATACACTTTAAACAAGACCTGGCCTCTATGCACACCTTCCTCTGTTTTCTCTGTGTCCCATGAACCTTAGGAATTGGAGTTGAGGAGACAGCCTCTGGGTCTCCTTGATATTCCTTAGGCACCTATTCCCATCATCATGCCATGTAAGTGCTCATACCTACCTATTCTCCAGATGTGTCAATCACCTGATGTTTTCTCCTTTTTCCCTTACCCAGACTAAGTCTCCAAATAGGCTGCAACTTACCCTCATAGAAAAAATGTACAACATTCTTTGTTCTGCCTTTTGCTGTGTTTTTCCTGTCCAAGCCCAGACTCATTGCTGCACCTAGCCACTTTCTTTATACCCCAGTACATGCTTATTTAGACTGCTGGAGAACATCCCTCAGATGTTGTGTGTATTTTAGACTTGTTGTTGCAGGTGTCAAACGAAGGCTCAATATTTCCTCCATAAGCTCACTTTCTTGTGTATTCTTTCTTCTTTTAACTCTTGGGCATCTTTCCAACCCCAGCTTCTGCTCTTTGCATTGATAAAACATCTATTGATATTTTATGGGGGAAAGGTCTTTAATTAAACTCAGGATTTCACCTGCATTCTCTCAAGAACATTTTACCTTTGAATTTTTCCTATTTATATTGCATCACCAGTGACTTCTTTTCAATTCTCCAAATCCTACACTCAAGAATAGGCATTCGCCAACCTCCCCTCTTAGAGGGGAAAAAAAATCTTCCTTTCACTTATATCTCTTTAGTCTTTGCCCTATTTTTATACACTTTTTTTTCTCAAATTGTGTCCATGTTCTGATTTCTGGTTCTCATGTACATTTAAAACAGTTTTAAGAGAAAATTTTATTACTTGCTTTTGCAAGATACTTACATATTTTTAAATACCCAATTCATTTTCTTCTGGATATAGTCATCTAAAAATATTTTAAGCAAGTGACAAATTATTTAAATGTAAAGAAAGTACTCACAAAGTTGGTTTCTGTTCTTGATATTGAATATTGGCATGTTTCAAATGACTGAATATTGATTATGCTGTTTTGTTTTACACACACACACACACACACACACACACACACACACACACACGCTTCAAGATTTCCAATGTATTTTTTTCTTATTTTATTATTAAGAAATTTTCTATTTATTTTACATACCAACTGCAGATCCCCCTCTCCTCCCTCCTCCCATCCTCCACCCTTCCCCCTCACCCCCCCCTCCATTCTCATCTCCTCCAAGGCAAGGCCTCCCATGGGGAGTCACTAGAGCCTGGTACATTCAGCTGAGGTAGGCCCAAGCCCCTCCCCCTGCACCAAGGCTGTGTAAGGTGTCCCATCATAGGCACTGGGCTCCAAAAAGCCCGCCCATGCAGCAGGAATGGATCCTGATCCCACTGTCAGGGGGCCCTTAAGCAGATCAAGCTACACAACTGTCTCGCCTATGCAGAGGGCCTAGTCCAGTCCCATGGAGGCTCCACAGCTGTTGTTCCACAGTTCATGAATTCCCATTAGTTTGGTTTGGTGGTCTCTGTACATTTCCCCATCATGATCTTGATGCCTGAACAATTCAATTAAAAAGTGGGCTACAGAGCTAAGCAGAGAATTCTCAACAGAAGAATCTCAAATGGCTAAAAGACATTTAAAGAATTGCTCAACATCCTTAGTCATCAGGGAAATGTAAATCCAATGTATTTTTATCAGGATTTGAGAAAAGCAATTTATAACTTCCAATCACAAAAGAGAGAAAACTCTTTCATGGAAGAAAATTATTGCTTTTGTAGCATTAGAAAAAGCAAACTTCCAGATATTTGTATGGACTGTATATGTTTTTTCAGGATTCTATTCTTAAATAATATTGTCACACACCGTGGCTGCATTTCATCCTTTGAACATTTTAATTTTTATAGCCATCAACTGTTTTAATTTTCTAATGATTTTAATATTTATCAAAAATCCAGTGCTGAGTAGAACTGTAGAATTAGTCTAGACCTACTCAAATGTGAACTGCATCTTCTTACTCATACTGAGTCTTAATTGCAAAAGAGAAAAGTGTAATGATAGAGGGAGTTGGGAATCCCTGTTATAACTGCTCCTGCTGCCTTTGGTAGAATCCAGACCTGGCTGAGAAGCTGTAGGCAACAACGAACTATTTGAAAGCACAGCATTAGTTTCAAGAATCGGAGTGCTACCTTTACAACCACAGGAAGCTTTGATGCCGAAGCTTTGAGGACCGTAGTTTTGCTGCAGTCCCAAGTATCACAGGACAAAAGCAAATCAAATCACCAGATGAAATGATGGTGCCGTCTCACTGACTTGTGAAAGTAACAATATTAGTTCTGAATAGCTGACTGTGTCTGAAGGAATTAAAAATACTCCCCAGTACACTCAAAATTATTTTAACTGCCCCAACTTGGTATGTCGGCCTATACTGGCTACCCAAGGGAGGCCATACCCCCTATGAGGAGGGGATGGAGGTGGGATGGGAGGGAGGTGGGGGGAAGTGGGAGAAGGAGAGGGAGGGGGAATGGGGTTGGTATGTAAAATGAAAAAAAAAATTAAATAAAAAAAGAAAAATTATTTTAACCCGTGTAAGGGTTTTTATGTAAGTGATAAGAAGCACTTTTCTGGGTGTGAGCTATGGAAGAGGATTCCTTAGAACTGACAGTGGAATGGAAACCTAACAATGGGAGCCAAGCTGCTGCAGAGGTGCTCCGGGTGGATAAAATAGTAACTCCAGCATCATTCTTTCCATTTATAGTAAGACAATGTGTGCATTCAACGGAGGACATGATGAGGAGACCTACTGCGTGGATGTGAGTCATTGAGTGTGCTGACAGTATTCAGGAAGTAAGTAAGGTTTTCACCCACCAACAAGGAAAAAAGGAAACAAACAAACAAACAAACAAACAAACAAACAGAGACCCAATCCACTTAAAGTTCTGAGAACTATAGGGAATATTTTAAAGGGGAAGTTAAAACTGTAACAGGCTATTAGTCAGCAATATCCTTTGATGGCTCTTGTAGCAAAAAGATAACTGGAGTGTCTAAGTATATTAGGTTCCCAAGAATTTACTCTGTACTCTAATGTCTTCATATCCATCAGGTGTAAAATAGGGAAATACAAACGTATTTCAGTTACTTGTTGATTTGCCTATTGAGTCTTTGCTAAGCTTAAATAGCACTGTAAACAAAATACATTTCTTTTCTCAAACTATGTATGTTGGAAAATCTTCAAATCGTGGGATATACAAATACTCTCTAGGGGCTTGTTTGGTTTGGGTCTCTGTTTGTGCAGGGAGTGGGACTAGGTGATTTATTTCCGCTTTCTTCCAACATTGCCAAATAGAAGATAAATTAGTGTTGTCCTTGATTAACTCTAATCCCCTTGAACAAATGAGCACCATTCCAATGTACAAAAAAAGTTATCCAACCTTGGAATTGGAATTTATTTAAAAAATAGAGTAGGGGTTTTCAAACTATATATAGCCAATTTCCTTAAAAGGAAAATTCTTGCATGTCTCCAAGGACCCAGAAGTTCTATGTATCATACTTCTAAATTTTGATTCAACTTCTTTTTCATTTTTCATAACTGTGCCGTGTTTATAGTAATTGGTAAGTCTGACAATCTCATAACAAAAGTTGAACACAGCAGCTGTTTACCATTTCATGCTAATTAAATGTGATTTTCAGCATTATCCATTTCATTCTTTTGCCTCCAATCACTTAAGCACAAGTAAGGAGAGGCAAAGGTAGATGATACAGGATATGTTATCCATACATTTCCAATTGACGAGTTTCAAGCATAAGCAAATTTTGGAGTTAAGATTCCAAAGCCACATTATTCAATATAATAGAAGTTGATATCCAGGTGCATTTAATTTTAAGCTAGAAGAAGAGCCATAGCATAAAAATGCTCCAGGAGCTTGAGGTATAAGGTGAGGAGTTGTCCCAAGTTCCACAACTAAGTATAGATGGTGACTTCTGGTCAGTCTTAGACATTTATCTTTCTCAGTTTGTTTGATATGCAAATGGGAAATGTCTTCTTTCGCTGACCATAAGAACGGGGTGGGCATGCATGGTTTGTAGTCTCAGGCTATTCGTGTGCAGGGTGGCATCTATGCTGACTTCTTTTAATACTAATTAAAGATCTATGGACTCTGATTTATAAATAAATTATCTTCTCTTTTAAGACATTTGTTTTGGAAATGTGCTATATTGGAATATGGCACTTCCTGAAAATGAAACAAAAAATACGCAGATTGGGAAGGAGTTATCAAAATAGGTATGCAGTTGTACATGGGTTAAATACTAGAACTACTGGTCAGTAGTTTATACATTTTATTCAAGTTCTATGATTGATTACCTTTATAAATATTAGCAGAATACATTGTTGTACACATGAACATAGGAATACTTAAAGCAAGTCTTATGAATATAAAAAGAGATTATGAGAGATTTTTCCTCTCCTGTGCTGATGCTGGTGCCACGAAGTTATAAGAAACATCTGAGAGAAATTAACCAAAAAAATGTGAGAATTTTTTTCCTGCCTCAACATCACATATGCTGAGATCCAGACACAATTACCCTCTAGAATGTATTGCAGATGCGGCGCTTAGCAAATGGGTGCAAGATGTTTGCTTAGATAGAAGCTTGCAGGCCAGTGCTGGGGAAAACTGGCAAAAGCTGTTAGCAATGGTTTCTAGAAAGTTGCCAACTCGGATCATTTTTTCCCTGAGAGTTTTGGCAGTTGCATTCCATCTCTTCAGATTGCATTTATAATTGGTTGTTTCCATGGAAACATGGACTTAAAGCCATAGTCTTCTTTATTAACTAACTTTAAAATGGAGGTGTGCCCTGAGCAAAATGGGATTTGAGGCAATGGTGGGAGATAGCAACAAACCTATTGTACGTATCTGTGTGGCACTAATTCTATAAGCATGAGTTGCAGTCTCATAGTTTATTAATCTATGTGCTGAGTGGCATCTGTGCTCCTGATTTTTAATAATAATCTTTAATAAATATCTATGGACTCAGATTCATTAATTTATTGTTCAAGTTCATCATCATTATTGTCATTTTTGTAATAATGTTACAAACGGCTCGCATTTGGCATAAGAGAAGAGCTTATGACAAGTTACAGTTTTCTGTTTTTAATCCTGACAAGAAATTGAAAGATTAGATGTTCTTCATGCCTTACATTTAAAATTTCAGTGTAGTCAGTGAAAACTTGGATAAGCACTTGTATGTCTGGTATGTCCCAGCAAAGATTGCAATGGTGGTAGCATGGTAGAATATATTTTGATGGTACAATTGGCAAGGGACTGTATTGACTTAACTTACTAAGTAAGCTCTAGGTCACACTGAAATTCTGAATTAACTGAAACAAATGAAAAGGTCACTGGTTTTGCAAAACTAGCAGGTTTTTCTACACATCTCATAAAAATCAATATCCTGCTCAGGAAACCAATTTCTGATTCCCATTCAGCCTCAACACTGGTGAGTGTAGAGGTTTCCCAGAAGGAAATCTGGTGCATGGAAAATATCAGGCAATTAAAGATGCAGTTGGTGTTTGATGGGCTGGAGTTGGAATTAGGAACAAGGTCATGAACTACCACATTCCTTGGTAGCTTTCCTTTTTTTTTTTTTTTTGTGTGTGTGTGTGTGTGCGTGTGCGTGTGCGTGTGTGTGTGTGTGTATGGGCAATGAAAGCAACTTCCATGATGGAACATTTTAGAATACACATGTCTAAATTGCACAAAGTAATATTTGCCATCAAATTATAAGCAAAAATTACAAATGTTAAAAATCTGTGCTATTTAAACAATGATACCTAATGTCTTTCTGTCAACTGTCCATCCTTCTCTCATTCCCACTCTCTACTTTGCTCCTCCATTTCTCCTTCCCTCTCTTCCTCTCATAGCATTGCCGAGTGAGCAAATATCCTATATACCCAATTATGTGATATATACATTGTGGTTAGCTGTGGTAACTTCTTTGTAGTTAAAATTATTTAAAATGTATGAAAAAGTGTATTTCTATTCTGTACCTTGCAATCTGTAAAGGCTATGTGTGACGAATAGTGTCTGTTGTACCCTCTTGTTAACTCCATTCACATTTAGAACTGCATCTTTCCTCATCTGTTTCACAATGTTTGGAAACCTTAGAAAAATTGGATAGGAGTCCCCGTATCTCTAGGGGGAAAAAAGCAAAGAATCCAAGTGCCTGTGACAATTCAGGACCACGGACAACAACCATGGGCTCACCTGCCTCCACCTCCAAGTTAAAAAGTGAGGGCCAAAGCTGGGTGGTGGTGGCACACGCCTTTAATCCCAGCACTCTGGAGGCAGAGTCAGGCGGATCTCTGTGAGTTCGAGGCCAGCCTGGGCTACCAAGTGAGTTCCAGGAAAAGGCACAAAGCTACACAGAGAAACCCTGTCTCGAAAAACCAAAAAAAAAAAAAAAAAAAAAAAAAAAACAACAAAAAAAAAGGTGAGGGCCAAAAAAGGGCAGAGCCTTCATTACTTGAGAACAAGCCATGCTTCTTGCTAGGTTCCTACTGTTCTCTAATTGTAGGTTTTATCCACATGCATCCTGTAATCAGGAGAACATGATTTACCCAGTTGTCCAACTATTGGAAAAACAATGAACTAATAATTTTCAAGTTGGAAATCTTGATTCTATACTATGAGAAGTACAGGGTTAAGTTTACAGGTAAATTCACAAAGATGGGAATCCTAGGGCCATAGTCAGATGAACTTAGTAATACTAATTCATAGGGCAGTAAGAAAAATGAAATGAGAGCCATATCCATATACAAACACACACACATATACAACATATATACATATATGTACAGGATACATGTTAGAATGAATAAATGATCCCTCCAAAGATATTGGAGCCTACCATTACGTTCCTTTCCAAGGTGTAATCAAATTTGTAGTTTAAACTAAATTCACTAGAGCTGAAGAGATGGTCCAAGCAGAAGAGCTTGCTGTACTTGCAGATCCATATTCAATTCCCAGCACCCATGTTGGGCATCCCACAAGCTCCTATACCTATAGCTTTGGGGACTTTCACACCCTCTTCTGTCCTCCTTGAGCACCTACACTTGGGAGCACAAACCCACACATAGACATATGCACACACTTAATTAAAAATAAAGTATATCTTTAACAGCAAACAAATTAGACTTCTGATTTGTAGATGTTAAGAGCTAAGCCTAAAACTTTAAGTTCTTGGTTATAGTTACTTACCTCAGTGAAAATAAAAGCTGACAGAACATATGTATACAGGATCCACATATACACTTAAGGAAAATGAGAAAAGGATAATGAGTTGTGAACGGAAAACCTTTTGAACTATTTGTTTTGTTCTGTTTTGATAAATTTGACTAAAGCATCAAAATAATACATTATCCTTCATTCATTTCCTTTTTTCACGGCTGCTGTGGAACAATCTTTGTACACTGTAAATATGTATTGCTCTCCTAGGTGAATAGAAAACCTGACTAGCCAACAGCTGGGCAGGTAAAGGTTAGGCAAGACTTACAGACAAAGAGTGCAGGGAAGAAGGGAGGAGTCTCAGGAGTCATCAGATGAACATGCCATGTTGAAAAAAATACCGCCACATGGCAGAGCATAGATAAGAAATATGGGTTAATTCAAGATATAAGAGCTAGTTGGTTACAAGCCTAAGCTACTGGCTGAGCATTTATAATTAATAAGTCTCTGTGTGGTTCTTTGGGAGAAGCTGGTAAGACAGAGCTGACCTGTGGTCCTGAGAAAAAAACTCCACCAACACAAAGTAGAATATATTATTTGGTGCCATATAGAGAGACATGCACACATACACACATACATACCACACATTTAAAATTTTTATGTCCTCTCACTTTGATATATTTTAAAAACAGCAATCAATATGGAGCTTGGTAAAATATAATATAGCCCACTTAAAATTCATTTGTGTACTTAAATTTCTCTAAGATTAGGTATAAACTACTAAATATAATATTTAATATAAAGGGTAATTCAATTAGATAGGGGGAAGGGAATGGGTATAAAGCAAATATAGGGTAATTGTCATTGGTGGTTTGCTCTTTTATTCTTTTTTTAAATTTTTTTTATTATTTTATTTTACAATAAAATTTAATTCTACATATCAGCCACGGATTCCCTTGTTCTCCCCCCTCCCGCCCCCCTCCCCTTCCCCCCAGCCCACCCCCCATTCCCATCTCCTCCAGGGCAAAGACTCCCAGAGGATTGAGATCAACCTGGTAGACTCAGTCCAGGCAGGTCCAGTCCCCTCCTCCCACGCTGAGACAAGCATCCCCGAATAAGCCCCAGGTTCCAAACAGCCAACTCATGCACTGAGCACAAGACCCGGTCCCACTGCCTAGATGCCTCCCACACAGATCAAGCCAATCAACTGTTTCACCTATTCAGAGGGCCTGATCCAGTTGGGGGCCCCTCAGCCATTGGTTCATAGTTCATGTGTTTCCATTCCTTTGGGTATTTGTCCCTGTGCTTTATCCAACCTTGGTCTCAACAATTCTCACTCATATAAACCCTCCTCTTTCTCACTAATTAGACTCCTGGAGCTCCACCTGGGGCCTGGCTGTGGATCTCTGCATCTGTTTCCCTCAGTCATTGAATGGGGTTTCTAGCATGACAATTAGGGTGTTTGGCTATCACTGCTATCCTATCACTGCTCTTTTATTCTTTCCGGGGGCCAGCCTCCCAGACCCCAAATAAATTGCACACAGAGGCTTATTCTTAATTATGAATGTCTGGCCTTAGCTTGGCTTCTTTCTTGCCAGCTTTACTTAACTTTAAATTATCCCCTTTACCTTTTCCCTCTGGGATTTTACCTTTTCTTACTTCTGTATATCTTACTTTCACTCTTACTCCATGGCTGGCTGTGTGGCTGGCCCCTGGCATCCTCCTCTCCTTGTTCTCTTGCTCCTCCCATATTTCTCCTATTTCTTCTCTCTGCCTGCCAGCCCCACCCATCCTTTCTCCTGCCTCACTATTGGCCATTCAGTTCTTTATTAGACCATCATGTGTGTTAGACAGGCAAGGTAACACTGCTTTACTGAGTTAAACAAATGCAACATAAACAAAAGTAACACACCTTAAAATAATATTCTACAGCAGGTTATTATTTGTAGACCTGTGTTTTTCCCCCTTTTTATGCTTAATTATCTTGAAGTGCTGGACATTTTAGACAAGGAAAAGGATAACAGGTTTGGATCACTGTTGAGGTCTTTGGATAACTCAACCAGCTTTAAAAGACTGTAAAAATAGAAACAGAAAGCCAACAGGATAAAGAGAGAAATGAGGGGCACTGTTGGAGGAGGCAGATGGAAGACTACTGGGAGCCAGTTCTTTCCTCCATTAATGTATAGAGCTTGGCCAGAATTATCCCATAATCTGTGCCAACGCATTTCTCTTTAATTCCTGCAATCACAAGCAGAGGGTATTATTCTCCCCAGTTTAATAGACTTACAGATCTGTGTAACTGGTCCAAGCTGATGGAGCATCTGTGGATGAGCCAGCAGCAATAATTTAGAGGTATCTGACCCCAAAGCCATGGTTTCCCCATCATGTTTCTCAGGGATGAGTACACAAAACTCTTTTCTTTAACTCTTTATCTTCCAGACACACAGGATTCTGTTTCCTCATCATGGGAACAAGACTGTTAATGAAACTGGACACTGATTCGGAAGCTGTCCAAGTCACTGGTCTCTGTCTCACTGATATGTTGAGTACACCTCTGATCTCTCCTCGAAGAATAAGTGCTGCTCTCACTTGCTATCCTGTAGGAAAAACAGCTTCCTTGGTCTCACTGAGACTGTACTCTGCTGTGAAACACAACAGGAGGTAGAAGCTGGCACAAAAACAGGGGTCCAGACATGAGTGTTGATGTCAGTCCAGCCTTTTTCAAAAAATATTTTTAGTTTTATAAAATGCTTTTTGGATTCATGATATTATTTTACATGTATAGGCATTTTGCCTGCATGCATGTGTGTGCCCATGCCTATGAAGCTCAGGAGAGGGGTTCATGTCTCCTGGGACTGAAGCTACAGAAGTTTCGAGCTGCCATGTGAGTGCTGGGTCCTCTGGAAGAGCAACAAGTGCTCTCAATTGTTTAACCATCGCTCCAGCCCAATTTCATTTTTTAAGTGTGTGTGTGTGTGTGTGTGTGTGTGTGTGTGTGTGTGTGTGTGTAGAGGGAGAGTGATAGAGGAAGAGAGTGATAGAGGGGGGAAGAGAAAGAGGGAGGGAGGGAGGGAGGGAGGGAGGGAGGAAAGCAGGAAGGGAGGAAGGAAGGGAGGGAAGGAGTATGCCACCTTGCATCTAAATGCAGTGACATGGAAGTCAGAAGAGGGTATCAAATCCCATGAAGATGGAGTTATAGGTAGTTAGGTAGTTGTGAGCTGCCTAGTACAGCTACTGGAAACATAACTCTGGTTCTCTGGAGTAGCAGTTAGCACTCTTTACTACAGGCTGACTCTTGAGCCCCAAACTTCAGCAATTTCTATGTATACTTTATCAATTATTTGAAATATTTAGTTCAATTATTGATAGCATTTTTGTCAACATCAGATTACCATTTGAGCTTCTGTTAGTTAAGACTGCTATTTTCTTAGAAATAGGGAAGATATGGTTGGAAGGGACAAGCAGATATTTTGAACAATATTATGTCTGTTATTCATATATCTTTTCAGTAGCAACTTAGATTGTTTAGCTTCCATATCCTTAAAAAAGATCTGGCCTGGAATCAGGATCCATCATCCACATAGAAAGCTTCTTTTATTTACAAAATCTTGACGTCATTAGAAGTCCCAGGGTACTGATGCTGTCTCCCATAAGCCCTCAACTTTCCTATCCAAAATGTTATAATACTGCATGTTGATAGCAAAAGTGCCTCATCTAGGGAAATAACATTGATTAGTGTAATCCCTTAAATATTTATTAAAATGTCATTACAAATCCTCTAATTGCTTTTTGTTGGCCAAGAACCATTCAACTGCATTTATTTCCTCATGTTTATTGGACTTACCCAATCTGAGTATAAATTATTTTACCACCAAGTAAGAAATTTTCTAATAGAGACTTAAGAGACGTACAGGTATGGAGAAATAATTTAACACATGTGTCAATCTGTAATGAGATCAGTAATCGAGTATTTCCAATATCTCCAAGCATTGTTTATTTTATGTGTTGGCATTCTGTACTCTTCCCATCACTTGACATGATATCAGGGATAACAGACTATGATTACCTAAGCACCAAAGAAGCAGACATATACTCCCTTTGGGATTTCATACCCCTCCCTGGACTTCTCTCTATATCCTCTCCAGGATTCTTGTCTTCAGCACTCACTATTCTATTGTGTTTTTCTACAAGATTTTGAAGTTGGACATTTTTACTGTCTAGATGTAGTTACAGTCACTTGTTTCAAAGTCTTTTGAGTGCGCCATATTGAATTTTAAAAATCACATCACTATGGTATCTGAAATATTACATTAATTTTCTTAATTGTCATTTACAAGAATGGATGTAATATTGGTGAAGTTATTAAGGCCAGTCCACGTAGTTAAAAGGAAGATTTATTTAATGGCTTAACTTACAGATAAAGGGATAGGTAGGTTGTGGGTTCTTTGAAAGATGCAGCACAGTCCAGCAGTGTTCTCTGGAGAACTCTCCTCAGTCTACCTCTAGCGTCCCTGGTCCAAGAAGAAAGAGAACGTGCATCCCAGTCTCGCGTTCAGGGCCCTCCCTTCACCCTGCCTTGTAGGTGTGATAGTTACCAAAGCCTCAATGGGGGTTGGAACTTCCAGACCAAAGCTGGAATGGCCACCCACTACAATGTAATGTCAGAAAAGAATGAGTGGAAATGGATTTATGAAGGGCTCTATATCTCAGTCAGTACAATAAACAATTTTTCCCTTGGAGGATTTTTCTCCCCACAAGATATGTATAATCTACAGCACTGGGTCAGTTTTAAAGGTTCCATATTGCTTAATTATATATATATATATATAATTATAATATATAAATATATTATATATAATATAAAATATAAATATATAAAATATAAATATATAAATATATATATACTGACAATTACCTAAACAGAGTCAGTATCATTTATTAGGGAACTCCAATACAGTGCTTAGCAATCCTAATTGTAGCCTTCTGCCTTCCCCCACAAGAAAGCAGCGAGTGATCCCAAGAGTTGAGTGGCAAAGGCCATGTGGCAAGTCAGCAGAGGGTGCAGCAAGGGTTCTTTGGGCACCATCCTTACCTCTATATCTTCCTGCCTGTCTGTCCAGGTAAGCAGAAAGATCTATGATTTTGGCAAACAGGTTGAAGTACCAAGTCAATATTATAGATCGCTATCTGGGAGCATTTCCCTATGTGATGCTTCATACTGACCCCTTCACTATTTTGACTACTTGAGACATGAATGCCCAGAGGTGGAAGTCCAATGAATGAAGCCATCCAAGTTCTCTGATACATATCTATATATTCAGTGCTCAGTTAAATCAATATCCAGCTTTTGCCCAATCACTCTAGTCACCTTGCACAGGGATGTAGACCTACATGGATGATGTCTGGCCTCATACCAATGGAGAATTTGACCCAGTACTCTGCCATACCACAGATGTTACTACCATGGCCTGCAGAGTAAGCTCAGAAGAGCACACTTTCCCATCATTCAAAATTCTGATGTAGGCTGTCTTCTTTGTTTTGTGTTGTTGGCTCTCGATAAAACCTCTCTTTCAGTGCTTAAGCATTAGCAAACTGTACCGTGTTACTCTGCAGACTAACAATGGTTTTCTGACTTTAGCATGCATAGTCTCTAAAGGGGACAAAAGTTTTTAAATACACGAAGAAAGAACATAACTTAAAATATATCTCCTTCTCCGTCTATATAAAATACAACCACCCAAATTCCTGGTTCTTTTTATGTTAACCCATGCAGCTGCTATCTATATCAAGGGGATACCTTATCTTCTGAATAGTTCTTGATGTTAGAGAGGTAAAAGTATGGTAAAAAGTTCCTATGTAATTCTTCAAACACAATAAAATATTTATTAGTGTCAACACCCATTGTTCTTTCAGAATAAAAATTTTATGCATAATCACGTGGCTCATAACCTGTGTATATTTTACAGAAGCACTCACTCATGGTGACATTTGTATTTGCTGATGCGTGTTGCTCACTACTCATTATTATACATGTTACTAATAGAATCATGTTGAAAACAATAGCAAATGAGCTCACAAGGCAAGAAACCCGGAATGGAAACACAGCTTCTCCAGGAAACTGCTTACCGTTATTTTTCCTATAATGAGGTGCCTCTACAATTTTCACCTTCTATTTCCATATGTACTTGCTAGTTGTACAGTCTCCACTTTTCTTTATCCCTAGTGCAGGGCTGTTCATTTGAAGCCATGACACATAGAAATAGACACTAGATGCCCTTTGGAGTTTTGGGAACCGGGGAGGCTGATAGATACAAAGAGCCAGTGCCTTCTTAGCACTGGAATCTTTATAGCAACTTCCTGGCCGAAGACCAAACTCCAAGCTAGCCGATCAGAGCCCACCCCTAATTGTGTCTCTTTAATGTGGAATGAAAGAATGTTCCTACAGTCATTTAATGCCACTTTTGAATGAGAATTATAGACTTTTATTTTAAATGTTATTTTATTTACCTATCATTTGAGACAGAATCTCATTCTGTAGCCCAGGCTGTCCTGGAACCCGCCATGTAACCTGAGGCTGGCCTCAGGTTCATAGCACTCCTTTGTCTTCTGCCTCCCAGGTGTTGACATTCAGGTCTATGCCACCATACCCCGGAATACTACAGATTTCTAAGACAAAAATAATTAACAGGAGAGTGAAACAAAAAGATCCAATTAGCTTGGGGGATATATAACTGTCTTCTTTTTAGAGATTACTGTCCATCACGATAAAATGTGCCATGCTGATTTCTTCATTAATATGTAAGAGTTAGAAAACTAGATCAGTTCTAGCCTCGACTATTCCTCTGGTTTGATGAGGCTAGGTAAAAATTAAGCCAAGTCTGAAGCAAAGTAGGTATATAGGAAAGTAATTCCTATCTATACGCAGCAGGGATGAATGCATTCTAAGAAAGTATACACCAGAAACAACAAAACTCACAGTTAAAAGTGAGGCAGTTGTATTTCAAAGCAGTAGTGGATTTAGTCGGCAATGGAAGCAAGAACTCAGAAAGAGCTTGGCAGTTACCAGGTTCCCAACTTCACACACTTATTCACCATTTTCACCTTGTGGCAATGAAGCCAGGAAACAATGGTGGCAGTGTGCCGGTTCTGTGATACTAATTAAACTAGCAGACATTTATTGAATGCCTCCTTAATGTAAGAAACATGGTGCAGGAGGACAAACAAAAACCTGTGTGTCTCAGTTAGGATTTCTATTGCTGTGAAGAGACACCATAACCATGGCAACTCGTATAAAGGAAACATTCAACTGGGTCTGGCTTACAGCTTCAGAGGTTCAGTCTATTGTATCATGGCGAGAAGCATGGCAGCATGCAGTCAGTGATGATGCTTGAGAAGGAGCTGAGAGTTCTACATCTTGATCCTTAGGCAGCAGGAGGTGACTGTGAGCTCCAATGGGCATAGCTTGAGTATATGAGACCTTAAAGCCTACCCCTACAGTGACACACTTCCTCCAACAAAGCCATCTCTCTTGATAGTGTCACACTCTATGGGCCTATGAAGGCCATTTTCCCTCAAACCACCACAACATGCCCTTTTCTCAAGTGCTTCAATGTGCAGAAGGGACACAGATGTGGAAAAAGATTTTTTAAAATTCAACAGATCAGGTACAACTCATGCCTAAAATATTGTTTAGGATACAGAGACACATGGCCTGATTCTGTCTTTGGGATGAGGCCAGGGGGTGTAACAGAAAGGAGAGAGATATCAGGCAGGTATTCTAGGCCTGGGAACATGGAGGGAATTCTGCAAAGGAGACTCAGGAGTGAGGGAAGGCATGAGATCAGAGAATGAAAGAAAATGTTGGAATGCACTCACAGTTGTACACACCCGCCCCTGTGGTGGTAATCTAATTGTATTGAAATATTATTTTGATTTGTACTGAAATATTAATTTGATTGTATGTTAATAAATAAAGTTGTCTGGGGGTCAGAGCTATTAGAGCCATAGCAAGAGTGTGGCGGTGGTGGCACACGCCTTTAATCCCATAGATATCTGTGTGTTCAGGGTCAGAGCTATTAGAGCCATAGCAAGAGTGTGGCGGTGGTGGCACACGCCTTTAATCCCATAAGATCTCTGTGTGTTCAGGGATACAGCCAGCATTGGAGACATATGCCTTTAAGACCTAGGGGGCTGTACATTCAGACAGTGACGAGGCAGTCATGTGTTTGGGTTTACAACCAATGAGAAGGCAGAACAACATACTTTAAAAATACGAACCGAGAGGAAGTAGGTCTCTTTTCGCGAAGCTGGGACAGCAGGAGGAAGGGTGAGATTTTAGCTCTGAGCTCTGACCTCTCGGCTTTCTCTTTTACATTGTTTCTGTGTTTCTTATTTAATAAGACGGTTGGTTACATCTACATCTGGCGCCCAACGTGACAAGAATCCATTAAAAACTGCTTGGCTTGGCGGCAGGTCCGCTTTCCCGCAAGGGCGGCAGGCGGCCCGCGGCGGCGGCGGCGGCGGCGGCGGCAGCGGCGGCACAAGGCGGCCGGCGGCGATCGGCTTCTTAGTCCGAGCTGCTGGCGTCCTAGTCCAGGTAGCAACTTCTAGCCCGGGCCTAGGTCTGTGAGCAGCTTGCCTAAAGCCGGTGCTACAAACAACTCAGACCTGCCCTGCCGAACAGGGCCCTGCCTGTAAAGCCAACGCACGTGGTTGGAGCTTAAGGAAGCCAGACCCAAGCCTTGACTCGGCACAAGAGGGAACACGTGGCTGCATTTAAGCTTTAGCCGGCTACGCTTTCTTGTGCGTTCTCTCTTTCCTCTCTCTCTCTCTCTCTCTCTCTCTCTCTCTCTCTCTCTCTCTCTGGATTTACACCTGGGACACTAGGTGGCTGCTTTGAAAATCCCCTCGGATTTCTACTGTTCTACGCAGATTTGGTAAGTCATAATATATCAGATATTTTAAAGGAAACTATCTAAAATAGAATTTTTTTCCACATTAAAAAACAAATGGGTTTTATGTGTACATTGGAAGAAAATTGGTTTTTGTTCGAAATTTTAGGCAGTCTGGCAATGGAACAACTATATAATATTAGTATTGGTGGAATTATGCACCTCATCACTATAATAATCCACATTTTAATATTTAAAAAGATAGTCAATTTAAGTGCCAGGATAACAGCGTTAGAAGAACTTGTTAAACCTGTAAAAATTCAGTCAGAAGAAATTAACAGTGAAGTTGTTTCAAGTCGGGATCATAAGGTTGCAGAAAGAAAGCCTGTTTTCACACAGTCACCCTTAATTTATCCTGTAACAGTACAGCAGATGCCTGATCAAATGGCTACACAAAATACTTGGGCTCCAATTGAAATGTTGGATTTAAAAAGGTTTAAGGAGGCAATAGTATCTTATGGCATGCATTCCCCATATGTAAAGCAAATGTTAAACACTTGGTCAACATATAATAGGATAGTACCACAGGACTGGCGGGACCTCGCACAAGGTGTTCTGGAACCCAGCCAGAGACTTCAATTTCTGACTTGGTTTAAGGAGGAGGCTAAAAACATAGAAAAACAATGGAGGGATAAAGGAGTACAAGTTTGCCAGGATCAGCTTATGGGCGAAGGCCAATATGCTTCAGCACAAGCACAATGTTTATATGATGTCCAAACCCTAATTTTATGTCGAACGGCAGCCTTGAATGCATGGGACAAAGTTGAGGAACCAGGAAAAAAATCTGAGTCATTTACAAAGGTGAAGCAAGGCCCAAAAGAGTCTTTTACAGATTTTTTACAAAGACTGGCTTCAGCAGTAAAGAGAACGGTCTCGGATTCAGAAGCTGGTAAGGCAATAATTGAATCTTTGGCCTTTGAGAATGCGAATGCAGCATGCAAAAGAATAATCAGGCCATTAAGGGCAAGATCTGCACCTATGGAAGATTGGATTAGAGAAACAATTAATGTTGAAGCTGATGAGCATGATGATACATGGGTAGGAGAAGTAATTTCAAAAGGTTTGAGGAGTGTTAGATGTTTTGGATGTGGAAAGCAAGGACATTTGAAAAGGGACTGTAGACAGGTCATTTCCAGAAACAATGTTTCTTCAAGGAACAATGGCAACAGAATGCCCCTTCCTTCTGGAGTATGCAGAAGGTGTGGTAAGGGAAAACACTGGACCAACGAATGTAGATCAACAAAGGACAGACAGGGTAATCCTTTGCCTCAGTCTTCGGGAAACTCCCAGAGGGGCCTCAGGCAGGCCCCCAGTGCAAATCCAGTTCAAACCTTTCCGGCAGCCATAGAGGAAATGCCTGCTCTGGAGAGCGATTAAATAACCAAATGCCTATTGGAATAAATCATGCTGGTCAGAATGATGAAACAGAGAGAATAGAAAATTCAGGAGAAAACATAAAGAAAATTTTTTGGCAAACTTCTATTAATGAACAAAGACCAAAATTAACGATAAAAATAAATGGTGTTTTGTTGTCTGGTCTGGTAGACACAGGTGCGGACATTACCATAATTGCACCAGAATTTTGGCATCCAACTTGGCCTCTTCAGGAGGTAAACGTTCAACTGTTAGGAATTGGGACATTATCTCAGGTGAAACAGAGTGCAAGATGGCTCGAATGTATAGGTCCAGAAGGACAGAGAGGAAAATTAAAACCATATGTGGCTAACATAACTATGAACCTGTGGGGTCGAGACTTGTTGCAACAATGGAATACTCAGATTAACATCCCTCCAATCTCAGAAACAAATCATAAACTAGCACATGTTACTGAGAGAAATATTAGAAGATATTGTTCTAATGAGTGGTCACCAGCCATCCATATTATACAAGAACAGGGCACAATAACTGATGATCTTCCAAAGACACCAACAGCTCTACCTTTAAAATGGTTAACAGACAAGCCTGTATGGGTCCAGCAATGGCCTTTAACAACAGAGAAACTCCAGGCTTTAGAAGAGCTGGTAGAAGAACAGTTAAATGCTCAGCATATTGAAGAATCAACCAGCCCTTGGAATTCTCCTGTATTTGTTATTAAAAAGAAATCTGGTAAATGGAGAATGGTAACAGACCTTAGGGCAATTAACAAAGTAATTCAGCCAATGGGTTCTCTACAATCTGGGATGCCTTTGCCTACTCTGTTACCAAAAGGATGGCCTCTCATAGTTATTGATTTAAAAGACTGTTTCTTTTCAATACCCTTACAAGAAAAAGACAGAGAAAGATTTGCTTTTACAGTGCCTACTTATAATAATTCTCAACCGGTTAAAAGATTTCAATGGAGGGTCCTCCCACAGGGAATGTTGAATAGCCCAACTCTGTGCCAATATTTTGTACAACAGCCATTGGAAGTGATACGTAAAAAATTTCCTAAATCTATAATTTATCATTATATGGACGATATTTTACTAGCTGACTCAAATGCAGATACTTTAGAAATAATGTTTGAAGAAGTAAAGAAAATTTTGCCTCGCTGGGGATTACAAATTGCTCCTGAAAAGATACAAAGAGGAGATTCTATTAATTATTTAGGATATAAAATAGAGCTACAAAAAATTAGACCCCAAAAGGTGCAAATTCGGAGAGATAGACTACAGACTCTTAATGACTTTCAAAGATTATTTGGAGATATTTCTCATCTACGAACTATTGTTGGGGTAAAAAATGATGAACTGACTAATTTGTTCAAAACCTTAGAAGGTGACAAGGACTTAAATAGTCCAAGAGAATTATCACCTGAAGCTGAGAAAGAATTAGCCTTGGTAGAAAAGAAAGTGCATGAAGGACACGTGAATCGTATTGATCCAAAGCTGGATTGCATTTTGGTTATCTTACCTTCTAGGCGTTCCCCTACTGGAATATTAATGCAGAGGGAAGATATTATATTGGAATGGATATTTTTACCAAATAAACCAAATAAAAAATTAAAAACTTATGTGGAAAAAATCTCTGACTTGATTTACAAAGGAAAAATGAGACTTCGTCAATTAGCAGGCATAGACCCAGCAGAAATTGTCGTACCATTAACTAAGGAGGACATTGAAAAATTATGGACAGAAAGTGAACCTTGGCAAAGAGCTTGCAGTAATTTTTTGGGAGAAATTAACAGCAAATATCCCAAAAGCAATAGAATTGATCTTATAAAGAGAGCTGATTGGATCTTGCCTCGAATTGTACGGCAAAAACCCATATCTGGAGTTCGTACATTTTATACAGATGCCAACAAAGAAGGAAAGGCAGGTTACAAATCAGAAAATTTAAGTAAAGTGGTTCAAAGTCCGTATAATTCAGTTCAAAAATCAGAATTGTATGCTATTCTGTTGGTATTAATGGATTTTTCAGAACCTCTCAACATAGTAACTGACTCTCAGTATGCTGAAAGAGTGGTGTTACATATTGAGACTGCAGAATTTATCCCTGATGCTTCAGAATTAACTTCACTATTTATTCAATTACAAGATACAATCAGGAAAAGGAATCATCCTTTATATATAACTCACATTCGATCCCATACTGGTCTGCCCGGCCCTCTAGCACAAGGCAATGATGAAATTGATAAATTATTGATAGGAAATGTGCTGGAGGCCTCAGAATTTCATAGAAAACATCACGTTAATAGTAAAGGTTTAAAAAAGGATTTTTCCATAACCTGGCAAAAAGCCAAAGAAATAGTAAAGAAATGTCCTACTTGTTCCTTCTACAATCAGACGCCATTACCAGCAGGATGTAACCCAAAGGGTACTCAGAGAAATGAAATCTGGCAGATGGACGTGTTTCACTTTGCAGAATTTGGAAAATTGAAATATGTACACCACACTATCGATACTTATTCAGGATTTCAATGGGCAACTGCTTTGAGTTCTGAAAAAGCTGATTCTGTAATCACTCATTTGCTAGAAGTTATGGCCATCATGGGTATACCTGCACAAATCAAAACTGACAATGCTTCATCATATGTCTCTGTTAAAATGAAACAGTTTTTTGCTTATTACAATATAAAGCATATTACAGGCATACCACATAATCCTACAGGTCAAGCAGTTATAGAAAGATCAAACAGAACTCTAAAGGATATGCTAAATAAACAGAAATGGGTAACAAAAACCCCCAGAAATAGACTGCATAATGCTCTTCTAACTTTGAATTTTCTGAATGCCAATGAGAAAGGAACAACAGCTGCAGAGAGACATTGGATAATAGAAAAAACTACAGAATTAAATCAGCCTATATACTTTAAGGATGTGCTGACCTCAGAATGGAAACCAGGGTATGTATTACATTGGGGACGGGGTTTTGCTTTTGTTTCTACAGGAGAAGATAAGCTGTGGGTACCATCAAAATTGATAAAGGTTCGATTTGAACAAGAGAGACCTCTTAATTAGAGGAGGTGATAGTTCATCAACCAGCATGAACATCCAATTTAAACTAACTTGTATCAATAACACATGCCTTTTCATTTCATCAGATAATAACTTGCCAAAAAGGAACATCCCCAAAATTAGTCTTGGGGAAAGGTTTTTGTTTTTGTCTTTTAGGAGAATGAAGGTTAAGGAATCTGAAGAACACTGGACAAATGAGACAACTGAAGAAAAGGGACAAATCATCTATCCCAAGAAACAGAGTGAAACGGTGTATGGGTATATATTATCTAAAAAAATTTTATGTCTTCCTAAATGTTTGTTTCTGCTTTTCTCTAAAGATTTAACACTCTTGGTTTTCTAATAGTCCCAGTTCAATTAAAATTTAAAGCTGACTTTGGAGTTGGAGAATGGCTCTCTCCTTCTTTAAAATCAAGCATGTTGTTAAAAGGAAAATGCAAACTCCCTGTATCATGCCAGAATAAGAGCCATCTTCTGCTATCGTACAGGACAAAAGCAAAATTAATTAAGGGACTATTCTATTACTAATCTCAACTCTTTGATTCTATTCTGATTCTTTAAACTTTTCTCAAAGTATAAATTTTATATCAAAATTTACAAGATTAATATATATATATACATTTTAAACTTTGTTAAGATATGAATGGTCACATAGAGTACTAACTAATTCTAGAAAAAAGGCTAGCTGCATATATATGTTTTTGTGTTCGAGTCTCTTATCAGTTTTCTGCAGGAAATCACGGCCAGGCCTAACATCAACTGAAGTCTCCAGAAAGAAGATGGGGCCCCACAACAACAACAATTCCACGTGGACAATAATAATATCATTAAGCTGACAAACATCATCCACAGATCAGCTTTGAACTACAAGGTGCTCAGAGCAATTTTGAGATGACTAGCTGAGATGATCCAGTCTCAAAGACTACTTGAATAAGGACTTGAGATAAACCCTGAACTTTGGCATTATACACAGACTGGATAGTGAAGGATATAGTTACCTCTCTTAGAATTTGACAATTAACCTAAAATTTTTCTTTCAGGATAAAGAAAACTTCGCCCATACCCAGCAGGAAGCAATTTTAAGAATACGACGCCCACATTCCCAAAGAGGTGGTGTGGGGCAGGTGGTTTTTTGGTCTTTTTAATGGGTTCTGGGTCTGGGATAATTTTCAGTATTTAGGGGGGTTGGTTACAAGTTATTGTCAAGGGTTAGGAAAAAGGCTAAGCAAAGGAGATTAGATTTAAGGTTCTTGTTTAAAAAAAAAAAAAAAGAAAGAAAGAAAAAGAAAAAAAAAAGAAAGAAAAGAGAAAGACAATTACTAGTTTTAAATACTTTACATTGGATTGAATTGTTTTATATTGTACACAAATTTGAAACTGATATTGTTAGAAAATGCTATATGTATATTTCTAATTGTATTTATTCCATCCATTTAACAATGTAATGCAAATTTCTGATCCTTGAATGTTATTATTATCAACTATTAGGATATAAAGAAATGAAAGCTAGTAGTTAGACATTATCATAGAACTTGTAGTCATATTGGATATGTTTTAAAAATTGAGCAGAGATGTTTTAGACAGGTCATCTTCAAACCCTTCAGAGATCTACAGAATATGGCATTTAAAATGTTTTAATAACTTAGAAAATTTTTCTTTTTTGAGACATGTCGGCTCCTGGCAGTACCAATCTACTTTAGAGAAAATATGGGCATTAAAGAAACTGCATATGGAGTCAACTTTCATTCTGGCAAAAGTTAGCCACTGGACAACAAAGTATCCTCGAATCAACAGGACAAAATGGACAGACAGATCACGAAACAAGGGACTACTGATTCTTGCCAAAACAAGTGTGGTTATGGCTTTATCAAAAGGCATCTTCTGAGGCTAGGACAATATGGCCCCATCCCTGAAGTGGCCTTCGCATCCGGAAAAGGTACGGTGCCCTTTTCTTCGAAGGCAGCTTAACAGGCAGAGGGCCGATGGATTCTGTTGTACAATGGAACAGCAGCTGAAAGCTCATGCCTCTCAAAAGTAGACTGGCATTTAATAGAGGGATGTGGAGAAGAAGGGGATGCTGAGATGAAGCCATATATACACAGCCAAGAAGAATGGACAGCTGAATTAAAAAACTGTCAACAATTTCCAGAATTTAAAATCCTGAATCATGACAGGACACTAGTGGAATTCAGGTGTTTCTGGTACGTGGACTGCTCTCACCCAATGTGAGGTTGAACTGTTGACCTTGTGTACATCCTACTTCACAAATGAGTCTGTCAGATACACTAAGCCTATAGGCTGAAGATGATGCCCCAACACTGCGGAGAAACCTCAGGTGACTGCCCAGGCAGCTGGCTGTTTCTGTCAACTCACAAAATTTTTTTGGAAGTTGCTTGCATGCACTTCCTGTTTTTATTTTTGTTAGCTAATATTATTCCCTTCTTGGGTCTCTGAGGGAGTTGAAGATTAGTTAGTTATGGTTGAAGATTAGTTAGTTATAGTTGAAAATTAATTAGGATAGAAAGTACATTAGATATATCTTGGAATTATCAAAATAGGATAGATAATGGAATTATTTTCTCTGATTCGTCAAATACCTGTTTAGGTATTTATTACTTGTATATATTGTATATAGTTATTGTACTTTTGTATATAGTTTTTCTTTTGTTAGTCATAACCTTTTGCTTTTTTTCTTTTTATTAAAATAGAAAAGGGGAAATGTGGTGGTAATCTAATTGTATTGAAATATTATTTTGATTTGTACTGAAATATTAATTTGATTGTATGTTAATAAATAAAGTTGTCTGGGGGTCAGAGCTGTTAGAGCCATAGCAAGAGTGTGGCGGTGGTGGCACACGCCTTTAATCCCATAGATATCTGTGTGTTCAGGGTCAGAGCTATTAGAGCCATAGCAAGAGTGTGGCGGTGGTGGCACACGCCTTTAATCCCATAAGATCTCTGTGTGTTCAGGGATACAGCCAGCATTGGAGACATATGCCTTTAAGACCTAGGGGGCTGTACATTCAGACAGTGACGAGGCAGTCATGTGTTTGGGTTTACAACCAATGAGAAGGCAGAACAACATACTTTAAAAATACGAACCGAGAGGAAGTAGGTCTCTTTTCGCGAAGCTGGGACAGCAGGAGGAAGGGTGAGATTTTAGCTCTGAGCTCTGACCTCTCGGCTTTCTCTTTTACATTGTTTCTGTGTTTCTTATTTAATAAGACGGTTGGTTACATCTACACGCCCCCCTTGACTTACTGGTGGAAAGACGTGTTCCAGGACCCCCAGTTCATGTCAGATACCTTGATTCATGTGAACCTCTATGTACACCACTTCTTTCCCTACATTCCCATCAAGTTTGTCACATAAAGCTTCTATTAACCCGTCCTTCCATATTCTATGCCTGGTTTCCCCTTGGCATCACCACTCTTGTGCCTTGATTAAATAAACGTGGACTTAATTGAACACAAACACTTTGATACTGCTTTAGCCCATTTGGTAACCAAAACAGCTACTAATAGACCATCATTTGGACAGTGCATACAACATGAGTACACCGGATAAAGAAATGTTTGACATCCAGGATGAGGATGGAGTAGGTTACTCAGAATAGTGCACAGCTTACCTGGAGAAGGGACCAAGAGTAGAAAGATAGTTGCACATGAACCTTACATGGCACACACTGTGAAGAACTATTATAGTGCATCCCATTAATTTGTAAAGTTCATATGTGCTAATAATTCATATGACTTTGAAAAGAAAAACAAGATGTGTCATTAAAATACATACGTAACAGATTTTCATTTAATTATATGGATTGGAAATAACTATGTATAACGATAACTATAGAAATTAAAGCTGGGTAGAGAAGACTCCTAGAGAGTAAGCAGAATGGATGGAGCAGGTCCTAAAACACAGGTCCAGAAAACCAAGATAAAGAGCATTGATTTATCTCTAACCAGGTGATAAATTACTGATCGTTAGGTAAGCACAATGATGGGAAAGAGAATGGCCTGGAAAAGACAGGTACAGAGAAATAGGTAGGTTTTACTTTTGCAAAGGATAGGAACTAACGATTTCAGTTTTAAAGTGTCATTTTGAGATATCTGCAGGTGACTGGAAAATGTCCTGAGAGTGGATTTATACATCAGAAATTCATGGATGAGTCATGACTCATGACTGGGATGGATTGTTGAAGAAGTGGCTCTACAGCTGATTCTGGAGCTTAGCTCTCTGCTTACCCATCCCCAGCATGCAAAAACCACCAAAACCGAAACAGAGCCAAGTAAAACCCCTCCCTTTCCATCTGCTAAGACCCACTTACTTTCGGACCTGTTCTGGTGATAGGATGGCCAAACACCCTAGCTATAGTGGTAGAAACCCCATCCAGTGACTGAGGGAACCAGATGCAGAGATCCACAGACAGGCCCCAGGTGGAGCTCCAGGAGTCCAAATAGCAAGAAAGAGGAGGGATTGTATGAACGAGAATTGTTGAGACCATGACTGGAAAAAGCACAGGGACAAATAGCCAAATGAATGGAAACACATGAGCTATGAACCAATGGCCAAGGGGCCCCCAACTGGATCAGGCCCTCTGAATAGGTGAGACAGTTGATTGATTTGATCTCTTTGGGAGGCCCCCTGGGCAGTGGGACCAGGACCTATCCTCAGTGCATGAGCTGGCTGTTTAGAGCCTGGGGCCTATGCTGGGACACTTTGTTCAGCCTGGGTGAAGGGAGGAGGGGACTGGACCTGCCTTGACTGAATCTACCAGGCTGAGCTGAATCCCCAGGGGAGTCCTTACCCTGGAGGAGATGGGAATGGGGGGTGGGCTGGGGGGAGGAAGTAAAGGGGGAGGAGGGAGTACGGGGGAAGCCATGGCTGATATGCAAAATTAAATTAAATTATAAAATTTTAAAAAAGGAACTCAATTGTAACTTTGGTTGTGAACTTGTGAAGTAACTATTTTTCATACTGAACATATTCTGAGAGTCTGGACTTACATCACACAATCTCACAGTAATCAGTTGTAACTTAGGAATGTTTTTGCTATATTAAATATAACCCCATTTTTCTTTTTCTTTTTTCTTCTCTCCTACAAAACATCTTGATGGCAACCTCCCCTCCTTCCTCTCCTCTAAGTCCCCCCCATCCCCCCTCTCCCCTATTTCCACTGTTTTTCCATTTCCCTTTAGAAAAGAGCAAGCTGGAATGGCTACCCACTACATATTCATTATGTTTTGATTTCTGAAAAAAAAAAATTCCTTACCTGCTGTGGGATGGTCTGTATTTCAAATGTGTTGCTTTGATTGGTCAATAAATAAAACACTGATTGGTTAGTAGTCAGGCAGGAAGTATAGGCAGGACTAACAGAGAGGAGAATTGAGAGAACAGGAAGGCAGAGGGAGACACTGCCAGCCACCATGCCATGACAAGCAGCATGTGTAGATGCCAGTAAGCCATGAGCCACATGGCAAGGTATAGTTTTATAGAAATGGATTAATTTAAGATGTAAGAACTAGATAGCTAGAAGCCTGAGCCATTAGGTCAAACAGTTTAAATAATATAAGCGTCTGTGTGTTTATTTTATAAGTGGGCTGTCGTACTGCCGGGGCTTGGTGGGAGCCGGAGAGAAAACCCTCCAGGTACACTTACCTCTTTTTAATGTAAGTGCATCTAAAATAGCCATAGGCCTCTTGATCTCTATTCCCTTAGATATTTGCTATCTGGTCCCGAAGAGAAGATGTATGCAAATGTTTGCTCCAGATTATAGCAAGGATACAACACAAACAGAAATGCTACACTGTGCCAACAACTTTCTCAAAAAAAAAAAAATCCTCTGTTGGATAAATGCTGTAGTTACCCCACCACAGATGAGAGATCTGAAATACAGACATGTTAAATCACTTGTCTCTTTAATGCACTCTGTGCTGCTCTCATAGATGCCATGGACTGCGTAATAGATAATCAACAGTAGTTGGTTTGGCTCACAGTTCTAGAAGCCAAGAAGCCTGGGATGGAGGGGTATGTCCAGTGATGACTTTCTTGCTACACTCTCACTGAAATGAACTCACTCTCCTATTAGGAGTCAGTACCTGAGACAAGAAACACACTCCCTCAATAATAGCATCAGCCCATTCCCAGGGGTTGTGCCCTAAGCAACTCTTGAAGGTTCCCTCCCTTTTATAGGGTCACAATGGCAATTCAATTTCAATATAAATTTTAGAGAAAATGTTGAAATGACAGCCTTTGCCCAAGTCTATATATCAATAAGTGATGGAGGGATGTCAAGCCTATTTGATTGATTGGAGCTTTATATGCTCATAGCTCTATGTTCTATGATCCTGTTGCTGTTCCTATCCCTCTTTACCACTCTGTCACACTTTGGTCATTATGGCTCCTGTAGGCCTGGGTACGTCCTCTCATTTCCTTTTCTTTTCTAATATTTTCCACATGAACATCTCTATCACTTGCACCATGCTTATCAACATACCAAAGGGGGCCTCTTAGCCTCAGGTAGGAGAAAATCTAAACACACATCATTGTACCTACTTTTATACCAGCTTTGATTACACATGAAATGATAAGTGTCCTGTGACCAGAATGAGAGTTGTTCCCATCCCTGTACCATGCCGTCATATTTCTAAGCTATGAACTGTGAAATATGATTTCACCTTCTATATCTACTATCCAGTCTTTGGTTTATGTGATAGTTAACTTTGGGGTCACAGTGACTGGGCTTAGTGCTATCCAGATACCAGTTAAATCATGTGCATGACTTTTGAGGGTGGTTCTGGAAAAGATCAGCATCTGGATCAGTTGCCTGAAAATGGACTCTCTGCCCTCAGGCAACATGGCTGAGCACCTTGCAAACCACTGAGGGTCCAGGTAGGACAAAAGGTGAAGAAAAAGTCAATTACCTGTTTATTCATCTAAGACTAGAACACTCATCACTGCTCGCCTTTAAAATTGGAATTCCAGTTTCTAATGTCCTCAGACTCCAGGATATACACACTGGGCCCTCCACCACAAGTTCTGAGGCCTTCAACCTAGAACAGATTTGCTCATGAATATTCTTGTTTCTCTAGCTTTCATATGGTGCATCATGGGACTTCGACTTCATAACATGTGAGATAATTTCCAAACTCCCTCCATCCTTGTATCCATTCATCCATGCATCTACCCATCTATCCATCCATCTGTGCTTCCATACAAACATCCATACAGCCATATGTACATACATATCCTTTTTTACTCTGTCCCTCTCTGGAAAATCCTGACCTACCTAGCTTATAACAGTTATTGGTGAGGATTAAACTGGGTTATCACATGATTTATTTTTCAACTTGAGATTGAGCTCCAATGCTTTTCTTGGTATAAAAACTTGTGAAGTCAAGATGCAAACATGCTTCAATGTTGGGGGGTGGGAACCCAGGTCACCCTTGTGCTGGTATGACATGATTAGCACAATTTTTATTCTATCTAAGGAATTCCCATGGAATTAAGCACAGTTTATAATCAATACAATCCCTTAACAAATTTAATGAACTAGGAATCATGACGATTTTTACAGGTGGTAATGTGTTTTGTTACAGTAGAAGGTCAAAATTGCAGCCTGTATGTTCTCATATTTCAGTTATTTTAAAGAAATTTATTTATGTTGATTTCTATACAATAACTAAATAATTTAACATGTGTTCATTATATAATTTAATTTACTGCTTATGACACATTTAATGTAGTATTTTATGAATATACAAACTAAGTGGCATAGGAATATTAAGGATTTGTAATCAAATGCTGAGTTAAGTACTATCTACAAGTAGCAAGAAGGATGTATTTGGATATTATCTTACATTCTTAAGCACTGCACATACTCATTTCATTTGTAGTGAGAAGTTCAGACATAAATGATAATGTACCAGTATTAGCGCAAGAGTATACAACAACAACAAATAGAACACATACAGCTCTGAAAAGCAGTTTGGATCAAATATTGAAAGAAACAAACAGTTTCGAACAAGTCCTGAGATCCTCAATGCCCAACTGTATATCAGCACAAAGGGACAACTATTTGCATGAAGACCATTGGTTACTGACTCACCTCTATCCAGAATCAGCTGTTTGGGAAACATATTATAATGCATTTTAGAAATATCTCTTGGGACCTGTTCTTGGTGCATGAGCTGGCTTTTTGGAACCTAGGGCCTATGCTGGGACACTTTGCTTAGCCTTGGTGTAGGGAGGAGGGGATTGGACCTGCCTCAACTGAATCTACCAGGCTGGGCTGACTCCCCAGGGGAGACCTTGCCTTGGAGGAGGTGGGAATGGGGGTGCATTGGGGGAAAAGCTGGGGGGTGGGAGGAGGGAGGACAGGGGACTCCATGGCTGATATGTAAAATTAAATTAATTATAAAATAAAAATATTAAAAAAATATCTCAACTAAAATATTAAACCAAAATTACCTAAAAACATTTTATAGTCCTTTCAGCATTCTAAAAAAAAAAAATCACAATTGGTATGTCTCATTCTTTGATCAGCTTGCTAATTGCTTTCCAAAAAATTATTTCAATTAATTTTCCAAACAACTATAAGAGGCTGGCATTCCTTTAATCTTTATTCTAGAGATGTATATTTACATATGAGGAGAGTGATGGAGTTTAAGTCATTCATTCTGGTTAATACAACTAGTAATTCCTGAATATCAGCTGGGATATGAACCCCAAATCAGAAACCTGTTGAGACTAAATTAAATGCCCAGACTAGAATGGTTCTTCAATAAAATAAAAATGATTGTGGCTTTGAGGATATATATATCAGAAGACCTGGTTCAGTTCTCAGTATCCACATGGTGGCTGACAATCATCACTAATCCCAGTTTCAGGGGGATCTAATGCTCTCTTCTGGCCTACAAGTCCAACAGGTATTCAAACACACTTTTATGCATTCAGGTAAAACAGCCACGCACACAAAATAAAATAAATCATTTTCAAACATAAAGTGATTTTAATATGTAATATCTTAAGATGACTCTTCCTGATCCCTACTTCCTGCTATTTATGCTCCTGTGGTTTACAGACGTGCTTCCCAGAAACAGAATCTGGCAAAGGTGGAATGATGTCCTTTACACTTTAACAGAAGACTTTCCCACAGATGCCTTTGTTGGAATAAGCTACCATGTTGTACAGATCCCACATCAAGGAACTAAGGATCATCATTGGCCAACAGCCAGAGAAGAACTTCAACTCTTCCTGTAACAGTCTGTGAACAACTGAACATTGCCAACACCACAGTTCAGAGAAAGATCATTTTTCAGTAAATCTGACACCTTCAGGATCAGAAGCTGAGGCTCCAACCAAGCCAGATCTGGATTCTTGTCCCATAGAAAATCTTATATGATAAAAAAACATATGGTGTATTATGCTGTTAAGTTTAGGGGTCATTTGTAGCATAGCAATAGCAATCAATAAGTTCATGTGTTCTGTTTTAGTACTAGGAACATGTCAAAGCACATTGTAGCACTTTAAAATAATTCAAAACACCTTATTTCCATGTAAGACTCACTTAAATGATGTTTTACGTGGAAGAAAAAATCAAACCAATGACAGTGTAGTTTCAGTTCCAGGAAGAAAGAGACTTCATGAACTGGAAGAAAAAAATATTTTCAGTTCTAAAAGCCATCAATTTCGAAGTTAAAAAGATTCAGGAAGTCTAGACACAAGGACATCTTTAGAGTTCAGAGTCTCTGTTGATGGTATTCTCTTCCCTGCATACCAGACTGTGATATTTTTGGTACCCAGAGAGACATAAACAATTCAATACAAAGAGGAGAAGGACATAACCTAAAATTAATTAACTCAGAAAACAAAGACACAAAGAAGTTGAAAGGAAATGAAAAAGCAGATTTCTCCACATGGCAAAGCCAAGCCACCTCTGTTCACATGCACACAGGGAACTGAAAGGAGACAGCTGTCCTGGAGGAAAATACGGTCACATTTTCTACTCTTTTACCCTCCCATCATGGAATATACTCTTTAGTGTTTAGTATCTGTCTATGATCACTTACAAATAAATTACTTAGCCTTCTCTAATTTACTCTCTGGGTATCACTAACCTATTTCAGGTTTCAAAAGTTTACCATTGACATTTAGTTGAGAAACAATCATTTGCTTCAATAAATTCATTGATTCAGACCACATACAATTTGAAAGTTATGATTATCCTCAGCATTACCTTTTCTGTCATACCATCTTCTCTACTGATCTATACCAAGTGTTTGTATAATGGTCTCTGACTTCTTGATTCAATTCAGAGCTACTGAAAATGAGATAAAAATGTGTACTATATACAATAAAATATTAAGTTTTTGGACCCATGGTGCCTTGCTCCTTATTCTATACATCTTGTTACATGAAGTTATTTAAAACTTCAGCTAAAGTCTCAAAGGGCTTACAAAATTTCATTAATAAAATGCATTTACCTCCACTAGCCTGCTAACCATGACAGACTGGCAATTCAGCATGCTGAAAAGGCAGGTGCTCATGCTTATGTGTGGAGAGATGCCCATGAGTTAGGGCTGGCTGCTGTTACTCAGCATCAAGAGAAGATCGCACTCCTACTACATATGATTACTCTAGGAAGATGTCTATGTTTAAAAACCAAAGTATGGTCTCTGTTAGATGTGTACCACTTGTTTTTTTGTTGTTGTTGTTGTTGTTTTGTTTTGTTTTGTTTGTTTTGTTTTGTTTTTTCGAGACAGGGTTTCTCTGTGTAGCTTTGTGCCTTTCCTGGGACTCACTTGGTAGCCCAGGCTGGCCTCAAACTCACAGAGATCCACCTGGCTCTGCCTCCCGAGTGCTGGGATTAAAGGCGTGCGCCACCACCGCCCGGCCTGATGTGTACCACTGTCATAAAGTTGAAAAATCCCAATCTGAAGTTCAAGTTCAGCCTATTGGGCAGTGATGAACCCATGAAAATCTCAGTAAAAATATAGTCGGAACACAACAGCCTTGGATACTCACTTAGGATTATCTTACTGATTTATTTTTATGCTTCTTCCAATTGCAGCTAATTTAAAAGAGTTTTGTGTTATATACAGTAAATGTGTTCCTGAAATTAACATGTCATCATTGAGCTATTAATTTAAAAGACATCTTCACTACATGTAAGGAATAGAGATGTGATTTACTGAGACATAGAACAGTAGGATAATTTTATGTGGCATGCGGGTGCTTTGCATACTGTAGTGCAGCCCAGACACAGAGAACAGCTCATGCCCACTAGGACATTGGAGATCCCCCCATTTTATCCCAGATGTACGCTGTAACTTTCTAGGCCTTTCTATCCTCATTTGAGAGAAACAAAGTAATGGATTTTAAAAACAACAATGATGGCTTTTTAAAGTTACATATTCAAAACCTTTATTTAACACTCCTTTACTTGGTGGTAATTTGTGTGATGACTTAAATATGTGTGTGGCATAAAAGGCTCTCTCCCTACAGAGACAGTTGCATAGCTTTGTCTGCTTGAGAGGCCCGTGGCGGTGGGATCAGGATCCATCCCTGGTGCATGAACTGGCTTTCTGGAGCCCATTACCTATGGTGGGAAGCCTTGCTCAGCCTTGATGCAGTGGGGAGGGGCTTGGTCTTGCCTCAACTGAATGTAGCAGGCTCTCCTGACTCCCCATGGGAACTGCTACCCTTTTGTTGGAGGGGATGAGGGGTTGGATTGGGGGAAAGGTTGGGGGTGGGGAGCAGGAGGAAGGAAGAGGGATCTGTTGTGGGTATGTAAAATGAATTAAAAAAATATTTCTTAAATTAAAGAAAATGAGCCCCATCATTGGATACATGGGGCAGCTTTGACTTGCTAATTACTGATCAGTTCCTTCTTGCTCTACTTGGCTGTTGGATTCCATGTTTCTGCCCGTTGATTCTCTCATCGTAGTCCTAACTGAATTACGATATACATGCTAACCAAGAAAAACAGAATGTCAGAGAACAAAGGCGAGAAGAAAGCCATTTTGACTGATATGTTAACTTGAAAATGAGAATCACTAAATTTGGTAAGTGAAACATGTAATTACAGGGGTTGAGAGAGAGTGGTTGATGTGGGTGCTAACCAAGGCTCACTTTCATTTGGTTCCAGCCTTTAGACTTTGGGGCTTATGGAGTTCCAAGAGTGAGCAGAACATTCTCACATGTGTAAGCAGTCTATTTATCCTCACAGGAGCATATATGGAGATTTAAATCACCTTCATTTATGAATGAAAAGGGAGCACTGCACTAGCTACTAGCTACTTCTCAGCTTCAATAAAATGGTGATTATTTGTCTATGATACCCTTGTCTTTATGACAATAGCATAAGATGTCTGGTCACAGAATATTTTTGAAAACATACATTTGCAAAGAGCTTTGGTGAACATTTAACATTCTGTGTGTCACAGGGTATTCATGTCTTTTGGGTATTGAGACTCTCACTGGGATGAGGGTCTCAGAGCCTCCTAGGACCAGAACAAGAATTCAAAGCATTCTTCAGAAAACTGGAAGGAGTGAAAGTGCCTGGGCCTCAGAGTCTGCTCAGCATAGCCAATTTCTGCCTCACAGCCTCTGGGACGCAAAGCATAGGCTTTGAGCTATTCCATCATCACGGCCCATAGCTTTGCTGAAGCATAAAACTTCCCTTTGAAGGAAAAAGAAAAGGAACATGGACTTCTAGGAAAGACTTCCACAGAGGAGGCACAGAGTGTGAGGTGATGGGGCAGTGGTGTCCACTCACTGGTCTACTGTGAGGCTCATGACAACACTGTTTTATACTCTGTGACCTTTATTGATAAACAAAATGCTTCTTGCTCCTATGAAAAGCCTTAAAAATCAGAAAAAAAGAGCTCTTTGGAGACCTTTGTATTTCTTCTTCCTAAGTTATTGGTTTGAACTCCTAATGTGAAATGGATCAAGACTTTATTTCTGTGTATCCACTGTACTAGTGCATTTGTTAAACCGTAACACATCAGTTACTGTGAATGTATCAGTCCAAACAAAATAAACACCTAGCTGTCTCCAGCTACAGCCTGGGCCCTTGGATTAAAATACCAATTGGTGGAGGGGAGTCTTTATCCACTAGTTCAGAAATATCACTAATATCAGATCATCTGGCCTTATTTGCCCAAATATGCGTTCTTACAAAAATCTACTGATAGAATTTTTCTTTTTAAATTTTTCCTGTCATGGTCAATGGATTCAAAGCCCCAAGCATACCACTTACTATGAGAAGATCACCCTAACTTATTATTGGCTGTTGTCAGAAAAAGCATCCAATTCAGTGATGATTTGTATAAGAGTGTGTCAGTACTGTGTACATCACAGGGGCTTTGTGAGAACAGTGGTTTCTAAGACTCCCACCCAGGGAAGGCTCAGGGCTGAGCTTGTTTCTGCTACATGCATGAGCTTCAGAAACACTGACATTTTGCCAATGAGGTGGCTCTGTAGATAAAGGGACTTGCTGCCAAACCTGATGCCCCATGCTCCATTCCTGAGACCCACATGGTAGAAGAAGAGAAGAGACACCTCAATGTTTCCCTCTGACCTTCACATGTGAGTTACATATGCATGTGTACACTAAATATGAAAAAGTGATAAAAATTAAGAAATGAAGCACTTATATTGTTTGATTTGTGTACTTTGCCATTGGGAACTCAGGATTTAATCAGTTATCTATGGCCCCACACTGAGCCGATGGCAAAAACCAAGGCTGGAAACTGCATCTCATATCCAGTTCAGGGCTCCCTGTATCACTCATCACACCAGACTTTCCTGACTCTCGTCATAAACAACACAAAATAAAAAAATAAAATAAAATAAAATCATTGGAGGTAATGGCAACTGAAGTTTGTTGTAAAGGCATATAGAACTACTCCTTTACATTATTTTTATGTAGGCAGCTACAGCTTCTAGGTATTAATAAACATATCTACTGGAGAACGTCACAGTGCTTAACTGAGTGTGGGCAATGGTGTTTGATAACAAGATGGTAAATGACTCCTCTCTGAAGATCTGAGGGAGAAAGGAGATTGTAGATCTATGAATGGAATCTGTCAAACAGAGGGCCATCTGAACTGCCTGGGTGTTTCTCCTTAGAAGCAAAATTAAAAGAATCTCCCCCATAACAGAGGCCTTTAAACACTGCTTTGTAATGTAAGGGAACTTTCAAGCTTGACATGTTTGTCCACAGAGCAGGGAGAATACAACAAGCCAATTGTGATCAATGGCTCAGTTAAGTCACAAAACTCACATGAAGGATGTGGGTCATTTGACACTGAGGTCAAATATTCGCCCTGACCATTTTTAAGTTTATCAGAAAGCTGATTGTTCACTTGCCAAAGTAAGCGCTCAAAGAAATAAGTGGCCTGCTGAAAGAAAGAAGTAGGAGATATTAAAATGCTTATAGGACTTACCACCCACAAGCACAGCATTGGAGGAGAAGGAAGGATGAGAGAAGTGTCTTAGTTTCTTTTCCTACTGTGGTGGTAAAATACCCTGACAGAGCAACTTAAAAGAGAAAGGGCCATTTGGTTCATGACTCTAGGTTATGCTCCATCCTAGCAGGAGAGTCAAGACAACAGCACCCTGAATAAACTGTTCACAACATCTCTATATTCAGGAGCAGAGAGGCCTGAACTAATGCATGCATTCTAACAATCAGATTCTTTCCCCCACATTTATGTAGCTCAGAATCTCCTACCTAGGGAAGAGTGCCACCCAGGGTAGGCAGGTCTTCCTCCTTTAATTAATATAACCAAGATGATTCCCCACAGATAATTCCTCATTGAGACTTCATATCAGTTGATTATAGATTTTCTCAAGTTGTTAATTAATCTAAGCATCACCATGGGTGTCACCCAAGAACATATGTTGGTCTATCTGAATGTCCAGCCCCTGTACAATTTCTTGATTCTGGTCCAAGAGTTTGTTGCTGCTGAAGAGCCAAGCCCTACTTGAATTGCATTGAAAAACATGTGGCAGGTCTTCTCACCAGAGCAGGAGAAACAACTCTGCCCTAAAGACAATATTTTGCTGCAGAGAAAGGATGACTAAACTGAGGAAAAATTTCAGGGTACTTTTTTTCTGAGACGGTAATGAAGAACTGTGTTCTCTGAAATTACTCAAAGCTCCCCCAGGATATTCCAGAAGAATAGTTTGCAGTAGATTAATTCTAGGGGTGAACATATCCATATATGTATAAGAACACATCTATTAAAATGAACTAATAAAAATGTGTAGTGAGCAGACCGCTAAAAGCTCCCTGAGATGTTTGTGAATCTGTCTGCTATGTGCTAAGATATAACATTTTTCCATGCCTTCTTTTTTTTGTAATCTCATCTATTTTGAAACCCTCAGTTTATTCCCTCTTACTATTGGCCTGGTTGTAGTAGTTCTGAAAAAGCCAACAGCTTGAGATGAAAAATGAAATGGAAAGAATCCTTTGAGTAGGAAGTGCCAGGATAAAGACTTTGAGACTAGCAAAATACAAAGCCCACAAAAACTGGGAAATATTTCCTAAATGGAGAATGGAGCAATCAAATTAAATTATTCATCAGAGACATTCCAGGGAATGTAGATGGGGTATGCAAAGTCATGCAGAAGGGAAGTACATTGAACCCCAGGCTGAAGGCAGCAGGACACCCCGTGCTAGTAAACATGCTCAAGGCAATTCACTTCAGGCCTCTGATGTCCAACATATCCTGTACTTTTTGTTGATTTTATGGCCTGTGCTTTAAATATACAAAGGAAATGAACTACAATATTAATTCCTTAAGGGTAGTAATTTCTACCTATTTTGTTGCCTGGTGCACTAAAGCCTTGAAGATAGACACATGGTATGGTCTTAAATATTTCTGTGTAGTAAACAAAACCATTATGCACCCACATCTAATAATACATATGTAATATATATATATATATATATATATATATATATATATATATATATATTATATCACTTTCCCCTTTCCTTTCTTCCCTCCAACCCTTCCCACATTTGTCTCTCATACCCTTGCAAACTGATAGCTTCTTTTTCTTTATAATTATTGTTTTACACACATACATACACAAATGCATGCAAATAACCCTCCACATCTGTTTTTTATTCCTTATGTGTATATGATTTCACAGCTGACTACTTTGTATTAGATAACCAGTTAGGAGTTCACATTCTCTCAAAAATAATTCTATAATTCAGTTGTCTCTTTAGCTATCTTCATTATGGGGGTGTTTATGATTCAACAACACTAGAATATCTGAAGGTACACACCTTGAACACATTTGGTACAGGATCCTTATCAACATTGCTCAAAAGTTGAATTTGTAGCCATAACATTTTAAGGATCAGTTCATTCCACTCCTCCTTATGGCTGACGCGGTGTTCTGCATGTTTGCTCATTCTTTAACTTCTTTCCTTTTCTTTATTTTCCCCTTTTCTTTTCCTCCTCCTCTTTAACTTTGGCAATATTGGTGTCTGGGGTCATGTGTTGCTTTGTTGTTAGGGCTTTCCTATGTGCTGTGTGGTGCTGTACAAAAGTGCTCATTTCAAGTCACTAGAAGCCAAGCAAAAGGTCTCCAGGCTGCTCCAAAAACTCCCCAGAGTACAAAATCACTCCTGATTGAGAACCATGGGAAGACGTAAAGTTGCCAGACTGAGATTGGGGTGGAGCCAGAAGATGTTTAAACATTCATGGTTAATTAAAAAGAATTACCAGCCAAATACTAGAATAGGCCTGCCTAATTCCTTACAACTAGCTGGGCAAGAGGCCAAGTTCAGCTGCCCCAGTTGGCAAAACAGAAAGAGGTGAGGAGATGGGGTGAGGAGCAGAAACAAGCACAGGAATGAATAAAGATGGAGGGCAATGTTTATGGATGGAAGAGTAAGTTGCAGATGAAAACTCTAGGTAACGCTGGCTGTTCCCTTTTGGCTAGATACCAAGTAATCTTGGATTGCATTGTTAGGGTACATCTCAACTGACTAGAGCTGCTCTCTTTTCTTTTGCTTGAGACAGTCTTTGCTGGGAAGTCTGGAACATCATAACATTGTTGGCCGTATTTTGATAATGTATCAGCTGAGAAATCACCCATTGTTAATAATAAAGGTCAAAATGAAAACAGTAATGGCCAATTTGGTAATGACTTTTATTGCCAAGTTGCCCCTGTACAGGCTCTTATCTAAGAGCCAAGCCACTTGGCTCATGCCTCCCTTTTAGGTAGAAACAGTGTAAGAGCCTGAGCCAACACATATCCTCACATCCGTTGCCCTCTGGTGGGCTTATGTTTTCTGGCTTGTCCCCAAGTCACCTGAGAGCAGACCTTGACTACGTGCAGATTGAGACAGGCAGAGCTGTGTGAAAGCCTGGGGAAGGGAAAGTCAAAAGGAAAATAGCATCTCTGAATTGTCCTGGCATTTCGTGACTGGAAGTCTAAGCTAGAAGGAACTTCATTTGCATATACCATATTAAAGGCCTGTTTACTTGAAATATCTTTTGCTCCTGTGTTATAGGGACCATAACTGTGACTTCCTATCCCCTCCCCCACCTCATTTTCTTCCACAGGGATGAAACTGGGGCCCAGCGTGCCTCTCCTTCCATACTTAATACCAGAGTGGTGTGGACCTGCAGAATCTGTCCTTCCTCTACCTTCGCCTGAGACCACCTTCCCACTGGCTCACTCTGCAGGAAGTACAGCTCCCACTTCCTGTTTGGAAAATGGTATGAGCATACTCTTGCCTCAGATACTTTTTCAAGTTTCTCCTTTCTTTGTACTACTGGGAACGAACTCATTCTTGGACCTTTGCAAAGTTATTCCCACCTTCCCTGAGACCCTTCATAAATAGCACTACCACCACCCACCATGCTTCAGGTTCTTAATCTATTTACTCTGTGCACAGTGACTAACATTTGAATACAATTATATTATTTTCCAGTTGATTGCTCTTCTCCTTCCTTAGGATATGGGTACCACAAGGACAAACAAGGTCTTTAATGTGTTACTAGTTTTCCTCCTACATCTAGAGAATATCTGGCATGTCAATGAGCTTCTTTATTCCTAGCATTTTTTTTTTGTAAACACAAAGCAGTAAAAAAAATAGTGAATCAGCTAACACATGAGTTTTGCTATTTATATTTATCCAATATCCAATGGTATTAGCACTTTAACTCTGCATCCTCATAGCCATGATTTCCAAATAATTAAAGAAGTGATAACTATTTACACATATGTATTAACTATAAATAAATGTACTAGTTTTAGCTCATTTGGTTCTTATTTTATAATAACAGTGTGAGTTTTGTTGAGAAAAGTTCATGGTAAACTCAACAAGATTGAGTACTTAACACTGAAAACTGCTTTGAAAATTTTAAGTATTCAAATACTCAAAAAAATTTTTTTAAAAGGAAGATGTCATAAACATATAAAATTTTCAGTGGTAATTATAATGAAGCCTTCTCAATTCCCTAGCATGAAAAGCTATGTTAGGTCACATAGAGTCTTGTCAATTGATTCACTTTACAAGCATTTCTTACACACCTACTATGTGCTGGGCACTGTATTTAGAAGTAGAAATTGAACAAAACAAGAATCAATGATGTAGAGAGACAGCTGCCTCCCTGAGCTACTTTAGCAAGCACCTCTTCTGACAGCAGTGAAACTCATCAGCCGAGTTCCATGATTCACAGGATTCAAGGAGCGCTAGCTTTCTCCTTGTTAGACATAAGTTTGCTTTTTTCCCCAGACACTGTATTTTAAAGTATCTATACAGCTTCAAAATTAAGATGTATTATTCACCACCACCACCACAAGGAGAAAACATGTAGGGAGTGCTTCTCAGATTTTGATTTATTAAAGACAAAGCCATTTGTACTTCATACCAGGGAGTATTCATACATATATCCCTTCTCATCAAGTAATTGTGGACAACAATATCTCTGGAAACCATGAAAAGTGTCCATTAAGCAGAGGTGGACTTCAGCGATGTATGCACACATTCACTCTTTGCTCTTCTCTGCTGTGGTTGCAACAGAAATCCATTCATTCCAGGAAGACTATTATTTCTGATTTTGATTCCATCTCACCATAACCACCAGGAGGCCAGAGGCTTGGTACATTTGCTCCTTCATCGCTGACTATTTAAATGCTCGGTGTGCTTCCCATATGTGAGGCACTCCTGCTGCAGCTGGGTGCCTGGTATTTTCAGACATGGGGGTGTTCTTCCATTGCGTGTCTTACTGTTTGGTTAAGTGTTTCTACAGCTCCTAAGAATAGTCTCATTTTCCTCATAAAACCAGAGTTAACTAGACTACATGATATTTTCCTTCCTTTTTTGGCCTTATATCTCACTTTTTCAGAAAGCCACCTCTAGATACACACAAACCAGATGGCCTTCAGCAATTTCTAATCTTTAACTATTTTTACATCCAACTTTTATCACTTCCTAGAAATGAAGAGAAACAAAGAGGAAGAAATTCTGGATCTCCCACAAAGTACAGTAATATCTAAAAATTGGCTTCCCACATATATAATTTCATGTCAACCATCAACGTACAATTTTCGTTGAAACATTTTTAATTGAAAATTCCCATGAGAAAGAAAGCAAACATATACATAGATTCCCATTCACACCATGTATGAAACACCAACAAACATGGACCTTCTGTTCACTATCAAGCAAAATTATCACTGAAATTAAATATATACACTAGTAGATTAGTATTAATGTCAGTGGGAAGACCCAACATTATACTAATCTGAAGTAAAACTATCAATTAATTTTGTGCTTTTGAATATAAAGCAACTCTCTAAATGGATTGATTAAAGTAGCACTTAGCACTTACTACTTCTGCCTTGAATTTCAATATGCTAGAAAAGAATATTTTTTAAGAATTGTTTGTTTAGAATATACTGTATTCCATTCCATATTCACATACAAAACCCCTATTACAGAAATGCATGGGAAACATTCATTACTCTTTTGGGGAAATTATTTATTGTGTTAATCAAATACAGTCTTTATGTCATATAAACTTATAGAATTCTGAAAGTCATTTTGTTTTGTTGTTGTTTGAAAAATTTAAAGATGCCAGCAAACTTTCATGACCAGTCCAAACAATCATGCTAATGGTGTGCATTTATGAACATTACTTTTTGCTTTGTTGATTTTTCTTCAGCTTCCTAATCAAATGCACCTTTAGCTAGCACTTCCTCTTCAAGTCATGCCAACTGGATCCCTCTAGTGCCCCGAGAGAAAGTTCAGTTTTTCCCACATTATGCACCTTCATCTGTTTCAGCTAACCCACAATTCATTCCTCATTAGCCTTTTCTATTTCCTGTATCTTTAATTGCTTAAAATTTTCTGAAATTTTGTCATATCTATCTAATCACCAACATCACTTTCACTCTCCCCAATATTTTATTGCTTAATTTTTGAAAAGATATTCAAAGTCTTTATATAGGGTAATGGAATATAAACTTCTTTACCCAGAAATGAAAGTCCCCTACCATGCTTTTAAATTACCACCCATCCTTTGTCGTAGCCAGGGGTGTTATGGTAATGACAGGGAACCCACAGAGACAGATGACCTGAGTTCTTGGAGCCTAGGGTGCCTGCATGGGACTTACCTAGGCCCTCTGCATGTGTGTGACAGTTCTGTAGCTTGTACAGAGGACACCAATGACTATATATCTTATAGAGGGCACATAGCATTTTACCACGAGTTAGCTCACTGATCAGTTTGATGGAGTCTTACAAATATTTGCATTTTTTTTCATAAGAGGACCAGGAAAATTAAACACTATAAAATTTACCTAGATAGTAGCATGCAGAACTGGGGTTGGATACAAGTCCTGGAGGAAGAGTATTGTTTTATCAAGGTCGCAAAAAGAAAACTCGGCTTCAGACACATTTGGACATGACTGAGGAGGAGGTGGGATTTGGGAGGAGCTGTGGAAGAGGTCCTCACAGAGGCTACACAAACAGGAAAATACACACTGGGCAGAGCTTGGTCCGCAGACTGAGGGCTAGGCTGAAGCAAGGGAATTCATGTGTTGTTATATGAGATGGGGACTATTATCAAAATTAACATACTATAACTGAAAAAAGTAAGTTTTCACAATTTTTTTATTAATTCAACAATTGTCTGCTTCTAGAGACTTGCACTGATCACCAAGGCATCTACACTTGCAACACATGTTTTAGCACATTATATTATCTGAAGCACAAAATTCTGGACCCAGCCTCATTTGCTGACATAGAGGTTGCTTGAGGACAGTTAGATTGGGTCTGAGTTCCACACTCAGCCCTGCCAGGGCAGTGCTCTTTACTTGGAAAACACCCACGGAACACTCATTGAATCCACTTCAATTTTTGGATTTAAAAAAAAAAAATATGCTAATTTGATTTTCTTATCTCTGTACTCATGCTAGATGTGACTCCTAATTTAGGTGTTTGGCCCAAGGCAATACTACTCTGCACTGCTTATGAGGTATCATGCTTGGCAGAACATACCTTTTCCTGTGATGCCTGGGCAATTTTACCTCTTTAAGTATAATAGTTTGCTATTAGGCCATATTGTAATACTAATAGAAAAAAACAGCTAGCCTTGCTTAGTCCCAGAGGAGAGGGTGGTTTTGAAGTTCCATAGCTTCTTTGCTCTTTAAGGAACACAGTCAAGGAACAATGTAGTAGTTCCCATCTGAAACCAGCTCAAAATTGGAAATGGAATTCTACAAATCAGCGTCACACATGCACCAAAAAGTACAGCGATCCTGCATCTGACATGCTGGGATTTCTACTTTCACACAGAAAACACCACATGCACAAAGAAGGATGTTAACGTTACAAAACACTAATCCCCCCATTGTTCGATCATACTCCTCTTGGGTTTTATCTCCTTTGTTTTAAACCAAAAAGAATGACCTTTAAATCCTGAGAGAACAGCTAATTATCGCCACATCCCAATTTTATGTAGCAGAAACTTGAGGAAAGAAAGTGTACTAGACACGAACAAATAAACTCATCCGTGGAATTAACTTAAGAACCATTTGATCACCTTTGCCAGAACCCACGTTCAAATACTGAATTTTAGGTCTGGGAGAAAAAAATTAAAAGTATGTAAAACGAACAGAACATGGGCAAAAGAATTCCTCAGACTCACGGAGGGAAGTGAGACAAGTGAATCTATTCATCTGCTCATACTCTTTTACTCACTGCACTTGGAAATACGCTGGGTATAGATAACGTCATTCACTCTTGAAGTGTAACATGATGTGGCTATTGTTTCTGGCAACCATCAGCATTGTGGGGGATCCCACAGGAAAGCCAAGAATCTCTCCAGGACAGGGAGACTGCTAGTTGCTGAGGAAGAACCAGGCCCTGCACACAGCCTCCTCTGCCTCCTTCTGCTCAGCACACTCAGGAATTTGATTCATCAAGAAAATTTGGCATCTGGACTGCTGACAGCCTAAGTCTCAGCATCAAAAGGTGATCTGTGTGTTCTGTGACAAGTCACATGCCACAGGAATGATTAAGTAGGGGCTGCTAGGAAGCCCATGCAACACAATGACTTATTTGTCATCTATGCCCTATGGTCATTTGTTTTCTGAACTAGAACAATATCGAACTTTCTATTTTTTTTGCATCCCTTACATGTCCTGCCCACCTCCACCTCCTTACCACTGTGACTCTCTGGAAAATTGACTAATGAATACCTTCTTTACTTTCAGTCTTTTTTTTTATTTTCACATAAGAATGGACTTGGTAAGTGGTACCTCTGGGGGCTGAACTGCCAAAACGTCAAGCCCAGCTATTTATAATGGGAAACTTCTGCCAGGCAGTGGTCATTAACAAGGTTAGCCATTGGACTTAAAATATAACCCTTTAGCCTCTCCATTGGAATAGGCATGGGACTTCTATCTAAGAGGCATCAGGGTGATAAAATAAATCTAATTTCATCAAATGTTCTGAAAACTATGCTAGCTATGAGGTGCTGTGAGATAATGCCGTTGTACACTGTTTTAATAAAATGCTGATTGGCCAGTAGCCAGCCAGGAAGTATAGGTGGGTAAGAGACAAGGAGAATTCTGGGAAGAGGAAAGGCTGAGTCAGGAGTCACCAGCCAGACCCAGAGGAAGCAAAATGACAAGGTAGAACTGAGAAAAGGTACCAAGCCACATGGCTAAACATAAATAAAAATTATGGGTTGATTTAAGTGTAAGAGTTAGTCAGTAATAAGTCTGACCTAATGGCTGAGCAGTTATAATTAATATAAGCCTCTTGGGGGACACAAGTGGGAGAGAGATGTCCGACCACGGACCAGATGAGACACAGGAAATCTTCTGACTATAACCAGGTCATCCCCAATAATTGTATTTTATATATTCCACAGAACATATGGGTAACTTTTCCTTTAACACTTGTTACAGCCAGCAGAAAACTATCCCTCTGTGTTAAACAACAAATTATCATGAAAAACATTGGTATAAAAATGGCTTTTGCAAAATACAACAAAACTTATTTTCATATTAGGGTGTATGAAGCCACAATCATGTAATAGCAAATCATGTATATACTCTCCTCCTGAAACTAAACAAAAAAGAATCTGATTACTTAATGTAAATATAAGAAGGATCTCAGTAATCCACATGTATTACAACTACTAAATAAAATAATTTAAATTTGTATTTTACATGTATCGTTTTTGAGGTAAGATGCTGAAAACCTTCAGAAATTTTTTATTAAGGAATTTTTTATTCATTTTACATATGAACCACAGATCCTCCTCTTTTCCCTCCTCCCGCTCCTCCAGCCTTCCCCCAAACACCCCCCATTCCCTTTTCCAACAAGGTATGGCCTCCTATGGGGAGTCAGCAGAGCCTGGTACATTCAGTAGAGGCAGGTCCAAGCCCCTCCCCCTGCATCAAGGCTATGTAAGGTGTACCACCATAGGTAGTTAGTTCCAAAAAGCCAGTTCATGCACCAGGGATGGTAGCTTGATCTGCTTAAGAGGCCCCCATACAGAAGGAAATTTTAATAACATAATAAAAATACAAACAGGTAGAAATTAGGTAAGGAAGTAATGTAAAGATAAGTTTTTTTTCTGGATGTACTAAAATCTGTGTAATTATTGAAGTCAGGCTATGAATTTCATTAGAAAATTCTTTTTTGATCAACCTAGCTACAAACTCTGTGATCCACAATGGTGACCTGCCTGCATAATACACTGGTGTAATAATGACACAAACTTTGGGAGCATAACCAAACACTATCTGATTGGGTTTAAGGACCACTCCATGAGATGGAAACTAGGCCTGACATTGCTCAGGATGGCCAAGAACCTGAGACTAGATAGGCCATGGGCCTTGGGAAATAGCAAATACTGTTGTTTTGCTAAAGGAACATGGCAATAAAATGACTTCTAATAATTTTCTCCTATACCATAGAACAATGTCTCATTTGGCTTTTCCTCCCACAATGAATGGGAACTATCACAGAGACTTGGAACACTCAGTCCTAAATGAGATGTCTTCATCAAATCCTTCCCCTCAGGGCCAGATGGCTTCCTCTATTTCTTAGGTTGTTAAAAATTAGCTTGTATTATTAATCATTATAGACAAAAATAGTGAAATTGTTAAACATAGAAGGCCTCTCACAAACTAGTCTATTTGAGCATTACATAGTGGTTTTAAGACAGACTCCTAAAAAAGCTATGTTTATTCAACTTCTGAACTCTGTTACCCCTTAATCAGCGATATTTCCAGGTCTGGTTCTTTATTAATGAAGGCAGTTGGATTCTATTGTTAAAAAAATTTAAAAGGAAATTATTTTTTAGTTTCATTAAAAAAATTCCTTGAGAATTTCATACATATATACAATGAAATACAATCGTAAATATCCTATTTCCCCTTCCAACACTTCCTACTCCCAACGTCCCAACGTCATACATTCTTTTTTTTTTTTTTTTTTTTTTTTTAGTTTTTTCGAGACAGGGTTTCTCTGTGTAGCTTTGCGCCTTTCCTGGAACTCACTTGGTAGCCCAGGCTGGCCTCGAACTCACAGAGATCCGCCTGCCTCTGCCTCCCGAGTGCTGGGATTAAAGGCGTGCACCACCACCGCCTGGCACATTCTTTTATTTTTATTACTAAGTTAAATTAGTATTGCCCATATGTGTGGGGCCATCCACTAGAGCATTAGGAAACCCACTAGTGGCCATTCTCTCAAAGAAGAATGATTCTCCTTACTCTAGAAACTATTGGTAATGGCTCCTCACTAAGTGGTGGGGGTGGGGGATTCCATCACAACCTGCAAAGGCTCAGGGAACATCTTGGAAGAGAGGGTGTAGAGCATGTAAGAGGTGGGGGGTGGGGAGGAGCACTGTGAAATGCTGTCTTCTGCACATGACATGGCTGTGGCACTCTAAGGTCACTGCAGTGATTACCTATGTAAGATCAAGCCAGGAAAAATCCTTGTGTCATGGTGTGTATTATCTGATTAGGGATTCCTAACTATTATCAAAGAGAGTAAGCCAACAGGGCCAGTAGGAGAGTCAAGGAATCTATAGAGAAGAAAAAATCAAACTTTGAAAGAAATTTCTCTGTACTCAAAACATAGAAACTGTGAAATAGGACAAACGTCTTCTAAAATGATCATGCTCCTGTACCTTGTGGTTCAGTCGAGTTCACGGTGCTTTCTCTTACTGGTCAGTGGACATGTGACCCCACCGTGGTACCAGTTCGTGTGCTTTAGTTGCTTTGTTATGCACATGTTTGATTCTTAAGGGACGTGATTTCTATTCTTTGGTATTAGAAGATGGCATGCATGTGGTCAAGAATATGGAATTTGAGGTGGGAGAGCGGCTTGGCGGTTAAAAGTATTGGCTTCTATCCAGAGGACCCAAGCCCAGGCTTGAGAACTCACAGGGTGGCACCCACAACTGTGCAATTCCAGTTCCGGGGAATCCAATGCTCTTTTCAGGCTTTTGCCTGTGCTGCACATATGTAAAAACACACAAAATGTCCATACATAGAACATTACCGTGAAATAAAAATTAAATAAATCTTTTAAAAACTTTAAAATGGATGTGGAATTTATAACACAAATGTGGCTAGCAGTGGGACCTGACGAACGTGAGTCATTGCTTTATGTACTGTCTTTTATTTCTGTAAAATGGGTACAATACTCATACCAACTTTATGGACCTCTTGTAAGTATCAATCAAATAACATTATGCTGCCTAAAGCAAATAATCACTGTAAGGTTATTTAGATTAAAACCTTCAATATCGTTTATTATCAATAATTATTCCATAATCATATATAACTATTACCCGTTAGCTAATAATGTTTCTGTCATATATAGCACAACAGTAATGCCAACTCTGCCTTAAAATGAAGACACTCAGTATGGATATCACCTAAACAACATCACTTTTCCCAATTAACATTTATTGTGAGTTTATAAGTTTAGTTCAGCTTTGTAATATAATACTCTTTTCTTTTTCCTTTTAAAGTAAGTAGAGTCCAGAAAAAAAAAAGCTAATAGCAGTAATTTTACCCGTTTTTGACAATTAATCATAAAAAGGAAATAGTCACTATATTGATGGGTCTGTAGGAAGTAACAAGAACAAAAGGCCTTTGGAGTACAGCTACCCCAGCAAAAATTTTCTGCTGCTGTAAAAAGAAAAGGGGGATGCTATGTCCCTGACAACGTTAATTTCAGAAACAGTAAAGGGAACTTTTGAGACTTGACACAACACAGCGGCAGCCAGACTCCATGTGGAAATGGTATAAGAAGAAGAAAACTCAAAGACATTGTCGTCATTCCTCGCTTGTTATTTACGAGTAAAACGATACTTAACTTTGTATATTCTAATTAGCATTTCAGTGAATTTTATCAATTTATTCCATAGAGGTTACAAACTAGATTCATGCATGCATTGTACTTTGTAGTCCTCTGAGACACTAACAGATCGTTTATCATCCAATCCTTAATTATGAAAGTTAAAAAGAAAATTCAGTGATGTAAGAGGCAAACCATTGTGCTCCTTCAGGAAGGGATTCAAGAAATGCTTAGTTCACGCTGTGTTGAAATGGCCCCAGCATGGAAAGTCAGAGAATACGATTTTGGCCCAAGTACTTAAATAATTTAGCCTCCATTTCTTTAACTCCCAAAAAGAAAACAAATTATCCCTAGCTTAGGAACACATTATAAGGATAACATGCAATGTTTATAAATGCCTTTGAACTGAAAATATTATAAGAAGTAGAATTACATTTCATGGTTGACCTTCATTTAGTTACAAGAAGACATGTGAGCAGAGACATTGAGAAAAAGCTAGCAGAGACATTTCCTCTAGGATTAAAGGCAACAGTGGGGACCAAAGTTAAACTTCCTCCTTACCATTATTCCTCTATTAATTTCTCTATGCCTCAGGTTCTTCACCTGAAAGTGTGGAAAATGAACTTTTTTTTCACTTTTCCCCTTTTATTGGAAATAGATTATTTTCTCATATAATATAATATTTTTAAAATTTCAAATGTCCAGATTTTGATAAAGACCACAGGGACAATGCACGTGCGCACGCACATACCCACACACATGCAATACAGATGCTCACAGGTGCATGCATATGTACACACACACATATATACAAACACATATATGCATATACTCATACACACATATACACATATATATACACATAATCACACACACAAACACAGAGTGCATGCATAAACACACACATACACACATATAAACACACATGCACAGATACACACATACCCCCCCACAAACACATCCATACAAAGGGAAAAATATTTATCAAAGATAATTGTCTAAAATCATAACCCAAAGGCAAATATGCTAGAAGAAATGATTTAAAACATCTATGTTATGGATGGCTAAAGAACTAAAGGGATGTTGGGAATCATTTTAGGGAAACTATATGAACACAATGAATATCAAGTAAGAAAAAAATAAAGAATTTTTCAGAAGACACGAAGAAATTATGGAGTTAAAAACTACAGTAAATGGAATAAAAACTACAGTAGAGATATTTGCTATATTATGGATGTGATATCAGTGTGCACAAGAGTCCACAGTGAGGTCTTCATCCCCCACGTGTCACTCTGGGAAGTGGTGACAACTTTGGGAAGTGGCATATTATGGAAATCATTAGGTATCAGAAATAAAAATGAAAATTACGAAGTAGACAGATCCCAAGATTGTGAGCTTTGGAAATAACCCAGCGCATCAACACACACATTGTGTGATTACAAAGAGCAAGGTAGAGAGAAGAAAGCAGTTAAAATATTTAAGACAATTATGTCTGCAAACCTCCCACATTTTAGGGGGAAAAAAAAGTGTTAACATCCAAGAACCACAAAAACCTCCAAGTCAGATAAATTTAAAGTGACCCACATCATGATTCATTATAAACCAAAATTTCAAAAACAAAGAAGCAACTTGTCACATTCGAGAACCCTTAACGTATTGCCACCAGTTTCGTCAACAGAAACTTTGGTGACCAAAAGGAAACTGCCTGGTACTACACAGTTCTCAATGAAACAATAACATTGTCAACCAGGACTCCTGTCTAGTAAATGTTGTAAACAGGGATAGTAATTATGAAATTCACAGGAGAAACCAAGGTTGAATGAGTTTATTTCAGTAGACCAGCTCTTTATGGGGAATGGGGGAATTCTTCAGCAGCAGTGATAGAACAAATGGAAATGAAAAGAATTCCGAGCAGTGGGGAGAAATCGAAGACTTGAATAAAGCAGCAATGGACTGTAAGACCACATTCTGTGATGTACGTAATTTAAGAAATGAAAACATTTTAGATAACTGTTAGTTCATATTTTGTGGCACAATTGAATAGCAAAATAGCTTTGTGCCATCGATAACCAGGGCTGACAATCATGACTGTAGTACAGAAGAAGAGAGGGAGATAGAGGAAATAAACTAGAGGAGGCAGATAGGAAGGGAAAAAAGAGAGAAAGGAGGGGAAGGCATGGGAGGGGAGGAGAGGAGAGGGCAAAAGTGTTAGGCACATTGTGATGATATTGGAGTCTCTGTACATAATTCTGAATAGACGATGATAGAGTCACAACAGAGAACAACAAAAACAAAAGTATTACTATACAAGCACAATGTACTACGGATCTACAACAAAGAAAAAAGAAAGGAAGGAAGGAAGGAAGGCCCAGAGCAGGTATGTTGGTTCTTGAAGATACATTTCTAAATAATTTCTTATACGGTATGGTATGTATGCATTTATTTATTTATTTATTTATTTATTTATTTATTTATTTATTTATTCATTCATTCATTTATTGTGTATGTGCAAGCACACGCATGCACGCACACACGCACGTGTGTGTGTGTGTGTGTGTGTGTGTGTGTGTGTGTGTACATGCATGAAAATACTTCAACATGCCACACTGGTTCTTGAAGACCCAATTTTAAATGATTTCTTGCATTTATTTATTTATTTATTTATTTATTTATTCATTTATTTATTTGTGTGTGTGTGTGTGTGTGTGTGTGTGTGTGTGTGTGTGTGTGTGCGCGCGCGCGCGCGCCATGGTACGTATACAGAGATCAGAAGATAACTTGCAGAGTAGATTTTCTTTTTCTACTGTCTGGGTTCCAGAGATTGGATTTATCCTCAGGCTTGAAGTCCAACATCTTTACCATCAAGCCATCACTGACCTCACTTTTGAGGCAAAATGTGGTGATCCCTGCTCTGTTTATGAATAAATCTCATTTATGAATATACATGTATACACAATTATGTAAGCATCCCCATAAAAGAAACTAAAAATATACTGACATCTATTATTTTTGCCTAAATATTGGATATTCTGAGCAGAGTAAAAGCAAAAAAAAAATCTCTGAGATGAATTACTGATGGTAATAAAAGTTTGGCAAAATAAAAGTAAGATCAATCTTCATAAAACACAAATATCCTTTCCAAACACTAATATATTTTAAAAAAATCTTTTTGGAAAAAAAGAAAATTTTCTTCAGTAAAATAAGCCAGACTCCAAAAGATTGCATACATTAGTATCTCATTTTACAGACTCTGAAATGGAGAAATCAATGTGTGGGGACTGCCAGTGAATTGGTGGGTTCTTGGAGCTTAGAACAAGGAAACTGGGGGGAGGGGCAGTGAGGAACATTTTGGGGTGACATGAATTCTCTTTGCTTTGACTGCAGTGGCAGTTCTAGGTGTGTATACATTTGTCGAAATTCATCAAATTGTACATTTAAGTTTGTTTTATCCAACTGTTTGTAAATTATACCTTGACAAAATTAACTTTAAAAGAAAATAAAAGCAAGATAGAAAATGTTCTATTTTTGCAACTGAGAACAAAAGGCTTAAATATCTAAAATGTCTTAAATAGTATAACATTATATTAGTGATAAAAGTAAATTATGTAGAGAAATATAAAATTCATGTGAAAAATCAACACCACAATGCAAGGATTAGATGAAATTCTGTTTAAAATTCCACGAAGACTTGTAGTGATATTTCCAAAATAATTATAAAATCCATAGCTCCAAGAAACACTCCAATACCCAAATAGCAGGTTCTTTCTGGAAGAAACTGTGAGATGATTTTTGGCATCTAGGCGCATGGTAATACTGTGTCATTTAAAACACTGCACAGAATTCTCTCCTCCTACCATGTGGGTCCTGGGATTGAACCCTGGTCACTGGGTTTGGCAGTAAGCTCCTTTACAGTGGAGCTTATCTTGCTAGCCCCTAGGTTATAAAAAAGAAGCATGGTCCAATGACATTAGTACACTTTCACCACATATTCTTTAGTTTACATATGCTCTTTGGATCTGTAATGGAACAGCACATAGGCTATGCTGCGATACATCTCAGTTTAGCTCTGAGTTCTTGCTTTCATGCCAGTAAATTCCAACTGGCAGCTATGGCAGTATTTACTTCACAGAGACTGGCTAAACCATAGGGCTTTGTCAACTGTTTCATAGATTTTTGCAAACATAACAGAATCATGGAGAATCTGTTAACAATACTGCAAGAGCTTAAAATGTGTCATGCTTACACATCTATAGACATTATGTGGTGAACAGTATGAAAGAATTGAGAACGCACTCTACCTGTGTTAAACACTGATTGTCCCACTCAACAAAGGAGTCACTGATAGGACTAACAAAAGATGAATTTCTAACACACGTTGGTATCCTTTGACTTCTCTCTTAGCTGGGCTAACAACAAAAAATTCTATGCAATACTCTTAGTATATTTACTCATCAGCTGCAACCAGACATTGGCTTCCATCCCAAGGTTCAGCAAAAGCCAACAAAAGGACTCTGTGACAATCAGTTATATAAAATAAATAGTTGCTATTTATAATATATAATATAAAGTATTACACAAATACATAACATTAACACCCTTATTTCCTTCTATTTATTGTTTTCGATCATATAAAATAAATTATCTCTTCCTCTGTCAGCCAACAACTGAGTTGTTATAAGATTTGGGATTTTTAACAATGCTATATGCATATTTCTATCTGTTTCTTTTTGTGCATATGAACAAGAGGTTAAGGGAGTGTGTTCATCTGACCCCTGTACGTTGTTCTAGTTCACACCTCCGGCCCCAGGATGTCTTGTCCATATGACTGCTAGGTAAACTCCAGAGAGTAGGTGACAATCTTCTCTTGGGTCTATCTGCCATGTAGCCAACGATGATATTACTGGCGAATCTCTGCAAGTCTAGTGCAAGGACAAGTGTTTGAGGGTGCTGAGGATAGAAGCAGGACATCCAGCCTGTGATGGATGTGAGTCTGCTGATGGCATACGACAGGGCAGGGAGCAGGGAAGGAAGCAACAGGATGCCAAGAAGGACAGAAGTCTAAATTCAAACCTGGCCTGTCATGTTGTTGTGGTTGTGGTTGTAACTGTTTCACAGATTTTGCAAACATAAGAGTATCATGGACAATATGTTAACAATACAGCAAGAGCTTAAAATGTGCCATGCCATGCCATGGTGAACAGTATGCAAGAATTGAGAACACGGTCTACCTGTATTAGAAATTCAAAAACACATAATAAATCTGAAATAAATGTAAATGAGCCAACTGAAGATAAATGAGTCTCAGTTTGAAGTCTCAGTGTGGGCTTTTCAGCCTACTACTAAATTTTTTCCTAGTAAGAAAGAATATTTCTCAAACAGAATTAAAGAAATGTTCCAAACATCAGACAAATACATGTTCCGGCAGCACCTGAAGTTACAGTGACAGGAAGTCATTATCTACCCTGACAAATATGCCTTGAAAAACAGTACTGGAGGGTCAAAACGTTAATATAGTTACTAACAATATTTTCCATGATTATATGAGAAGCAAGACAATGCATGCAATATAAAATATTTTTGAGAAGTTTAACTAAAAAGAATTGCTAAGAAATGACACGGTTGGAAGACAATAGCTTTGAAAGTCCAAGAAGAGGGTTTGCTTCTCTAAAGGTTGGGGTGTGTCTAGCATCATCGTGGGGCTAGCATGGCAGAGACAGAGTAAGAGGAGAGACAAGAGGAAAAGGAACCAGGACTGCAGGCGCTGGACCAGAATATGAATGACTTCCTTGGAAATGCAAATGACAAGTCCAACAATGATTGATGGCTCCCTTTGGATTTTGTTCCTTGTTTGCTACACTCAGAAGAAAGGGGTTTCCTAAATCTCACTGAGGAACTAGACTTTAGATATAATTCTGCATAATAGGATTTCTTTTTTAATCAATTTCTACATCCACGGCTCGCTTAAAACCAGTTTCAAAGAAGTTTAGAAGACTGTTTCATTTGATGGGATAGAATTTACACTAAAGACTAAATCTTTGAAAGTCTAAGGCATAGTCTATAAATAAGGAGTGTAATAAAAATTAATGCAGACCGCCGGGCGGTGGTGGCGCACGCCTTTAATCCCAGCACTCGGGAGGCAGAGCCAGGTGGATCTCTGTGAGTTCGAGGCCAGCCTGGACTACCAAGTGAGTTCCAGAAAAGGCACAAAGCTACACAGAGAAATCCTGTCTCGGAAACCCCCTGCCCCCCCAAAAAAATTAATGCAGACCATATAATATAAAAAATAATGACTGTTAAATGAGTAGTATATGCTCCTCTTCAATCAAACAGTTACAAATTCCATACGGGAAATCATATCAGAAACTTACAACGACAACTTTGAAGCATAAAATTCTCTAGAATAAAAGGCAGATGTTAACTATCTACAGGGAAAACTGAACCAAGAATGGGTGCAATTTAACAGAGGAAGGAAATAATGCATAAAAGCGTTTTATACTTTTCATACCTATGCCTCACATGACCCATTCACACCATTCACAATTCGCAATTGTTCTATATTTGTCATGTGACATGTTATACTCTGGTAACTGTGATACTATCACATAAAACACCTGAGTACAGCAGTTTGAGTGGAAACATCTAAAAATAGATGGTAGCCGGTGATGTCATTCATTGTCCCAATGTTGGCAAGCCAGGTTTAAAAGGGTACATCCGAGGATAAGAGTGATGTGCTACTTACAGCACAAAGAGGTTGTTTGGTACATTAAAACTAAAATGTATATGGTTGTCCAAATGACCTCCGATATTGAAGATCGCTGGATTTATAAAGTGAGAGATGAATAAAATTAAAAAGACATACATGTAAAGCCAAATTTGCAATTTAAAACATAAAGTTTTAATAAATTATTAAGGTGTTTTTTTTTTTAACCTTCATAACAAATACATGTGTTTTCAAGAGCTCATCATAGAAGCAGAGCATTTAATCAGGCATGATATGGTTTTTAAGATCATTTTACAAATGGATGAATGCTGATGAGTTTATTCTCCCATTCAAGGTAGCTATAATCAAACCTTAACCCTTATAATGCAGACATTTTTAGTGGGTTCTCTGATTTACCCTCAGTTCTTTCTACTGCCATCTCCCATGTAACATCTAAAAATAATATTTTCAGAGAAAATTCCAATGGAAGAGCATAAGGAAAATGTCCTGGGGGTACCACAGTGTGGGTACACTTGAAAGATAACGCTAATAATCATGATTGCTAAAAAACGACAGGTTTTTGTCTGTTTCATGGTTTATTGAAAATATCCTATTTTATACACAGTAATTCAACCAAGATTGCAAATGCAGACTCAGAGGCATTTGTGGCTATTCCTTTTAATGAGTTCAGAAAACAGCCCAAAGCCTGGAACAGAACCAGGGATCATGCTTGGACAAAGACGAGGCAGCAGCTACAAAAGCTGAGGAGGCCCCAAAAGCTTGCTGCAGCAGAATCTCTGCCAGCAGGGGTGGGCTTGTTACATTCTGTTACCTTGGAATCACCCCCTCCTGCTCTCCCCAACTTCCATGGACTCAACCAAAGTCTTCCTTGATCCTGAGCCTGAAGCAAAATGAACTGGCCTGACAGCCATCATCCCGACAGAAAGCAGGATACTTAACTTGTTGATGGTGCAGGTTTCACACGACAAATTACTCTAGGAAGTTTTAGAGTGCTCAAAAACAAAAACAAAACAAAACAAAACAAAACCCTTAAAGGGCCTTCTAATACCTTTAGTCAATCTCCCCAAGACTTTACAATATAAATATATTCATAAAAAAAGCGTAACTGACTGGCTATTTAGAAAATGCAATTAGAATTGTCATCTTGGAAGGAATACAGGTCTAATTGTGTTTCTGCATGCAACCTGCCATGATTCTTTCTTTCTTTTTTTTTAAGGTATTTTATCTTTATTTATGTGTGTGAGGGTTCTTATGTTGCAGGATGCAGTACAGTGGAGGAGTGGAGACCACTTTCTACTGCCAGGCTGAGCACTTAGTGTTAAACCTTCCCTTGTCTGTAAAACATGACAGTAATTCTCACTTTAACGTGTTTATGGTCATATCTGACAATCACTTAGCGTATTATCTAAAGTATCTTCTGTGTTCAGTAAAGGTTATTCATGATTTCTATTGATCAGTTTTTCAGCTAAAAGGAAAACAAATATAAAATTACAATGTAGAATGACAAGAGGAAAATTATTTAATTTTCTGAGAAAAAGATTTTTCATATAAGACTAAGGGACATCTAAGGCACCAAGCCTGAACTGGTTATTGTTTTTAAAAAGAAAAAAGAAAATGAGTAAGTGAAATTCCACCCAAAAGATGTCTGCAGACATTCTGCTGTCCTTTGGAGGGAGGGACTTTGTGCTTTTAAACATGAAACTGTTAGGCATGAGAACAATCGCACTGCCCAGAACAAGCTGTGTGAGGCAGTTCTGGAGCAGTCAGTAAGGACATGGCTTGAACTTGCCCTTCCACTCTGGATAGGTCTCCATGACTAAAATCTGCTGTACCACAGCAAAGCGGACGTATGTGCTTGGATAGAAGCTGAATCTTATCTTTGGGTGAAGGCCACAAATAAAAGGGGTTGGGGCACCTGATAAAATTGGGCAGCTTTTGGGTCCAGTCTTTTCATGACCATCCCCACCTCGAAGTCTTTGTCAGTTCAGATCCGGTCTCCCTAACATAATGTTCATGAAACCTTCAGGACATTTTAATTCTTAAAGGAGAAAAAGGGTCATTTCTGTTTTCTCAGTGCTACAAAATTGCACTGATGATATTTATTTTAAACACCACGTGTTTTTCCCTCAGCTCAACAGCCTGCTATTGTTACAGCTGAAAGCAATAACTTCCAAACTAGGAAATATTTCCAAATCAAAAACTTGTGATGATTGTGTGGCCTGGATGCCTGGCTATACTATTATTTTTTCATACCATACAGGCTCAGCATCCCTTAAAAGGTCAACATGTCTGAAGGCACGGCTATTTAGCAAGTCTTCAGCAGCCCTTACTGTAATATCAAAATGTCCAAATCTTATCAATATTAAATCATATCATGTGCTTTAATAGTTTGGAGATTTTCTACTTCAGTGTATCGGAAGCCTAAGAAATATCCAAACGAAAGCCAAAGCCAGTGACCCTTTTAAATTTGTTATCACTTCCCCTCTAGTTTCTATTATGGAAAAATGACAAGTGTACAGAACAATGGCAAGGAGAGTTCAATGATACATGCATACTGAGATTCACTAGTCATTATCATTTTACTGTATTGGCTATACAGAGAAATTCATTTATATATAAAGTCATCCAGATACCTATGGGGAATTCAATGCAAGAACCCAAATCTGTGGATAACAAAATTTACAGTCTCCTATATATTTTAAATTATATCTAGATTATTTATAATAATATCCAACACCATTAAAATACTCTAAGTCATTGCTGCATTATATTGATTAGGAAATGATGACAAGGATAGTCACATATTAAAGAGTATTTTAGGGCCTGCATGGACTTGCTGCTAAGACTAATGGCCCTAGTCTGATATGTAGAACCCATAATGTAGGAAGAACTGACTTCTGCAAGTCATCCTCTGGCCTCCACTTTGCACACTGAAGCATGATCCCCCAGGCCCAAGAAAGAAAAAAAGATATATTTATTATCTTTGCTTAGTTGATTGGGTGGCTATGGAAGTCTCTGATAGGGATAGCCAAGCGTATATATCAGCAGTTCTCAATCTGTGGGTCTCAATCCCCATAGGAACCACAAATCAGATATTTACATTATAATTCATAATGGTGGCAAAATTACAGCTATGAAGTAGCAATGAAATAATTCTATGGTTGGGGGTCACCACAACCTGAGGAACTGTATTAAAGGGTCATATTAGGAGGTTGAGGACCACTGGTCTATATGGTTTTTCCTGTAAAGAAGCTAGCACATGTGCATGGACTCTTATTCTGAATATTTGAGATATTTTTAATCTCACATTTCTGAGAGTTTTTAATTTTCCTTTTGAAATCAATATAAGTAGAACATTTCTCCTTTCTCTTTCCTCCCTCCAAACTCTCCAATATACCCCTGCATGATTTCCTTCAAATTCGTGTCCTCATTTTTCACTGTTATTGCATATATATGTATACATACACACACACACACATTCCTAAATATGACCTGTTCAGTCCATATGGTGCTGTGGAATAATTGCCTTGTATACTATAAAGAAGTGTCACTCAAATTGGTTTAATTAAATACTGATTGGCCAGTAGCCAGGCAGGAGTTGTAGGTGGGGCAACCAAATTAAGAATGCTGGGAAGAGGAAGGGCAGAGTCAGGAGTCACCAGCCAGATGCAGAGGAAGCAAGATGAGAATGTTGTACTGAGAAAAGATACCAAGCCACATGGCTAAACACAGATAAGAATTATGGGTTAAGTGTAAGAGCTAGTTAGTAATGAGCCTGAGCTACTGGCTGAGAAATTGTACTTGATATAAGCCTCTGTGTGGTAATTTGAGAAGCAGCTGCTGGGTATTTAGGAGTTGCTGGTGGGACAGATATGTCTGCCTACAATATGGTATTTGTATATATATTTTAAGAGCTTGTCATTTGGCAATATACTCAGGTGATCTTTCCTTCCACTACCAGCTTTTCTCAATTGCATATAGTTCTTTGTTTAGAGTTGAGGTCTTAGCTGCTTTTCCCCATTCACTGTGGTACATGCGTTGGTGCTGTCCTTGTTTAGCTCACATTTTAGCAGTCATGAATTTTTTAAAATACATTAGCATATAGTATCTACAAAGGACATAACCCACAGCTCATCATATATTCTTTACAGAAAATTTCATGATTCAATATGATTTTTACTATAAAATTCAGATTTAAACTTCTCTTCTTGACTCTATTTTACATATATGTCTGGAATCCAATCCAGGGTTCTTTTTTATAGAACACCAACACACTCTTTTCTTCATCTATGCCACTGAGAACTTTTTTTTTTTTTTACGGAGTCCAAGGCTGTCATTTTGCACAATGCTCCTCTTCATAGAATTGTGTGATTTATCACACTGACATTTGGGGGAAATAAGTCTGGAAGTAGGCAGCAGAGAATGACATTATATAACAATGCATTAGGTTTATTTTAGTTCAGTGATTTAGACTTCCCTGTTTTTCTCATTCATTCTAAGTGTAATGTGCAAGAGAGCAGGTGAGCATTGTAAGTTCAGTTTCTTATTTTTAAACTGTGGTCAGTGTTCTGAAATGCTTTTGGGTCTGAGAAGGAGCAACTTCATTGATAAATCATAATAGCTTTTCCTGTGAAGTGGACTCTGAGAGACTATTTAGTACAGAAAAGGCTTAGGCTCTCAGAGTCTCTGCACTGAACTGAAAATCCTCAGTGATGGGATCTCCATGGAATTTCTCTTTCGTACCTGTTTGGTGAGTAGAAGTATACACCACCCAGGCAGGCAACTGGAGCATCCCAAGATATTGAAAACACAATGCAAGAGTTTAAGGGAGTTACAGGTAAACATAATCCTCAGGGAAAAGTTATACTTACCAGGGCAGGAAAATGCATGGAGTCCCTGATGGCAGATTTTCTGAGACACAATTAAATCATGTAAGAAGACTCTGTGTCTTTAAAAGTAATTAATCTTTACTCATGCTACTGTTCAGCTAGCTAAGCCTAACTGGTAAGTTTCAGGCCAGCAAGAGAGAGATCTTATCTCAAAGACAGGTTGATTACACCTAAGGAATAATATCCAAAGTTGTGTTTTGGCCTTCTCAGGTGTGTGTGTGTGTGCATATGTGCATATAAAAAATAAACTAGAAAATGGTTATCAAATATAACCTATAAACAAACTCTATCTTAGTTTGTGAATATGAGGTTCTATAATTTAGGATATGTATCATATCTTCTAAATGGCAAGGCTTTATATAACATTAGGTAAACCACAAATAATGTGCAAGATATTAGGATAAACAGAAAAGGAAAAAAGTGGTGACCTAGGTGTAGCTGGAAGTTTCTCTGGTTCCATCTGGCCCTGTGGTCCCACAGCCACTTATAAAATAATCACTCAGACAGAGGCTTAATGTTAATTACAAAGTGTATGATCTATGGCTTCTTGCTTTTGCTAGCTAGCTCGTATAACTTAATTCAACTCATTACTATTAATCTATTAACACAAACTCAAACAATGACAATAACAAACATCAATTAATTGACAGCAATTGGAGGGTAGAAGTCATAAAACAAAGGCATCAACAGGACTTCTCCTTCAGAAAGCTCCAGAGAGAATCACTTCTTCTATCTGTTGAGTTCTGAAGGTCCCTGCCTGCCTTAGACGATGGCACCTTCTCTGTACTCAGAACTCCACTTTACAATCTTTTTGCTTTCACCTCTGCCCTCACGATTCTTTCTGCAGTTATTTCTCCACCGGCCCTGAACTTCTTGCTTCTCATGTAAGACTGTCAATTTCTGAATCCATAAAGAGGATCAAGAATGATCTCCACATCTCCAAGACATTTCCTTGGTCATGCCTGCAAAACTCTTCAGTGCTCCTTAACATAATCACCAATTCTAAAAAAGAGGATGGATCTGTCTTTAAAGAGTATCATTAGACCAAAACACGTTCTCTAAGAATAAAGGATTATGAACAATGGCACCAAGAGCAGTAAATACAATCTAATCTAAGATAATCTTATCATTCACCAAAACATTCCCTAGTTTCTTAATTATTCCTTCTCCAACGTGTCCCTATAAACAACCTCTTTTGTTTGTTTGATTGTTTTTTGTTTTTGGTTTTTGCTTTTTGAGACAGGGTTTCTCTGTGTAGCTTTACGCCTTTCCTGGATCTCGCTCTGTAGACCAGGCTGGCCTTGAACTCACAAAGATCCGCCTGCCTCTGCCTCCCAAGTGCTGGGATTAAAGGCGTGAGCCACCACTGCCCAGCAATGACCTCTTTTGTACTAATGTGTGCTGTTATCTCAGAAGGTGACACAGACACATTAGAGCCTTAAATTGGGCTTTCACATGTCTTCATTCAAGTGCCACTAAAATTTGAATATAACAACACCTTGAAAATTTTTGACAACAAAAGTACTATGTTGGTATGTTTCTCATTCTAATATATAGGACAAAGAGCTTACACTTAGGTGGGACTATAATGAGTATAAAGAAGAAATGCCATCAATATGGTAGGGCACAACTGTAGGAGTGCTTCCATGAAGAGAGCTGTGGGGAAGCTTTAAGTGGTGGTTACATTTGTCAAGAGTTTGGGTGAAAAGCCTAAGACTGGGAGTATGTGTGGGCATTCAGTTGGGAGACAGTCCCACCCACGTACTAGCTTGGTTTTATTATGCAACAAAAGTAACAAGCGAAAAATTTCACATTCTAGATCAGAGGATTTAGGCAACTTATACATTCTGAAGGGTTTTTGATCAGAAGGGGATGCTGAGGTGAAGCCATGCTGGGCAAATACTACTCTGGCTGAAATTCAGAAGAAAGAGGGAGTACGTTTCCTGTTCTCCATACTTATTTCCATCCTAAACACAGCAGCTTCAGACAGCCCATTCTTTTCTTCCTCTTACTTTCATGTTTTATTTTCTATAGCTACCAATGCATGACCTCTTAGCTCCAGGGCAGGGAAAGACTGCAACAAAATAAAATAAACAAAACCCCACAAAACAGCATGTCTCCCCAGAGTTTGCCTCCTAACGGGGGAGTGAGTGACACTGAACGAAAGTTCTAAGGTTTCATATGGTAATATCCATATGGAAAATTTAACAAGAACATATGTATGCACACATGTGCCTGCTGACTTAAGATAGCCTCAATGTGGGTGAAGATTTAAAAAAAAAAAAAAGAGGAAACAAGTCATGGGAAGAGCTGTGTTCCACCCATAGAGATCTACAAACACAAAGGTCTTGAGGTAGCAACAACCCCAGTGTCCTCTGGGAGATGCAATGAGGTGAGAATGAGAAGAATGAAAAGCCTAGTGTCAGAGAGAGAGAGAGAGAGAGAGAGAGAGAGAGAATATAAAATACAAACATAACTTGAATGGGGTTATTAAGAGGGACAGTCTCTCTATGGGTGATCACAAAGGTCTTCAAACAAGCCAGGCTCTCTCTGTTCACTCTCACAGGCCTTCTGTCATGTGAGGCCATGGTATATGTCTCATTTTGTCCTTCTGCCCTCCCACCATGTGTGAATAAAGCAAGAAGGCACCATATAAGTTACAGGCCAACATTCACACAGTGAGTCCACTGTGTGAATGTTGGCCTGTAATTTATATGATGGGATTGACTACTTGGGATTCTCCATAATCCTGAACTAGGAGGAGGTTAGTGAGGGTGTGTGTATGTGTGTGTGTAATATATTTCTATCTCAAAATTTTATTTTCTTGAAAAAATGGACTAAGAAGTTGTGGTAATAATCTAGCCGAGAGATGAGTTCAGAGTGTTAGCAACATAGAAAACAAGAAGCCTGAGTAAATACATGCTTGTATATTTTAGGACATTACACTATCTCAACTTTACTAAAACCTCCTTGTTAGGGAGGCTTGTATCTTATGTGTCCCCAGGGACTTGTTCAGGTTGGACCTTGGATCTTAGAGAGAACAAGGACTTGATTTGGATCAGGTTCTTGATGGTTGGATACAGAACAACTGAGCAGCATCCAGAGACCAACTGTAGCCTTGCGACTGAGTCCAGAAATCTTTCCATTTGCATCCATGACCAACTATGTGACAAAACATTTTCTGGGACAAGTCCCAATCTTCTCCACTTGCCAAAAGCCCTCTAGCACATCATTTTATTGCTGTAACTTTAGCTGTATTCAAATATTCCAAGACTGTATTATTAAGCACTGAGTAATTTTTTTTTTACTTAACATGCTCTTTTGGTTTGAACACAAATAAACAAAACCCCAAAGACAAAGACGTAACTTGCAGAATTCACAAAAATAGAAGAGAGAGTAAAAGCATATTGGGTCTTTGGCTCTGACTTCATTAAAGAAAAGGGAAACTGTGATTCTTTTGTCCTCATGATAATGGCTCAAAGATTTTCATATGCTTAGGGGATGTGATAACTGACTGCTCATTCCTAAAAGAACAGCAAGGAGATTCTGTGCCACGGTGATGCCCATCACCGTGTCTTTTGGTGTCCGTAGACAAGCATCAGCATTCAGATTCAGAGCCTTCATCCCAGAAACTGTGGCTCCTTCCTGCAGCTACTCAGAGCTCATTGGGATGACCAGACTTTCAGGTAAAGAACTTGGTTCTGCACCTGCTAAGGCTCAGCATGCCTGGTTCTCATTCGGCAGCCAACTCTGTGTTGCATGTGTATGCCTCTGTCCCATCAGCAGATTAATGGGAAGCAGGTGAGAGGCACAATTCCTTTCCCTCTCTAAAGCTGGGACTGCTTGAAAAGCAGGGGGCAGAGAACTGTGGGCAAGAGCAAGCAGTCCTGGGATTCATCTTCACAGCCAGGTTACTATGCTTTCAAACAGGCAACATGGAAGCCACACCGTCTGTGATCCGACACCACCCCAACCCTGTTGGCATGAAAAGATTTAAAACTCAGGGAGAAACAGTGAGGAGAAAAGCATTCAAAGACTCACAGGAAATCCATTTTCATTATTTGACCTAGAAACATAAATAAAATTATTTGTCAGCCACCTAGCCAAGAGACCAAGACTAAGCAATAAGAAGGAAAGAAAGCAGGTGGCATCATATAGATGGAACTAAAGTGAAGGCCAACGGGAGAGGAGATGGTGGTGAGGAAGGATAGGAGTTTGGGGAGGTGGGGGAGGTGGGGGACCCATGCATAAACAAAGCCCCTCTCTATTCTTGGCTGTCACGTGTCCTCCAAGGGGCCAAAGCAAGATCTACAATGCAGGGATCTAGTGCTTCAGAGGCTGTGAGGTGATTCGGGGGTATAAGATGAGGAGACAGTTTTGGTGAGTGTTCTCAAAATGAGTTCCCTAAGGGACTCTCTCTCTTGCTTGTTCTCTGCAGTACTTGCTGGAGGTGACTGTGGGATTACCACTTGAATGCAGGACTTTAAAGGCAAAGTACACTCTAATTTGACGTTTGGAAATCAGAAGGAAATAGAATCCAAATCTATGAGGACAGCAGACAGTGACAGCCTCTTTCGTGGTAAGCAAATGACCTTTCACTCTCACTGAGAGATATACCCAGCCTGGAGGTAGAAACAATTTCTAAGGATCCAAATAATAGGTTTATTGACAGAGGCTCTAGATAATCAGGAACCAGCCTGCCTTCTCATGGATATTTGGTGTTTGGGACATGATTTTCTATAATTCATCATTACATTTCAGCTTTCAAGCACTCTGCTATTTATTAGATTTTAAAGATCTTTCTGGTGACATACTCCCTGTAAGGCCCCTGCCTCGACCTGGAGCACGTCCACCATCGTTTCTGACTTGGATACATCTGTGCAGGAACATAGCCAAGTCCACATTCCTGCAAACACCAAGGAATCCCAAGCTTGTAGTGTGTGGATCCTAAATGCATCCAACTAAAAAACAAAAGATATTTATTCTTTAGGCTGCTCAAATGACTGTATTCTTTCTGTTCTAAAGATGAGAGCATGAATGAGAGTATGCAGTAATACCTGCACAGAGATAATTATATGTTCAGGTTATCCAGAAAACCATCCTGCTATCATTTTAATGTAATAATAGTAAAGAAAATAATTCTTGTTCTGGTGCTAAATATATACCTGCAGAGAGAGTCCATTCTTGAGGGACACTCAGAATGTTTGCACAATTTGCACATGCTGACTCATTTGATATTAGGAAAATACCTGAATGAGATTGTTGTAGCTGAGTTTACTTTTATCACTGAACCTTTAAACCAACATGCCCACAGAAAGACTCAAAGTATCCCTATAAATAAACCTATTGTAATGAAATTGCTCACAAAAGCCAAAGAGGAATGGAGGGGATGGTGAATAAATGGGCCATGGGAATGTGTCCAGAAACAATGAGTGGGGAGTGTAGGGTAGACGGTCTAGAACTAAAAACTAGTTTGGCACACCTAAAGAACTAATGTCATTAAATCAGTGACCTCCAGTTCAACCTTACAGTGTATACAGTGTATACAACACTACAGTATTACAGGTGTTTGTAGTATTGAATGTGGAGTTCATGTAGTAAGAAAAATGTTATCATCTGATACCTTGCCTTCTTACTGGAAGACATTTCTAGTTTGCAGGATTAGTTCAAAATGTAAGAAAAGCATCTCATGAAACATAATTTTACTGCCTGATTCACACGTGAATTGTAAACTTTCACTAAAATTCTCCATAATCAATGATTCACCTCTTTCACCTTTACATTCCTTTACAGAAATTCTACATTGCTACTGAACTAACAGAAAGGAAGTTCTCCCAACTCATTTGTAGGACCTGGAATATTATTATTAACATAGTGAATAATACCGAATCTGTCCAACATGACGGGCTTAAGCTTGCTTATGACTGGACCCATTTTTTCCCTCTACCTTAGATTGTTCCTTCCCACCCACATTTTCCATCTTGGTGAAATGTGGCAGTATCCATCATTATTTAAATCACGTACTTTAGCCCTACACTTTTTCTTCAGCAGTAAATCCTTTAGTGTTATCTATTATACTTCCCTGCCTGGCCTTTATGAGTCTCTAACTTAGTTGAATATTCTAAACTGTCAAACAAAAAACAAACAAACAAACAACAACAACAAAACCCATTAAAACAAACTTCCCTGTCTTTGGATACCATCTTCTCTTGGTGAGAATTCTTCAGAATCTCCTTTGTTCCTCCTCACCAGGTAGAAGATCTCTTTAAGTAAATGAGTTCCTACCACAAGGTTCCCTGTCTGAAAGCTGTTCCCAGATCTTAAGACATATATCTTTAAAGATCACCTATGTTAGAGAAACTTCTCAGGTCAAGGACCCACTTTTATCCTTTTAATATTAACATTGATTGATGATATATTTACTTTTAAAACTAGACCATTAATTGAAGCCATTAGGTTACAGGTTCAGTTTAGGTACAGACATGTATAGCTTACTCATTATTTTGTCCCCACCACCTAATATATTTCCTGGAACCAGCATTCTGGAATCCATGCAATTCATCCATTCATTCAGGAGTCACTTCAACAATGTCAAAATCTACTGGGGAGCTGAATACGGTTATCAATTGATATTAAACATATAGGGCATTGATTTATATAATGGTTTGACAATTAAATATCTTATTTGGGCTGGAGAGATGTCCTAGCTCTTGCAGAGGCCGCAGATGGAGTTTCCAGAACCTATATGGTGGCTCATTCCAGTTCAAAAGGGAGCTTAGGCTCCATTTTAGCTTCAGCGGGTATATAATGTACATACATACATGCAAGGCAAAACACTCATAAAGCAAAAATAATTTTTAAAAGAACTGCCTGTTATTTTTTTACTGTAGCCTCAAAGTACTCCTGTGATTACCACAAAACCACTGAATGCAAAGAACCAAGTCCTTAAATCTATTCATTTCCACATCCACTGTGATGAGAACATAGTGCTCAGGGCCATAGCCCTGAAGCTGAGGGTCTCTACTTCAGGCGAATCTAGGCAAGCCTTCTCCTCACTAAGCTGATCCGCTTAGCAAACTAAGTGACAGTACTGTTGCTGGCAAAAGGAACATAGCCATAAGGGATCTTTTGTCCATGGAATTCATTCTTGTACAAACCTAAACTTACACACCACAGCATCTAGCTCCTAACAATGAAGCTATCACATACCTATGGATTTGGTTTTAGAGAATATTAATTTGCAATGGAAAAGAACTGTGTGCTTATGAAAATTTAGCTCAATGATCATTTCAATCATAGAAAACTGTGAGAATGCTTACTCAGAGGACAGAGCAGTCCTGGAGCTCTGAGTACCAGAATTCCTTTGAAACATTTAAACTAGGTTAAAAAAAAATGACTACATAATTTCTAACCTAGTCCACCCTCCCAACATGAATGTATTGCCTGCAAATAGGAATCTTATTGATGCCTAAATAAAAATTGAGATTTTAGAGGGAGAGAAAGAGAATGCCTGGAGAAGGGACTGAGAAAGAGAAGAGACCAACTAAACCCTGGCTCTGCCCTGCCAGGGCTCTAGTAACTTACACTACATCTCAGGCACATGAGATCACTCACAAAGTATTTTAAGCAGTTTAATATGGTGCTCTGTCAAACGGCATAAAACATTCCAGATTTTAAAACAAATAAATAAATAAAGCCATGCACTGTTGTCTCTGGTAGGATGTAACTCCAATGTAGTGACAAAGTAGAAGAAGTCCAGTGAGTCTTGCTTTAAACACAGCCATGGGGAGATGGAAAATGTCACAGAATGTGGTTCTAATTCTTGGCGCGACATCACCACACAGAGTTCACACTATGGTAGGCTTCTGTAATTATCTTTCAGAATCTGATGCTGAGTTGTCAGTTTCTACCTGAATGATCTTAGAAAAAAATAAGTCTCAGAGTTTCTCTATACTCAAAGTCCAAAAACAAGTAGGCTATGTTTTCAGTCGTTGACACTAAAAAATATGTTTTTTTTTCTCTCCCTTTAAAGTAAAGGGATATTCCACTTGATTCCTGCACACAAGGCCTTTAAGATTTCCTCTTTTTACTCCTACACAAGGAAACCAAGGTTCTCAGAGAAGGAAGGATTTTCCAGGGTCAACTTGTGAGTAGCATTACAAAGACTATTCACTGGCAAATTGTAGAGTGACTTCTCTGTTCTTACAGACTACCTTCCTTGCCTTCCTTCTGCTTTGGGCCTCTTCCTGGTCTCATCACATTGTGCTAATGACCTACAATCAACTGGAACAGTGAAAGGCCAGAAATCCAGGCCACCAGAGACAAGAAGGTATGGAGAAAAGGTGCCTCATTTGTGATGTTTGCCTATTGCTCGGGTCAGAAACTCATCAGTATGATGCTAGCCTATTGCTCAGGTTGGAAACTTAGAATCCAAGATGCGCCAATACCTATCTGTGGCTGTGTTTGGATGCATTGCACAAAATACAGTAGAAACATAGGTTATGTCACAGAAAATTACAATGGGATATGTCATTGGATATCTTCAGTCCATTCTCTTTGTGAGTTAAAATGAGATAACTCTTCACATGGAAGGCTGAGATAGACATTAAAATAAGTAGCAGATCACCATTATGACTAATATGACAACCTGAGTTTAGTCCCCAGGACCAACATAGTCAAAGAGAACTAACTCCTTTCGGTTGTACCCTGAACCCCAGGTACATATGCCCACACATTCACACACTCCACAATCAATAAATGATGTAATAATGAAAAATCTTTAAAATATTTCTATTTAAAATGACTGATATTGTTTGTATAAAAGTGACATTAACTAGCTTTATGAAGAGATTATTAATTTTTTTTGCTGATGGAACTAACACATTGACAGCTATCACTTCACTTTAATACATGCATAAAACACCCTGAAACTGAAAATAAGCAAGTTCATTTCAAAACATTTATCAAAGTGAAACCGTAATTCATTGCTCAATATGTAAATTCACCTTTCAAGATGGCATTTTAACTTGTCAAATTTGACACAATCTTTTTAAAACTACATAACATCTGATAGAGACCATTCCTAAATCCTTGGAGGATAATATGACAGTGACATGTATTTCAAGGAATCACAAAAGTCTTGGTGGATCGGAAGCTAGAATTGAGATGATACAAGTGTAAGTGTTACATCTTTGAGAGAAAAGATATCCTGACAGTTGGAGAGCAAAGGAATACCACAGTCACACCACGTAACAAACCTCACACAAGAGATTTAGTGGGAAGGATGAACTCCGCAAGATGGCTGCCTCTAATCGTGTGAGAAGTAGCAAGGAACTGAGCAGAAGACAGGGTTTATATAGCAGTTCTTGGGGGTGGGGCGGAACTTCCCAGGGGGCGATTTCCAGGGTGGTGATTGGAGGGATTTTAGTCCAGAGCTTGGGGAGAGCTCAGGGATTAGTAGAATGTCAAGTCCTGAACTTGGGCTTTTACTCTATAGGGCGCAGGGCAGGGGGAGGGGCTGTGTTTCATGGTGCTGGTCCAACAACCATTAAGGCAGTGGAGTGTTCTGTGGGTGGAGCCTGGTGGCTGTAAGTACTCAGGGGAAGGGCTTACAATAGAGAGGTGGTGACCTTTTCACTGTTTTAGAATTTTATACATGTATACAATATGCTTTGGTCAAATCTACCCCATTTTTCCTCCCCTCCAATTCTTATCCTACCCAAGCCACATACTTCCTGCAATAGCAAACTTCACATGCTTTGTTTGTAAGCCATGTTGTCTACTTGAGTGCTAGTTTTGAGGAATATTATACCTCAGTTTACCTACTGAGCCATCTTGCTAGCCCTAGAAAGTAAAGTTTATTGTAATAAAATTTGGTCTTATTCACATAGTTCTCAAAACCAAAAATAAAACTTAGGAAATTCATTTTGTGAAAAGGTGAAAAAACCCTTATTGTAAATGCAGTTTAAAATAATAAAATCATAAATACAAAATTGAAATATTCACATGGAAATAATTGCATAATTTAATACTAAATTTAAAATTAAACATAACCTTCACTTATCAAAATTGACTGAAATTATCATGCACTTAAGAATTTATAGAGAATGTTTTCTATACTGAAAATATTTTGATCTACAGAGATGAGTCAATTTTATAAATGTCAATGAATTTTCAATTCATTAGTGACAAAGTGAAATCTTGGAGATGGCAGTACATATTATTAAAACGGTGATTAAAACCAAACCTATAGAAAACAATATCATTCAGTAAAACAAGAGACACAGCATGGAGAAATTCTATACCGAAGAAGAACGAGACTGCTCCTAGCCCCGCCCCTGCTGCAATGAGACAGGGAGTGCAAGACCCGATGAGCAGCTCTGTTGTGAAGTCGATCATCTTTATTTTGCTTCCTTTGGTATCTCTTGCTTTTTTTCAAAATCTCAGTGTTCATGTGTGCTCACTGGTAAATTGAGTCTTTCAAGCAACAGATGATTATTTATTTTCTATTGACCCCGCCCCCTGCATGCTGTGAGGTAACACCCTCATGGTGCACTTGCATAGTTCTGTGGTTCTGCCCTTGCATGGCTGCTTTTCCTTCAACCTCAGTCTTCAAGGCTGACACTGTGCTCCAGCCACCTTGAGCATAGTGTCCAGTGTGCGTTATTACCACCAAATATATGCCAAACAAATGCACAAATGGCCCCGAATTCAGAAGCACCATTTTATCTCTAACATTGCTGGTAGTAATCCTTGCATGAGGAGTAGCTCACTACCCTGGATTTCATGTTACCTTCTTCACTCAGTGTTTGCTGAGCTTACTTTCCTATTATATTATATTGTTCATCACGTCTCAGGGTTGAAAGCATTGCCTCATATAAATTCTCAGTTAAACTGAAAGGCATTCTTAAGGTGCAATCAGTAAATGTTCAATAATATTTTAACACATATTACACAGATGAAGCAAAAGTGAAAAGTCAGAGAAGCTGTACAATGGACAATGAAACCCAGCAAAGAAAATCCAGTCACTTAATGATGACAAATAGCTGGTGAATGTTAAGATTGAAGTAGCATACACACACACACACACACACACACACACACACACACACACACACCACAACACACACAACACTCACAACAAACACAACACACACTACCACACACATATACCACAACACACATACCAAAACACACACAGTACAACACACTCAACACACCATAACACACGACACATATACACATACCACAACACACACTACAACACACATATACCAAAACACACACACCAAAACATACATATACCACAACACACACAACACTCACCACAACACATACAACACACACAACACACACCACAACACACAAGCCATCACACACACATACCACAACACACACACCATAGCGTAACACACACACACCCCTCTGTATAAACCTCTGCATAAATCTAGTATTTTCCAATGAAAATCTAACTATTTATGCAAATTAACACAGCTTTAGGACTACCTCAGCATGTATTTTTTTCTTTGATACCTATTGACCTAGAAATGCATAATATAGCAGAACTATCAAGAGCTATATGATCCCTGGTAATCTAGAAGTCAGATTTTTTTTTTCCCCTCAGAGGAGACTAGATAAAACAACAATGTATTACTGATAGAAATGTTTTCTCTAATTTGTTCTCCAGAGAATGAGAGAACATCATCTGCGCTGAGTCACAGTCTTTCTCAAATCCAACAAACACATCATGTAGTAACTGAATAAACACTTAGATCATGTGGCTAATTCATATTTTAATACATTTCTGCAATATAATTTTGAGACAATGTATTTTGTGGACTAGACATAAGAAAGGAGTTGTCAGAACTCTAGATCTCACTGCATAGGCCACATCACCAGGGAAGTCAAGTACACCAGAGGACATTTTGCAGACTCAGTGCAAATCACTAACAATTGTACTATATCATAACATCTCATTGGAATATAAATATAAATCAAAAATACTCTAAGGAAACTATGAACTTATTACAAATTATTTAAGTATCAACCAAGTTTGCTTCTTCAAGACATGTTATTTGAAACAACAAACTACATAATAAAAACTGTAACATCCATTCCACATGCAACTCAGTGTTTCAGAGACACACTGGATAATACTTGGATCGGCACAGTTCCATTTCTAGAGAAAAAGACGGAATACCAAAGGATAGTCTGTGAGTCACACGAAGGCCCAATTCTTCCTTCCAGCCTGACCAGCTCATAGCAGCGAACACTGGCAGACTCCCCTTATTATCATATTTTAGGACATGCAATTTGAATTATCTGAGTCTCCCAAATCAGAAAATTGGTTCCATGCAGAAGTCAGAAATTGCTTGGAAAAAAGCAGAGATGAACACAAGATTAACAATGAACACATTATTGAGTATATCCTCCACAAAGAGCACTTTTGGCTCCAGCCCATCTACATTTTATCTGTGCCATATCTTGAAAGGACAATTTTTAAACATGTCATTTTGATCAAATGCGTGGCCCCTTCAAGTCTTTGGAGGCTTGGGTAAACTCATTATTAAGGTTTCAGCTTCACTTCAAGAAGGATTTTTGCCATTACTAATGAGAAGAAAACAGTCGTTATAGGGTCACACAACCTTATTTCCTTCATCCTTTGGATAAAAAAAAATGCTGGAAAGAGACCAACAACATGTTTAATTTTTAAACATGATTCTTAGGATGGGTTTTGATTTTCTTTAAAAGCATGGGCACTCAGGTGGGCAAGCAAAAGCTATGAACACGGCTTCCTTATCACTGTCCAGACCATGTCTTATGGAAACAATGTTGTTTCCATAATAATATTCACAGATTGAATGGGCTGTTACCTAAGTTTTGTGTCATAACAACTTATTATGTATCCAGCACAGTCACCAAAATGTCAGTACGGTGATGCCTTTGGACAGGGTTTCCCAGAAGAGTATCACATATTCTATCAAGTATCTCTAGGTCAGATTAAAAGATCCTGCAGTTTCAACATGTTTCTCAAGATACCATTAATCTAATGGTCAATTGCTGACTCTGATAAGGTAACCCTTGATCTATACACTCTAGCCCAGTGGTTCTCAACCTTCATAATACTGCAGCCCTTTAATATGGGTCCTCATGCTGTGGTAACTTCCAACCACCAAATTATTTTCATTGCTACTTAACATCTGTAATCTTGCTACTAATATAAATATCTGTGTTTTATGATGATCTTAGGCAACCCATGTGAAAGGGCCATTTGACCCCAAAAGAGTCAAGACCCACAGGTTGAGAACCACTGCTCCAGCCCTACCTCCCTTTTCCCTAATATGTATTTGTACCCACCAGGAGGTAGAGTAAATCCTAGCTCACTATTTAGGTGACCCCCTTCTTCGTAAATAAGATTGTTGTCAAATAAATTCATTAAGTAGAAAAGAGGTCATCCTGAAGAAGGATGGTCTCTTGACCAAGTAAGACTAAAGCCCTACAAGAACAGAGGAGAAACTCAGAATGAAGGCTATGAAGTACCAGAAGCCAAAGGGAAAGAGATGCTGCTACAAAGTAAGGGGCACTGAAGATGGGTGGTCCTCTTCAGATACTTGGGAGGATGCTACCCAGAGTTTTAAAGGGACAATGGTCCTGGGGGCCCTTCAAATGTAAACTTGTAGCCTTCTGACATGTACAACAAGCTACTACTGTAGCAATATACAGAGATGATGGTATTTTGTTTTAACATGGGAAACTACAGCACCTCACGATTACACAACCAGAAACAAGATTCTCAGAGTAGAAGGTACAGCCAGAACCTGGCTTGTAGACCTTTATTAGAAGACTCTTCCCAAACCTCACAATGACAGGGTTACTACCACCTTCTCACATAGACTACTGACTTCCCTTCTTGTCCAATGGCAGATCAACATTTGCTCTGAAGGTAACTTCCTCAAAGTCAGGAGGGAGTGTTTACTAGAACAAGCAAAATGCACACTACTAGTTTGTTTTACCTGTAGGTAGAGATCAAAAACTTAGAATTTAAGAGATGTTTATGTTATCACAACATTGATAATTAGTTTGTAAACTCTGTCTAAAGAAATAGAAATTGCTGACTAATTTGATTAAAGTTAATTAAGTATTGTTTAAGCAGTCCTTTCATGTCAGCTTTTGTTATGGAAAAAACTACACTTACAGGCCAAATTCTTTGAACAGCTGAATTCAATCATGCTAATTGTGAGTTAATGTATAGCACCAATACTGATGTATGTGGGTCTTACTGAGATAGGAAGAGAGAAGGAGAATTATTTTCTAGCTGGGGACAATCTATGACCATTAACTAGTATTAATAATCAATGTTTCAAATAAAACTTGGAATAAAACATAGTCTTTTACATTAATAAAAATATATTTATTACATTAAAACCCTTATTTTCTTCAATTCCTTATTGACTGGTAAAGTGTAAAGGTCATTAGATGCATTCTTAAAGTCACCACTATAGCTCTGTAATCCTTAAACTTCTATTTAGCTTGTTTATTGATTTATTTAGTTATTTAATTATTTAGTTATTTAGTTATTGAGATGTGGTCTTACTACTAATAAGCAGGCCTGGGTCTTCTTGAACTCACAGTAATTCTCCTACCTCAATGTCCCAACTACTGGCAATATAAATATGGCTAACAATACCCAGGTAGTTCTTCACTTTTTATGCTTCAGAATATTTCACCAAAATATCCCTCTAGTACTTCATGCACATTCCAAATTTATATGGAAATCCATAAACTCAAGATTAATGATGCAAAATTTATACTTATGAGATGTCTACTGAGTTTGAATGTGCAACTGATTCAGTTATGTTCTAAGAGTTGTTAGGTTTTCATAAAATGCCTTAATAATATCAGCTATTTTTACAGAGTATCATAGATTACTTGGGGTGCACAAGAACATGTGTGTGTGTGTGTGTGTGTTCCATGTGTATGCACATGTTGCATGTGTGTGTGTATTTGTGGGTGTCTGTATGTGTATGCATCTTTGTGTGTGTGTGTGTGTGTGTGTGTGTGTGTGTGTGTGTGTGTGTGTGGTTTTTCTAAAAGGACATATTTTCTATAATTTTTCCCTTAGTTTATTCCCTGTGCCCCAACTTTTGAAACTTACATTAAAAAGTGGAATTGGTATCTAAAATGAAAAAAGACTTTAAAAAAAATAAATTAAAAAAATATACAATTATATGAAACTGTAAAACAAAAATAAATAAGAGGCAGAAAAGAAAAACCAACAACAGAATACTTTGTCTTCATGTTGCAACTTTTCATGTTAGTATTAAGGTTGTAAATCAACAGAAAATTTCCTCTAAATTATCAGTCAGTAGACTGATCTTACGAGGAATATTCTGATCCCAAGAGCATGTTTGAAGCATTTGGCAGTTTTAAAAGGCAGCATTTCTTTAGTTTTTAGCTCTGAGATGCTGGTTAACTTGGGCAAAGCTAAAAATAGCACTGGCTTTAAAATTCAGAGTCATTTTCTTTCTTTTTTTTAACTTATGTTTAAACACAGTTAAAGAAAAAGACAGAAGATCATTATTTTGCTTTTCCAGGCAAGTTTTAAAATATGCAAAAGAGAGGCAAATTTGTTCTTTTGATAGTTTAATTCAGCCTGTGTGTGTAGACGGTCTGTCAACTCTCTTTACAAAATGTCTGTTTCACCTCCAACATTCTGTCCTCACTCCTTCCATCCCCGTCTGCCTCCTTACCTTGAGCTTTGAATGTGGAGATAGTCTGCTCAGAAACCCCTCCATTGTTTAACTACATTTTACATACTAAGATCATTTTAGTCTTATAGGAGTTACTAAATCTTACCATTCTTTGGCTCAGAACCATACATGAATTTGCTCAGAGACTCCCTTCAAAACTGAATGCAATTCCTTGGTCAAGCATTTATGATCCTTGCAAACAGATATATTAAACTCTCTTGGAAGTCACTCTGGTCCCCAAAGGGAAACAATCTCACAATTTTGTGAATCTTGGCAATCTGGCTACTGAATCCCCAGAACTTCCCATCATCTGTGTGCTGATGAATTACTCATGAGCTTCTTTTTCCTGCCATATTGATCTGTAATGGCTTCTTCATTTACTCCTTTTAGAGAAGCCTTTGTTTGTCACCTACTGTTGCTGATAATGGTGACATAAAATTGCTGACACCACAGTTTTCCCATGGAGGATGAAGTTGTTATGATGAGCATGCAGATACCATGTTGTAGAGCTTGCAAGGGCAACGCAGCCACCAAACAGGTGAAGGGAGGCTTACACTGAAGAGTCTCATACATTGAATGGGCACTCCTCTAAGAATAACAGTCAGGGGGCCTGGCATTCCAGGAGGACAAAATTGTCTCTCAGGTTCTCGATGCACACCTTGGAATAAATTAAGATCTTATCATGAAAGAAGTCATCATTGATGACACTCTGGAAAAACTTGCAGCTCATAAAATACCGCAAACAAAAGAGTTTGAACACTCATTTCATGAAAAATTCCCTTCAGAAATCTGATTGTAATTAAAAACATGTCATAAGCAATATCTTAAAGCACCTGAGAAATGTCACTGATCATGGGAAATAACAGTTAAACACAGAAATACATAGGATAAAGTCTTAATAAGGTTTCATTTACATTCAGGTTCAACCTCTATAGAACACAAGATAAAAAAAACACATAGTTTTAATTATTTAAGGGTCTAGGTCATATCTGGAAACCCTTCTAATTTACAATAATTCCCTTGTATCCTCTCAAATCAATGTATAGAATTTGAGGGAAAAAAAGAATTATAATTTAAAGGATAACTTTATAGCCTATTAATTTCATTTGATGGCTCAACAATATTTAATTGTGCTTATCTAATGTTGGCAGTACTGATGTGCACAGGGGGTTCCAGAAGTGCTAAAGCATGATGAAAAGGAACCTGAGCACATTGAGCCCCAATCTCAGAAAAGCATCCTTCTTCCCAGGGAGCCAAAGGTATTCAGGGAGGGCAAGAAGAAGCCAGATGAGCCCAGGGACTCCATACAATTCTCCAGTTTGGCCCCCACTCTCCGTAGGCATGCTTCTTCTACAAGAAACAAAACTTTGCAGGGCATCTGTGCTACAAGGGTATAAGGCTCGGGCTCAAGCCTGGTATATCGATAGTTAGAGAAATCAAGTACAGCCAGACACAGAAGTCACCTGCCCATCACGAACCCTATGTAAATTTCCACTTCCTTCCTTGTCATAGAGCTAAAGAGCCAGACAAGCCAGGTTAGAATCCAGCTCTGCCTCTTCTATGATGTGGGATAATCACCCTACAGATGATGACAGGGACTGAGACCATCTCCAAAGTACTCAACATAGTGATTGACACACAGTGAAAAATCCCCAGATGTGTCTGTCATGCTAAATCATTAATAAGTCACCTTTGTGCTGCATAAGATTTGGCCCCTGAATGTTGTACCATGGATGGGAGAAGAGCTCATCAGATGTCCACCTTCCCCCGCCAAAAGACTATTAGTAATTGATGGTGGAAACGGTGCTTATCTCCTCAGTGGTGTTGCTACTGACAAGTCACCTGTGCTCTAGTAAATAACCCGTCCACACTGAGCAAGAAACTCAAATTAAACTCAGTAGGTCACACACAAAAAGAAGACATGAAAGGAGAGGGACGTGTTGAGTAGAAAGAGGGGGATGGTTATGAGAGAGCAGGAAAGGGGGAGTGAAGTCAATTGAAATTCATTATGAAAATGCATGAAACTGTCAAATAAATCTAAAAAAAGAAATCGCCTTGTGATGAGCAAAAAATGTCCAGGTACTCCAGCTTCCTTTTATAGTCAGCAACGCGCCACAAGCCTCTACAACTGACTTAGGAGGGCCACTTGCTCTGAAAAGAACTGTCATTCATAGTCTATCCAGCCAATGTCCTTTCCAAGCCATGGCTGTTTCAGACTTGACACAGAGCAAGCCGGGAAGGGCCAATAAAAGCAGTGGGCTGTGACACTCTCAGCTTTAAATGTTCTCCCCTCTGGGGGTCCCAGACACCAACGGCTTCAATTGCCTTCCAACCTGGGTGTGCAGACAGCGTTCCACATGGGGAGCTGTTTCAGGGTTTTGGATAATCCCTCACCATGTAAGCTCAAGGGAAAGCTTGATGAGGGAGACGAACAGAGTGAATACATAGCAAATGTCAAGGTCATCTTCCCTTTGTCCTTTGATTCTAAAAGCAAGCTGTTATTAGTCCCAAGTCTAAACAGGAATTTTAATCCCAGCCTTTAAAGAAAGGGGTTAAAGGCTCAGACAGCAATTTCTGTTTTTGTTTATTTTTGTGCAGGTCTGTTGCCCGTGCTTAAATGTTCTTGTTAAATCTCTCTGTTTTATAGCTAATCACATTTTTATAGCAGGCATGAAGCTCTCTCTACAAGGCCTTTGCTGAGCTGTTCTTGTAAATCAAAACCTTGCTTGACTATTCTTCTGGCTGGCAGGAGAACAGGGTTAGTTTTACCATTTATGGTTGTAAAGACCAACCAGATTCTTTTTTGTTCCTTTTAATGTTTTTCCCCCACTCAGCCCCTCCCTTCCTCTGGCCTTCAGATGTGTATTCCAGGCTTAGTTGAAACCTGTATGAACAGATTATTTCATTTGGTACCACGTAACATTAATAAAGGTGTCAAGATGACAGAGGACGCTTGGCTTACGTCCCTCTGTCCCAGATCTGTTCCTCGAGGGCAGACTGCTGTTGGTTGGAAAAACATGATCTGTTCAGCTTCTGGAAACTGACCTCCAAAGTCTATTTAAAGTATTAACACACCTTCTTTAGTGAAATAGATGTATAAAGTACACAGGACACTTAGGAAAGTCATGTCTTCCTAGACTGTTTTCACTTCCAGTATCACCATGACCACATGTCTGTGTTAGGATAGAACAAAGAGATCCTGTGTGCTGAACCCTTTTCCTGTCTGTAGGGTTCTGGGCACCAGGTACATTACCAGAATTTACACTAGTGTTAAAAAAAATGTTCCATGTTCTTTGTTCGTTTTGGTGAGAATAAGACAAAAGGATGAGCTGCAATATGGGTCAATGGTAAAGTGTGTATCAAGCGTGTTTAGAGCTTTGTGTTCAAATTATGAGCCCCAAGGGGAAGAAGAAGACAAAGGGAGAACTTTTTACCCTGTTTGTGTACAGCACCTGCAAGAAGAGTGGTGTCCACCTGGTGTCACATAATGATGACGGGAACATCTAACTTTGAAGCAGATGGCTAGGTGGGTCAAGCCTCGGTCACTTACCCACTTTCATGGCTGGAAGTGTAACTCTGTCTTTATGACAAAGAAGATGAGAAAGTTGGACTGCCTTGCCTAGTTATGAGCAAGAACAAGCCTAATGGCACCATGATATTTAGAGGAAAGAAACTGAGAAACAATGTGAAATATGATATGGATGGTTTGCAAAAGTCAATCGAGGGAGACAACTGATGAGGACTTGTACATGTCTCTAAAAAAAAAAGAGAGAGAGAGAATGAACACCCAATTTGATTAGACAGGGTCAGTTCTTGTATCTTGGAAACATTCTAGTAACAAGAGTTCACACTCAGTATTATTAACGTCATCCCAAGTAATTTAAATGCAATAATCCTACATTTCACTGGAAAAGGTGCCACTATTATCCATACTTCACAGAGGAAAAAACTGACATACATAAATTTTAAGCAGTTTGTAGGGTTTTGAGTTAAGAAATGGATCCAAACCTGGCCTCCTATTTGGAGCAGCATACTCCAAGACTTCAGCCTTTCACCGTCTGGCACTCTGGCACTGTTCCCTTTATGGCTACTCAGTAGCTTCCTAGATGTGGCCGACACTAACCCATGGTAAACACTTTGCTGTGGGATGCATATGCCCCTCCCACATTGGGGTACTGAAAATTCAGTTACCAAATTCATAAGCTAACAGAATTTTGGGAGAAAAGTAGGATAGGATTATGAGGGTAGGTCTGCCCGGGATGGCATTAGTGGCTTCATATAGAGGGCAAGAAAGGCCAGAGCTAGTGTGCTTTCTCTTTGTCACTACACAATATCCTCTGCTGTGGCACATTGCAGTGAGAAGTCTTTACCACATGCTGATGCCCCATGCCATTCTTGCTGGCATACAGAATTATGAGCCCAAAACATCTATTTTTAATGAATGATAAAAGTCTGTACCACTGGGCAGTAGCAACAGAAAACAAGTTAAGGCAAATTCCTAGAACCTGAGGCAAATATAATTTAGCATCCACCTTATATGATCATCCTTTGTCAGAACTCTAAACTGCACATTTTGTCAGAAGTACACTTTTACAACTTAAACTCCAGTACACAAGTGATATTGATTTGTATCTTTCCTTAAGTTGGCATTGACTTCCTTCTCCTCTGTTAACTTCACCCCAGATAATAGTTGAGTGATAAGGAATTCCTTAGATGTTATTGTATCATTCTGAGAGAACTGGGCCAAAACCATGTAATAATAATCTTCAGATTCAAGGATAAGTCAGAATAAATTCTCCAAGAAGCCTTCCTGCCTTATGCAGCAGTACTTAGAGTAGAAGAAAACTTCCAAGAAGAAAGCACATTGAGGAGGCAACCATCATAGGGAACATAACCCCTCAAAGGCAGTGGAGAGCCTCTGGGTCTCCCTGGTTTGAAGTAACCTCCACAGGAGCAGGAAGCCTGTAGAGAGTCCATCCCTTCTATTTTCACATAGCAGAGAATGTGAGGTAAAGAGAGAGATGCCAATAGCCACCACTTGCAGAAGGGCCTTGTAAAACAGCAAGGATGAGACAGTTAGAGTATTGGTGGTAAAGGGTAGACAATAAAAAATATTCCCTACACACTGGCAGTTTCATTAAGTCCACTTTAGTGAAATATCAAGTTAGGTATGACGCTCCCTCCAAAGATAAATAATGTCTCTTGGTGAGAGGGTGTCATCTTTGATGTCTGCCATATTATGTCTTGAAGGATGATGGAAGACCTTCCCAAGAAATGTGATGTAAATTCTGGTTGCTTCACACTGGTGGCAGTAGAGATCCACAGTGATAGGAGAAGGAAACACTATCAATAAGGGGACATTTGTAGAGGTCGTGCCTCCTGTTGCAATTGTTCTACTTTTTAAAGCAAGCCTTGAGTCTAGTATCCTCACTATCTAGGTCCTCAATATCTTCAGGGTACTGGTTCTGAACAACTTTTGATGCCCAAAATCAGCAGGTGCTCAACTTGCCTATATAAAATGACGTAATGTGGATTGTAGAAGTAAATATGATCAAAGTTTCATATATAGAGAGAACATAAATAGGTATGTACATATATATTATGAGATCATTTAGTATAAATATGAAGTAAATATGATCAAAGTTTCACTTCTAAATGTTTATACATTAATTTCATAATGAGACCACTCAATATAAAAAATACACAGTAATAAAATGAAATAGTATTTGCATTTAACTTCCTACACTACTATTCTGAAAGCTTTGTTTGTTTGGCTGGTTTTATTTATTTAGTTTAGTTTGCTTTGTTTGGGTTCTTTGTTTGTTGTTTATTTGTTTGTTTGATGTTTCTATGTGTATGTAGCCCTGGCTATGGTGGAACTAGCTTTGTAAACCAGGCTGGCATCTAACTCAGGAATATGCCTGCTTCTGTCTCTGCCTCCCAAGTGCTGGGATTAAAGGTGTTGTGTAGATAGCACATATGCAAACTTTTCAGTATTGCTTGATACTATGGATTTGGAACTTGTAGTTATGGGTCCCATGAATATAGACAGCCAACTATTTTAAATGAGATGAGAATATTCCCTATTAATTCTGAAAGAACCACTACCCCAGACAGCAATGCTCCATTAATAGCATCCTCTACTTATCCTCACTTACATCTCAAATCTAGTCCCATAACAGTTTCAGTGCTGAGACCTTGCTGCTTATCCTTATCCATCATGTCCCTCAGCTGCCCTCTCCCACTTCCATGCAGTTCAGGAGCAAATTCTGAAGAGCAATGTATATTTGTTTTAATCACTGACCAAAGGGACAGTTTCCTAGCTATGTATCATTATTTATTTTAATTGAGTTGGGTTTTAGTTACACCCACAAAGCTGATTGTTTAAAGTAATTATATAGCTTTGAAAGTTGGAAAGAAAAAAGTTCTTTTCTAAAGTGAAGAAATGCCTCATCACTTAGCTCATCTGTTTAAATATATATAGGAAAATACTTTCCTACATCACAAGAACAGTGAACAGAGCAGAAACAAGACCAGATTTCAGTAGGAGAGCTCATGCATAGCACGGAGCACACAGCCCAGTTCCTAAGGACATACAGTTATATTTGCAGGCAACGTTTTAGATTTATTTATTTATGTTATGTTTGTGTGTGGGCATGATAGTATCATGGTGCACATGTGGAGATCAGAGAACTGTTTGTGTGAAATGGTACTCTCCTTCCATCTGAGGGGTCAGGCTTGGTGGAAAGTGTCTTTACCCACTGACAGTTTCTCTGGTTGGGGGGGGGATTCTGATTGTAATGGTATGAGACTATTATCAGAGACTGGAGCCTAAGTGCTGGGGATGTTTTTCTGTATGCTGTGAATGTGTTACTCTGATTGATTGATACATAAAATGCTGATTGGCCAGTAGCCAGGCAGGAAGTATAGTATAGGTGGGATAAGCAGAGAGGAGAGTGCTGGGAAGTGGAAGGCTGAGTCAGGAGCCGCTGCCAGCTGCCGCCGTCATGAGAAACAAGATATAAAATACCAATAAGCCATAAGCCACTTGGAAACTTATAGATGAATAGAAAAGGGTTAATTTAAGATATAAGAACCAGATAGCAAGAAGCCTGCCACAGCCATACAGTTTATAAGTAATATAAATCTCTTTGTGTTTACTTGGGTCTGAGTGGCTGCTGGCACTCGAAGGACTGGAGAAAACTCCAAACTACACCTGAGGATGTTTGGAAACATCCTATAATGCAGAGGATAGCTACCTATGACAGGAAACAAACACAACAAAATGTCAGTTATTCCAAGGCAGAGAGGACTGGTTTAGATATACCACAATTCACCCAGATCCATTACTAGCTAAGCACTTGTTTTCTTTGTCATGTTTTCCTCTCTTGAAAACAGTGAGATATTGTTGTTAACAACTACAATGCATCTGTATCTACAGTTGGATCATATGTGGATTTACTTAGGATGGGTTAGGCATCATTCTAAGTTGGTTTTTTATTTGTTTGTTTATATGTGATCACACTACAACTAGTTTATAAAACACTGTTAAGATATTTCAGTGATGGGAAACTGAGACAAAAAGTTTGTCTCTTTCCCTGAGCTAATAAGTGGAATGCAGTGCCTGAAAGCTAATGTATACTATAGTATATGAAGTATCTATTATCAGAGTTCATGCTGTTGCTATTGCTCTGAGACACTTCTGGAAATACTAAAAAGTCAGTGAAGATGGAACTTCCAGAGTCTATATCAAGACCATGTTCTATGATGAAGAGAACCAGAAATCATTGATAAATCCATAGATGCATATATTATGTATGAATATTTGCATTTTTCTATTACATTGACAAATGACCTTATGAATTTTTCTAATAAGTGCTGGCTATAATAATAATTGAAAAATACTAATGCGAGGGAAGAACGAATGGTAATAATAGAAAATGGACATGAAAAGAAAGAACAAGAATGGAGAAAACAATGAGAACAAAGACAGAGAACAAACTCCCTGATATCTCTATAGGTATATCAGTCCAACAAGCAACACTGGTACCACCTGGCCCATCAGAGTTCCCACTAGGAGCTGGAGGCTAGCCATGTTTCTGCCTTTCTAGAAAAAGGAGATGGATGATGAACCCTGATTCACTGACAGTGCCCTTCCAGTAGCAAAAGATGGAGAGCATCTTTCTTTCTGAGAAATTTCCTACTAGAAATTTTAGGCCCTCTCCAAAGTCTCTGTGGAGTGGTTTCTCAGAGCTTTGTTAGGATAATGACTGCTTTATCTGGCAAATACTCATACATGTCAGTAAAATATTCAGTGTGGACTCACCTGACTCCCATCTGATGGAATCTTGTTAGAAGAGGAAAGTAAGTATGTTATGGTCATACTAGTGGCCAAAAACTTTCGCTCTTGGGAACTTGACCTCATCACCCAAGTTTCTTCTAGCAAGACATTTATAAGTTGATGTTAGCTGACTGACCTGGAAAGTGACTGACTACAGAGAAAAGTGCATGGGACAAGAATATGGTCCAGCTTTTCCTGGTGATAAGGTGGCACTATGATAGGGTACAGTACTTAAGAGCATGGCTTGTGGTTTCAGACATACATGAGGGTAAAGACCAACTCCCAACTCTAAGAACATTTCTGACTCTCACTAAGCAAGCTTCAGTGTTTCATGTTGGAAATTGACATGATATAATGTAGCCTTCAAGGCTAAGGATTCATCACAGCACCTTTATCACATCATTGGAGATTGACTAATATTTGATCTCTAGTTTCCATTCCTAATGGAACCCAGCTCTCCTATATTGCAACAAATATGTGGCCCTATTTTAATCTACCCACATGATTTTATAAGAAATAATGCAATGTCTTAACTGAATAATCAAGGAGAAAAAGAAGAAAATCAGCAAAGTACTGTGCATATAAATACAGTTAGGGTCTTCTCTTCAGGTATGTGAAATGCTGAGCTGCATGCTTTATGCTGGATATTCCAGCCACAGGTATAGACGTAAGTGTGAGGACCTTGGCCACTGTGACATAAGAGCGAGCAAATTCAGGGGAAGTTCTTATTCTAGGTACCAGTATCCTCAAGTGGACAAAGCCACTTTGTTTTTTTAAAACAGTATATATTCAACCTCCACCAAGAAAATCCCTGATGTTTATATAGTTATGGGGTTTAGAATCTAGATTCAAATAATTATAATTATTGGTCTATTTTCTAATGTTTACCAATGTCCAGTGAACTGCATAGTCATGGAGAAGCATCTCCACTGAATTCCAGTCATTGTTATAATCAAAGCACATGATCATGAATTTGACTTCAGTGCTCCCTGAGAGTGGTTCACATCATGACCAGAATGGTTGTTAGGCCATCAGCAAAAAGTACCAAAGCTCTGTGAAACAGTTATCACCCAGCCCCTTTTTGCATGGTGGTAACTACACTGAGAATTACCACTCATTGTTATAATTGAGCCCAGTGGAGGCATCTGTAATGGAAGGTAGAAGGTATGGAAACAACAATGGGTAGTACTAAGTAGGGGAGAGCTTTCATCCAGGAACCAATCTAGTCATGAGGATGCCAAGAGTTAAGTTCAAATGCCTGAAGAGGAAAATCAGTAGTTACGCCAAGGGCTTTTGAGTTATGACTCGTCATGTGTGTTTCCAAAGAATCTTCTACTACATGGTTTCCTTGTCAAGAGTTCTGTTACTACTGTATCATCAGTTCTAACACAGGGTGGCCTTGGACTGTAATTCCCTCTAACGTTTTCAGTTGTAATGTTTCTTTTGGGAAAAGGATAACTTTTTTTATTGTGGGAAAAGACAGTGTGGTATTCTAATTAATTTCATGGACACATAGGACTCAGAATCTGCCAGGTCTTGCATTGAGGACATGGAGAGAGGTTAACTTAGAGCAGTAAGGAAATGCAAAGCCCATATGTCTTGTTCTAGAATTTCACTGGCTCCAGTAGAGTCTGCCTTCATTCCATTCTCGGGGCTGGCATTTGACAATCCCAGTGACATGTGTGAATTCTTAGTAGGCGGCCACCATGTTTTCTTACCTAATGACTCAATCCACTGACACTTAAGTAGGTCACCACTTTGGATGCTTCTTCCTTCTTCAAAACCCTACGTCAAGCACCACTGCACTCTAAAGCTATTAAAAGTGCAGTAACTGAAGAGGCCTGGTCCAAAAACATCAATTTCACCTTCTAAGTTACATTGCAAATTATATAAATTGAGGATTTTCTACCCTAATTCTGAATGTTTAAGTCTCGGATAAAATTCAGTTGTTAAGATAATATCCCTAGAGGTCAATATACTTTATTCATTGCTGTACATACACAGGTTCCACAATAAAAAGGACAGAGAAGAAACAAGGTCCTTAACTCCAAACCATGGGAGAACAATGGTTTGTGTTTTTTAACCGAAATATGACTGTTGAAATGAAAGTGTGGAATGGGCAACATAACAAAAAGATGAACTTTGTTCTTCATGGTCCTGATAGACTCTTGTGATGAAGTGGTCCTACCTAGAAACCCAGGGTCTCTAGCACCAAGGTTCTAAAGAAGTGAGAATGGTGGATGCCAAATGCAAGCTAAGCCAGGCAGGGAGCTAAGTGGATCCATTTGGAACCAGTACTCAGTAGAGGCTGCAGTCCATGAAGGCCACAGGTTCTTCACAAGCACATTCCTCGGAAAACACAGGAGCCAGTCACTGGGCACTGTGAGCTACACCCACAAGGCCATTGTCAAAAACACTATTTGTCCCCATGTTGTATGCATCTGCATCTGTTCTGTTTTCATCTGACCAACTCAAGGCTTAGATTGTTAACTTCGGGGCTGACATTAATTCACGCTAGGATATTCTAGGTGCGATGCAGTGTGTATCCATAGCAATCAAATTCTATACACTGAGTGCTTCTAAGGTACCAGGCATACTGCTAAGGCCCCATACATAGTCTGTCGTTGAATTCTAGTAATAATACTGTCAGATATCTAATGTTAACCCATGTTACCAATGAAGACTCAAAGGTACAGAGAAGTTATGCAAAGTAATCAGATAGTATTGTATATGTAGCAAAAGGCGATTTGAACCCAGATATTCCTGAATTTTTCTCTGTGACCTCTCATTCAGCTTTTAATGTTTCCACCATTGAAGATATGGCTGGAATATTCTCTTACAAATCTCCCTACCTCCCTCCATTACAGTCAGATATCTATACTACATAGATACCTTTCATTTACCCTTAAATTCTCTCCCATGCCTTTCAGGGAAAGTACTTCCCTCTGTGTACTTCAGTTTTCTGTTATCTTTTTTCTCCCTCATATAATCTGGAGATTATCTCCATTTAGATGCAGTATACACATTTGTTAGAGTTTACACATTTAATAGCCTATAGCCACACAATGAACCACAACAATGACCAACTGGACAAGATAGCCTCAATGGTGCATTAGTGTCTTAGTTGGGATTTCTATTACTAGGATAAAACACTATGACCAAAAGCAACCTGGGGAGGAAAGGGTTTATATCATTTTACAATTACACAACACAGCCCCTCATCGAAGTCATTGCAGGAACTCAGGGGAGAACCAGGAGGTGGGATTTGATGAAGAGGCCACAAAGAAGTGCTGCTTACTGGCTTGAACTCCACGACTTTCTTAGACTACCCTCCCATATCAATCACTAATCAAGAAAGTTTACCACAGCCTTGCCCCCAGGCTAATATAGTAGAGGCATTTTCTCAGTTGAGGTTCCCTCTTCCAAAATGACTCCAGCTTTAACTATCACATACTTACTGCTACCACATTGTGTGATCTCTCAGGGCAGAAGCAGGGTCTCATTCCCTTTAACTTCCTGTGAATCACACAGTGCTCATTCCTTCCTTCCTTCATTTTCATTCACCAAAGAAAAGCTCCTACTAAGTGCCAGGCAGCATGCTGTAAGCTAAAGGAAGTAAGTCTTATGCTCACACAGGCACTTTTAAACACAGACACTATTCAATTTCTGTGAATTTACATGGGGCAGAATGTGAGACCTGAGAAGGACCTGAGCTCACACTGTGGAGCATTCTAACTTGCTATGGTTTGAACATGCTCATCAACACTTTCTATGTTGGAAGCTTGGTCCCCACTGTAGTGATGTCCCTTCACCGAGGAATCTATAAGGAGATGTACCCAATAGTATAGCACTAAGTCACTGAGGATGCTACTCATGGGAGATCCTGATTAGTTCTCTGCAGAGAGTAGTTACAAAGGAACATGCCTGTGTTCTTCCCTTGATTCTAGCTTGCTATGTAAGCTTGCTCTCTTCCAGATGAAGGTACCATAATACTTTCTGCCTGTAGATGATATAGTGAGAAGGTCTTCACTACAGGTAATCACTTTCTGATGCCATGGTCAATACTGAGCTAAATAATCTTTACTTTATGAATTGCTCAGCTGTGGGTATTTTGTTACATTAAACAGAAAACATAGTTATGTGATGAATTGGGTAAGTTTTTTTTTTCCTGCTGTCCTTATCAGACCACAAGTTTCTTCACAGCAGTTACCTAGGTTTAGTCACTCATATGGCACTGTAATTTAAAAGATTGGTTGTAAGGATGCTGCAAATAGAAACTGGGCTATGAATGTATGATTGACAGAAGTGATGAATGTGTGGGTGGATGGCATGAACTAATGGTACATGTTTGCAATTATATCTTACAATATGTTGAAAATTATCTAAATGATTGCCTCAATCAAACCTTAACAGGCTTTTATGTTCTTAAATTTAATTGCCTGAAAGCCTTTGACAGGCATTACAGTCTCTTTTTCCATACACGAACACTACAATTTCAGAGAGTTTAAAGGGAGTCAAATATAATAAAAAGTTGATAGAAAAAAAGATTGTAACTTCTGATCTTTGAAGTGGAAAAAAATCAAGAAAGTGGAGAATTTCAGGAAATTTATTTGCTGAATAATTTTTGGTAAAATTTGGATTACTGAGGAAAAGGGTCATCTGTTTCAGCCTAAATCTCCCCCTCTTCTTATCCACACGCCCTCTCTGGAGCAGCCATAGGTGCAGGGCTGTGTGACACTGATATGCTGCCCTTTCAGATATACTCTGAAGACGTGAAATAAACACCTCCAACCTCACCACACCTACACACACACTAACACTTCTACCTTCCCTACGGTGCCTCCTCAAACACAGCTTACGCTTGAAAGCAGAACTAATGAGACCCAGAGCCAACTGCAGTCTATTAGGAGGCCTTATACAGAAATTCTTTTAGAAATGTGCCTCCAGGCAACACAAGGCAGACCTCCATAGAGTAAAGAAGTACACTGGAGTTGACCTTGGTGTCTGCTCAATCCTGACAGAGCCCAGCTTCACTCCCACAGGGCATTCCTAAACCAAAGTCACAGGACCCTGAAGTGCCTCAGGACAATCACACATTTCAAACCACACACTCTTAGCTGATTAATTAAAAACAACAGTAAATGATTCACAGTAAGTAGAAGGTTTCAAAAACAACAAACTTCGAGTTTCAGTTTGCCAGAGACTATCCCCCAACAGCCCTAAGCACTGGGTGACTGATTAATTTTACATTTGAAGCACATTTTTCCTCCCCACACTCCTCATGAATATGCAACACCCCTTCTACCTTCCTCCCTATCTTAAACTAAGTACCACCTGCCCTTGGCTTTTGGAAACAGTACAGGAGCAATAATCAGTGCTACAGTCTATTTATTATGACTAAACAGTGTCTGAAGCTCTAGATCCCCATAAATGAAACCAGGTGAGCCCATATGCTCACACTTGTTTTCAACATGTAGAGAACCTCAGACAGGAAAGTGTTTCTCTGGCATCTGACCAGCTGAAGGGTTTCCAACCAGAAAGAAACACTTCTAAGGGCATGGGCTAGCAGTGTCCACCAGTTGAACTACAGCATGAAGCAGCATGTGGTCACTAGGCAGCTTTCTTCCGACCCAGAACCCTTTGAGAACATTCAGAAATATGTTCTTGAGCATCATTAACTCCCTGATAAATACAGTTGTATTTTCTCAGCTGCTTACAACCATATAGAGCAATGTGTTATGAAAAGAAGGCATTGATAAGTTATGCAAATAAAACTTTAAAGCAGTATTTCATTTATATGATGACACTGAATGCCAACATACCATTCTTTATAAGGCACAGTAGGAGCTGAGGAGATGGGGCAGTGGATCAAATGCTTACTGTGCAGAGGTGAATAACCAAGTTCAGATCCCTAGCACTCAGGGAAACACCCGGTGGCCATATCAGCCATTGGCAATCTGGAGATTCAGGAGGCATAGACAGGAGACTCCCAGAGCAAGGTGGCTATCTAGACTAACAAGAATTGGAGCTCAGGATTCAGTGAGAGACCCTGCCTCAATAAATAAAACAAACAATTAAAAGACACTCCACATCAAACTGGGGCTTCCATGCACAGGTATACATACATACAGGTACACAGCACAAACGTGCACATGCAAAAAAAAAAAAATAAGTACAGATAAAAGTAGGAGGACCTATTAGGTGGGAGTGGTGTGATCTGTGTTATATGGACACCCAACCTGTATGCTTTCTTACTTAATATCCAGCAAACACTACATTTTCCAGCTTTCTTTACATTTAAGTTTAAGTCCATGTGATTGTGATCTAGCCAATAGAATGTGGGTTGAGGTGATAGAAGTCACCTCTCATTTGGCAATCATTCCCTTGTACAACCTCCGGTTTCAACGCTTCTTATTTTTCTGGCAATTCCGTTGACCATGTGCTACTCATTACCAACAAAGCTAGATTCCCAAATGCATCAATGTCACAGTGAACTATGTAGCTCTGTGCCCTCGCCTGACTTCTGAGCACTCCAGCCTGTGATAGAACCAATCAGCAAAGCTTCGCAGTAGGTGCTTGTGTGTTTTTGGGTGGTGCTGGTTACAACAGCATCCTCTGACTGGTACAGACAGAGCTACATCACTCAGGCGACAGACTGACATGCTAGTCTAGTTAATACAGTCTGAGGGAATGAGCCAGGCAATTCTTACCAGCTGATAAAATTAATCTTGCCTAGAGAGTAACAACAATGTTCCATTCTTCAAATAAATAAATATCACCTTACCTAATGTTTACACTCTAGATGTTCCTTTTTCTTAGCTAAGACAAAGAAAAATGTAAGACCAACATAAACATCAAAACCAACATTAACCCACTTTCTTGTAGAGTTTAATTCTAATCATTAGATAAATGATTAATATAGTGCAGATTTTAGACACTTACTGGTTGTTAGTTATTTAGCTGCGTTGTGTTCTTACCCTGCAAGGAAACGTCACGAAACACGACAGAATCTGCTTATAAGAGTTTATTAGAGATAAAGGGACAGAGAGTGTGCAGGCCTGTGGGAGAGACATGTGCGTGGAGAAGAAGAGAGGAGAGAAGAGAACCGGGAATATGGCGCTCCGCTTTAAAACCGGCTGGGGGCGTGGCCAGGTCACATCACTACTCTACCTGTGTGCGTAGACCACATGGTCACATTGCGCGCCTACGCAGCCATGTAGCGTCAAGGATTCTGATCACACGAGATGCCTTGGCCGGAACTTGCTAGGCAGAGGTGTCCGGCCTGACTGGAATTGGCTAGGCGGAAGTGTCCGCCTAGTAAATGTGACCGTGTTGTGAACCCTTCACTGGTCACAAAGCTAATAGTTTTATTGCAGAAAGTAGAAAAAATAAAATAGGAATTAAAAAAGTAAAAGCACCCATTTTCACAATTGTATATTAACTATGATTTATAGTTTTATATAAAACATTCTGGTCTTATTGTGAGTATATACAGACAAGTATCTAATTATATAATATTTATCTGTCCTTTGATACTTCCGATTTTGTCAAGAACATTTCCAACAGACTGCTTCTTCTCCGATGCCACCTTCCTAGCTGCACACAGATTTGTGTTTCTTTGCCTATAAGCCATCCATTGACTAGCTTGAATCAGATTTTGTTGTTGCCATAAGAAGTAATATTATGTTGTGAAAACTTACAGAAATATATTTGCTAGCTTGTCATTATCCATTATGGATGAATCTGGGCACTGAAGTTAGTGAAATGGAAGCTAAGTCTTTTTGTAACATGTTTAATTCAAATTGCTATATCATACTGTATCTCTATTAGGTTGACAAGTCCTATACAAAACCTCTGTGTTTCCTAACACACATGTTCTTAAATGCAATACATATTAACATATTTTAATAATTTAAATTTTTCTACATGACTTTTTTTTTTTTAAAGATTTTGTTTGTTTTTTTGTTTATTTTCTTGCTTGCTTGTTTTTTGCATGTATGGGTGATGGGAAAACATACATGTGAGTGCAGTTGCCAACAGATATCAACTAGGAGAGCTGAAATGGAATTCCAAGTGGTTGTGAGCTTCCTGGTGTGGGTAGTGGGAACTGAACTTGGGTCCTTTGTGAAAGCAACACAGACTCTTAACCTCTGAACCATCTCTCCAGGCTTCTACATGGATGGTTCGTGAAAGATACAGATATGCTACTGTCACTTTATAATTTACATTCCGATCAAATATGTATACCATGGGTCAGCTTTGAAGCACTGTCTCCACTTCAATGTAAGTTTCAAAGTCCACATGCAGAAAGAGAACATAACTAAGGCAACTATTCTTCATGGAATTATTGTGAGCATTTACTAAGATAATACAGAGGCCGTTAGCACACTGTCACAAGATCTCATTAGTAACCAGTAGAATTTAGTAAAATTACACCGATACACTTCTGAATCAGTTCCTGAAATCTGTACATTTTGACTAATGTCATTGTCCTAAGTTGAAGCTAGCTCCTACTGAATCTATATCCTGTCTTCAGCAAATATTTATTGAGCCCAACTCATCAATACATTTATTATACAAAATCGAACCTACCTCCTTTACTTCACAAAGTCATGAATATAAATGTCTTTGTACCCCATATTCAGTAATATCATCATCTCATTTTCCCTTTTGTGACTTAATTGCTAAACATGATCCACAATTGTTCATACATTTAATAGCACACAGTCCTTCAAGACTTTACCTCAGTCAGGGAGCCATCGGGTGGTTCCCACCCAAAAAATTAAACCCCCCCCCCAAAAAAAACATCCCGTTATATGCTCCAAGAACTGAGTATGTGATATGTGCCCTTGAGGTATGCCAGTATTTATTTATTTTATTTTTCAGAAAAAATACAGTTTTCTGCAGTTATACTCATGAAAAAATGCTGACATTTGTACTTGAGTAGGAAAGAGATGCTGTGAAAACAATTATGAAGTCAACAAAATGTCTTTTGGATGTTAAACTGTCCAAGTTTGAATTGATAGAGAGTACAGTGAGACATACTCCCTTAGCAAAGTCACCAGAATGGAATGCAACTTACTTATCAATAAACATTTAAAAAGTCAGAATTGTAATTTCATCTAAAGTAAGATGTCAAGGAGCACTATCCAGAATAGCAAAAGTGCTATACATCTGCCTATGCATTGTATTAGTGGGGGGGGGGAGTTAAGTTTTTTAATGGGCACACACTAAGTATACATACTGATGAGTTATAAAGTAATAATTCAATATAATCTGTAATGTATAAGGATGAGATGACAATAATCAGCATGTCTCAGTCTCAAACATGTATTGTTTCTGAAATCTTTTGGAGATATTTGGGACACAGTAGATCCTTGAAAACTACAGTCACCCTACTGTACTACAGAGCTTTTCACTCATCAAGAACCCTCTTTCTATTCCCCAACTCTTCCTAACCTTGACTAATCATGATGTTAGTTGTACCTATAATAGACTCACACCCTTGGCATTAATATACAAATGAGAATAACCAGTATTTATTTTATTCTTCCAGGCTTATTTCTCTCAGCATAATCTTCTCTAGGCACATCTGTGTTGTTGCAAATGACAGGAGTTTCATTGTTTTTATGGTTGAGTAACAATATATTTTGTATACATACCACATTTTCTTTAGTCATTCACTCAACAATTGACACAGCTATTACAAGCGGCACTCCAATGAGCATGGAAGAACACACAGATCTTTAATTCACTTATTTTCTTTCCTTTGGAATACACCAAATAGTATGGCTGCTGGATACAAATGTTTCTGTATTTAGATTTTTGAGGGATAACTATACTGCTTCCCATAATGGCTACATTAGTTTATATTCCCAGCATGAATAGAATGCCCCCCCTTTCCATATGATCACTTAAATTTGCTATTTTTGTTTTTGATGATAACCATCTGCTGTGGATATAGCTCTGTATAAATAAAACACTGATTGGCCAGTAGCCAGACAGGAAGTATAGGCGGGACTAACAGAGAGGAGAGAAGAAAAGGAGAGGAAGGCAGGGGGAGGAGACACCAGCTGCCCTTCAGGGAACATCATGTAGAGGCAACAGGTAAAGCCACGGAACATGTGGCAACATATAGATTAACAGAAATGGGCTGAGTATAAGAGTGAGAGCTAGACAATGGTAGGCCTGAGCTAATGGCCGAGCAGTTTAAATAATATAAGAGTCGGTGTGTTTATTTTATAAGTGGGCTCCGGGACTGGTGGGGCTTGGTGGGAGCTGAGGAGAAATTCTCCAGCTATAACCATCCTAACAAGGTAACATAATTTGTTATTGAAATTTTGATTTGTATTTTCATGATGAGCAGCGATGGTGAGCATTTTTTTAACCTATTTGTATGTCTTCATATGAGAAATGTCTATTCAGGTCCTTTGTATTATTTGAGATCTACCTATCTATCTTCCTATTTTACTGTTTTTGCATTTCTTATACATTCTGAACAGTAGTCATTTGCCAGGTGAATAACTGAAAAGTACTGTACATTCTCTGGGCTTTCTCTCTGCTTTTGTGTTATGTCCATTGCTATGCAGTAGCTTTTAGTTTTGCCTAATCATCTTGGTTTATTTTTGTAATCTGTAACTTGGGCGATTGGCTTCTCTTCACTTCATTTAAGCCCAGAACAATGTCGTGAAGAAGTTCCCACAGGTTTTCTTCCAGCAGTGTACATCTTATACTTGAGTTTATGCCTCTGTGAGTACATTTCTGTGTACAGTGAGACATACTTGAATGTCTTATTATCATTGAACTAAGAAAACAGGTCTTTACTTGGTCTTGATTATCAGGAGGATTAGGACAAAATACCCATTATTTTCAGGTAAACTAATCAAAATCAGCAGCTTCTGCTAATAGACTGTGCAGAGTCTTATAGATATTTTGTTGGATATTTTGACTGAGTCAAGGAGGTCAATGCGGTAATCAAAGTCATTTCAACTGAAGAAAATGGGGGCAGAAGAGGTAGATCAGTTACTATAAGTATGTACTATACTTCCAGAGGACTGGTGTTTAATTCCCAGCACCCATCCTGGGCTGCTCAAAGACACCTGTAACTCTTGCTCATAAGAACCCCATGTCCTCTTCTGATCTCTGTGAGCAAAAAGCACATACCCTGACACAGACATACACAGACACAGAAATTTACAAAATGAGATTAAATTAAAGGTATTGACTGAGTTCCTAGCTATGCAATATTAATATTAGAAACTGAAGAAAACCAGAGTTCCCCATTACCCTGAATTTTAATTAAGAAATATCAGGAGCATAAAACCCAAGGTAAAACTGTATGATAATAGTCCTTTGAAGTACCATTCAAACAACTAAACTGACCCTTCCCAAGACACAGCAATTGCCTTTATAGGACTCACAGAAGCCATTTGAAAGAGTCATTGATTGTTTTTTTTCTTTTTATTAATTAAATTTTTTCATTAATTTTACATCCCAAGTACAGCTTCCTTTCCCTCTTCTCCTTCTGCTCCCTCCCCGCCTCTCCTCTGCACCTCCCCACTCCTACTCTGTTTCTGTCACAGTTATCATTCATATACAAATTCTAGGAAGGTAAATATAATTTTAGAGCTTTGTATATATCCTGTTTTCTGAAGAATTAGTACTCTGAATACCATCCTCCCTGACACCCAAAGCTGAGTGTTCTGATTTTTACCACCAAGGTCAGGAGCAGTACATTCACACTTCATGTATCACCTGAGAAGGCTGACATGATATTTTTTTTTCCTTTCTCTGTTTTTGCATTGCAGGTTTTAGCATATGTTGCTAATCTGCCTATCACTTGGCAGTGAGAAGCCTGTGATAACATGGTTAGCCCCATAACTTTCTTAGCCAACCTGGAAAGGCTGTTGGGAGAAGCAGCAAGGACACCAGCATCTCCCACACAGGAGGCACAGGACCAGGAAAGAGGAAATGTCAACGTGTTCTGCTGAGGCCTGCACTCTCAGTGTTCTCAGGAAAAGGTCTTCACGCCCCCATTTTCCTTAGACAAAACATAGCAGAAAATGCACTAGGACAACAACTGACTCCACTGACGGCAGAAGATTTGCCATTTTTTCCTTTTGCCATTATTGCTTTATCTTTTCAAACAGCTGTTCATGGCAGTAGTTGAGAAATAGCTACACAGCCACCGAGACACATATTCTAAGATATTCTATTATCTGAATATAATCAGTGGCTTCTTTAAATTATCCCCTAGATATCTAATGTTATTGAAACTTAAGCTGAGATAATTAATACCTACTCTGTCCAATCCTTCTTTTATTTTTGTTTTGTTTACTTTGTTCAACTGTTTGTTTGCTTTTACTTACTTGCTTATTTATTTATTTATTTATTTATTTATTTATTTATTTATTTATTTATATTTGTCTGTTTTAAGACATGGTATCTCATTGCTTCGGTTGTCATTGAACTTGCCATGTAGTCAAGGATCACCTTCAAGTCCTAATCCCTCGGGCCTTTGCTACCCAAGGGCTGGGATTACAGGCAGGTGGTACTCTGCCTTGTTATGTAGTATGGGGACCAAATGAGGGCCTCCTCCAGAAATTCGTTGAGTACAGCAATTCTATTTCTAATTGCTTCTCTACCTTAAAATCATCAGCATAATGGTACCAGTGAGATGTAAATCCTTTGTAGTCATATTAATAAGAATAATGAGGCCCAGCGGTGGTGGCATATGCCTTTAATCGCAACACTCAGGAGGCAGAGCCAGGTGGATCTCTGTGAGTTCGATGCCAGCCTGGTCTACACAGAGAGATCCAGGAAAGGCACCAAAACTACAAAGAGAAACCCTGTCTTGAAAAAGCCAAGGGAAAAAAAATAGAATAATGAGGACTGACCATCATGAAAGATATTTTTGCATTTACATTTTGCCATAAGAATTTAATATGTATATTGGAGATTGAAGCCATTGAATTTGGGGACCATATTTAATTTAGGTCTTTAATAAAAAAAAAAAATCAAATTGCAGTTGTGGAGTATCTAACTAGAAATCCTGAATGTGGTTTATTGAGTGGCAACCTACTGCCACTGTGGCCAGGTGTAGCACGATTCTTAGAAGGTCTTATTAATAAAAACAAACCTGGAGCCAGGTATTGGGGTGAACGCTGAAAGATCAGAGAAGCAGAACAAGCCACAGCTACCTTACCTCGCCAATTCCTCAGCTGATCCTGATTCCTCAAACTGGAAACCTCTGTGTTCTCATCTGAATGGGTCTCAGCTGAACTGCTGCTCAAAAGCCTAAAAGCTTAACCAGCTTTTAGTTCCTGGTTTTCATGGCTTATATACCTTTCTGCTTCCTGCCATCACTTCCTGGGATTAAAGGCATGTGTCACCATGCATGGCTGTTTCCAGTGTGGCCTTGAACTCACAGAGATGCAGACAGATTTCTGCCTTCGGAATGCTAGGATTAAAGGTGTGTGTGCCACCATTTTCTGGCCTCTATGTATATCTAGTGGCTGTTCTGTTCTCTGACCCCAGATAAGTTTATTAGGGTGCACAATATTTTGGGGAACACAGTATCACCATAGCCAGGATTTGCTGTGTGGCCCAATTTGTTGTTTGGATCATGAACTCTTTTCCAGAGTTCAAGATACTGGTTTCCTTGGCTAATCCCTTACCAGCAAGAGTATCCTGGACTAAAGAGATAAAGGGTCTTGCCTTTGGAGCTACAGCCTCAGTACAAGAAGGTCTCTCAGCACACACATGAGCACTATGTAGGGTAAATCACAGAAGACCTAATACTTAACTGGGGAGGATTCTTTTCCATCTATAAAAGAAATATTTTTAGAAACATTGTCTGAAACAGAAACTAAGGTCCAGGAAATTTTGCTTTGAAATATCCAAGTAAAATTTAAAAAATATAAAGAAAAAAAAAACGATTTTTATGATATAACTGTATTTCATAGCTCTTATTAAATTACAGTCCAATGAAAGCCTTGGCATCAATACCCAATTGCAGCTGAGGTATCAAAATCTGGGATGGTGGGGGGGATGGGGGGGGATTTAGATGAGTCAGATATGACAGCAGGAGAGTGAGAAATAAAAATCTGCCATATGTCTTCCTGTTGCTGGAGGGCTTCTCTCCAGGTTCCAACAAGCCCCACAGTCCCACAATCCACATATAAAATAACCACTCAGACGCTTATATCACTTATAAACTGTATGGCCATGGCAGGCTTCTTGCTAACTATTCTTATATCTTAAATTAACCCATTTCTATAAATCTATACCTTGCCACGTCGCTTGTGGCTTACCGGCATCTTTACATGTTGCTTGTCCTGGCGGTGGCTGCAGTGTCTTTCACCTTCATCCTATTTCCCCAATTCTCCTCTCTCTTTGTCCCACCTATACTTCCTGTCTGGTCACTGGCCATCAATGTTTTATTTATATAGAGCAATATCCACAGCATCTTCCCGAGTTCAATTCCAGACTAACTTGTTACCTTAAAAATAATCTGTAAATGTCCCTTAAACTCAGAATTTTGAAGATGAAAAGTGTCTTCAGAGATTGTTTCAGTCATCATTTTATGAGCAAAGTGAAGCACAGTGAAGTTGGAGGACATGTTCAGGACTAACTAGAGAAATGGACAATCTTAGACATCCTAATGCAGTATTCTCCCACTACAAAATCATGCTTAAAAACATTAACACCACTGAAGTAAAAACAATCAAAACACAAGACATCATAGAAATACAAGGGTGATGTACTTTACCAACACAGACTGACTTCCTCCTTTGAGTGAACCTATCAGATAAGCATCAGGAATGAAAATATTAAGGAGTTAAACTTATGGTAATGAAGAGAATCATCAAATCAAAGGATGATAAGATCAGGGAATCAACTGTTGATACAACTCAAAATTCTCAAAAGAGCCTGCGTTGAGTGGACATTCCACACAGCAAAGGAGAAGGGTAAAGTGCTTCTTTGTGCTCTGTGATAACGACAATCACTAGATAAAACTCTTCTAGAGGCACAGCCTCCTTGGATTGCATCTTTTTTTTTTTTTTTTTTTTTTTCAGAGCTGAGGACCAAACCCAGGGCCTTGTACTTGCTAGCCAAGCACTCTACCACTGAGCTAAATTCCCAAACCCCTTGGATTGCATCTTAATGAGTTAACAGAAGTTAGTTTGGGATTTAAAGAAAAGAAGAAGCCCTGAAGAAGTGAATATAGTGTGGTCAATTAGCTGGGTGGTATGTGGAGAAGTGCTCAGTGAAATAGTATGACTAACATGCATTGTATGGCGGAAGGAACTGGTAGAAAGGGAAATCTAGTAACTAAGCATTAACTTTATATGGCAGGCAAATGAATTACAGCTTTATCTTACAGCCCATCACTTCGGAAAAGGTGTGCCATGCAATAGGAATAGAAAGAAGTCCTTCAGTTGGCTTTCTCCTTTGTTTGTTTTTAAAAGATTTTGTATTCATATTTGTTAAGAAATGTTACATGCGACCAAAACACCAGTTACAACTATTACAATTATATTCATAGCTGCTGATATCCAGTAAAAAAATAAAATAAAAACACTTAGTTTTTACCTGGAAATGAGACAAAGAATTATTTTAAACAATATTTAAATGCTAAGAAAACGTGAAGTGGAACACAGTATTAGGAGGCGAACACATCGAAGGCTTTCTGAGAAGCATTCAGTCTATTCAGTCTGACTTGCCTACAAAACCCCAGAGCAGTGGCAACCAAGGAGACAAACAAGGCCCATGTGGATCAGTTTAACTCCAGATGGGGAGAGGAGATCCAGAAACTAGGGAATGTAATTTGGAGATGATTAACAATATAGAGAATTTGATTTAGTTCATGTGCTTTTGAGTTCTCACTCATGAGAAGCTACCACTAGACTCCACCACAGTGGCCAAGTTCTATCACCAAGAAGGAATGAAAAATAACCAAGGACTGAAACAGTCACATGGTCTTTCTACTTGGTGCAAAAAGAAGTCTAATCCAAGCCAACAGTGAGTACTCATGTAATAAGAGAAAGATTTCTATTCACAGTAATCAGAATGCATTCAGAATATTTAAAATGGAGCCCCTTAGTCCATCTACTGAGTTCCCATAGAAACACTCTAGGCTGCATGGTAGCAGGTGTTTGATTCAACAAATGCATCATCAGTAGTGAGGTCAGGGGTCTTCAGAAACAAGGGGAGTAGTAGACAGTGCATAGAAAAACACGTAGGGTATAGTTTCATGTTGCTTGACACCCTAAAAATGGATAGTCAGAACAAAACCACACCCAACATTTCAAATCTGGGAATAAAATCATCTGATGACTTCTACGAACTTGAAAAGGCAAACAGAAGCAATTAAACAGACTTCCCAGGCCTCCACAAAGTCAAAACTTTAAAGTAAAAAAAAAAGAACTGAAAAATGGAGATGACGCAATATTTTTTTTTGATTATTCCCAGATGATGAGTGGTATTCTGTCCATTGCTAATTAAAGATAATTCCCCATCTAGGAAAATCATTTTGCAACATTTTGAGCCGATATAAAAGACATCTGATTCTGGCAGCTCATCTATAGCTAAAGCACTCCCAATTAACATAATAAAATAAAAACATTGTGAAGGTAAACCCCACATTGACTCAGTTTCCTTTCTAGGGAGTTAATCTATGACTTCATTCTCGGCACTGCAGCTGATGCATTATTCATCTGACTGCCGATCTCCCTTGTGTTCAAAACGAATCGTGACAGACCAGCTTGTTGCAATTGAAGAAGGTAAAGGAGAAATTCTATACTATCAGGTTTCCTGGTGTAGGAGGCTGACCACTGTGGTGTGTGTAGCACTTTGTATTCCAGGGGTCTTTCTATAGGTTAGTCCTGGAATCTTAAAGCTCTATGTGGAAAAAAAAAATTCAAGAAATTTAACTTTTTTGTTAACATAAGGCAACAGTAAAACCTCAAACAGACGACAACATATCAGAACCACCTGAGATAATTATCAGTTACATTTTTGTGGTTGGGAGATATTGTGCTGAATGCTAAAACAATGGTAAGGGTGGATGGGTTGTGTTATAGCTTTGAAATGAAACAATCAGCCACCACCACCCTCTATGGTTAAAACCAAAAACTTCTAACATAAACAGTGAAATTCCAAAGCTTGAGAGTTATGATAATGAACTTTGTGGATTGGAACTCTTCCCACAAGTAAGAGGGTAGTTCGAATTGTGAGTATGATTTATGAACAGAAACCATATACCAAACTGGATTGGATTAGCTATATACAATTCAACCATATTGAAAACATTGTTTTGCAAAGTAGTGATTGTTGTCAGTGCCTTTGTTTAATGGTCCTGATTTCCTTGCAACATCCTTTTGAAAGCTATTATTTAAAATTTTCTCTTACAGTATTATTTTGATCATAGTCTTTTCCCTCCAACTCCTCTTACATCCTCCCCACCTCCCGATCCACCCAACTTCATGTTCTTTCTCTTTCTTTCAGGACATGAAGTCCAACCCCTAACCAAGAAGCTATTTACAACTGATACCTGCTACAAAAGGGGAAATTCGTTTTCATTAATGGAGTGTACTGGATTTGTAAACCACATTCTAGGGCAGGCACCATACTGAGGAGTGTTGGCTAAAACAAAATGATATCCATTTTTTTTGTGGGTTTTTTTATTTTGTTTTGGTACTTTTTGTCTTATTAACCCTTTTTCTTCTTCCTTTCCTCCCTTCCCTTCTTCCTTCCCTCCTTCCTTCCTTCCTTCCTTCCTTCCTTCCTTCCTTCCTTCCTTTCTTTCTTTCTTTTTTCCTTTCTTTCCTTGTGTAGTTTTATTTTGTCTGTCTGTCCTTGTAACACCTTTGACCAGTCACTAACAGTGAGGATTGTTCATTCTGTTTTTGAAAAGGTCAGAAAAACTCATTATATACCTATTTGTTTCTACAAGGTGAAAGTTAATATCCAACAATATACCTGTATCTGTTATATCAATAATCTAAATAAAGTTCTCAGTTATGTATGCGCATGTATACATATGTATATACATACATGTATAAACATACAAAACATTTGTTGCTGATGCCTGAACCCAGAACCTCATGCCTACGGGAAGATGGTCTGCAACTGAGCTGTCACCTGACCACACACTATAAAGTCTGTCTAACAGACAGTGAGCTCAGAATGGCGACAGAGTACAGCTGGCCTTACCCTCATCTGAATGTCACTTTCACACTTTAAAGCGGAGTAAATGGTAGATAGTTCAGAGTCTACTGCCACGTCCTAAACAGTAGAGTTGCTTTTGAAGAGATTAACAGGACTCTAAAGTCTAGATTTAGTTTTTCCCGATAGAATACTATGACATAATCCAACTGATTTCCTCGGCACTACGGGGTTTATCCCCAAATGCATATTCTTAATTGCAAGAGAATCTGCTAAGGGAAGCATTTGCTCTGTCCAGTTCCAGTCCAGTGTGCTGCCATTGCCCACGTGTTTGGATTCTACCCTTTTCTCTTTTTGCCCCCCTTGGAATTAACTTCGTGGATTTAAAACAGTTATGTAGCACGAATCTTAAATGGTCTTATTAGTAAAAAAAAAAAACAAAAAACCTCGGGAGTCAGATATTGGGGTGAATGCTTAAAGATCAGAGAAGCAGAACAAGCCATGGCCAACCTCGCGTCACCAATTCCTCAGCTGATCCTGATTCCTCCAACTGGAAACCTCTGTGTCCTCATTCGAATGGATCTCAGCTGAACTGCTGCTAAAAGCCTAAAAGTTTAACAAACTGAAAAAGCCTCTAGTTCCTGGTCCTCGTGCCTTATATATCTTTCTGCTTTCAGCCATCACTTTCTGAGATTAAAGGCTGTGTCACCATGCCTGGCTGTTTCCAGTGTAGCTTTGAACTCACAGAGATCCAGATGGATCTCTGCCTTCTGAATGCTAGGATTAAAGGCATGTGCTACCACTGCCTAAACTTATGTTTAATATAGTGGCTGTTCTGTTCTTTGACCCCTAGATAATTGTGGTGCACAATATATCAACCACACAACTAAAACAGCAAAAATATGTTAATTGAATATAAAAAGGATAATAAGAATGAAGACATATAAATTGATGGGCAGTTAACCTTAGGGATTATATTTGAAGTAAAATAATTTGGTATAACCAAGAGCACAAAACTCATTTTCTTCTATAGCTCATATACTGTGAAGGAAGCCAAAATTCATTTAAGGGCCAGTGACCATTAGAATCAGCACACCATCTAATCCCACAACTATCTCAAAGAACAGAATCCATTTAGAAAACAACACTAACTTCAGACGTGTTCCTGTGCTTTATGACCAATGTTTAACAACAGTGCATGTACTAAGATCCCTGTCCAATTCTCAACTCTGCTGTCTAAGGGATCAATAGATGTGTTAGCCTGAAAATATCACATGCCATCAGTGTGGATGGGTTTACAATCAGCTACATAGTCACAGGTTCTTTGTCCACAGAGTCAACCAACCATGGATGAAAAAAAAATCCTTATTGAAAGAAATCATCATAGTTTATCTATAACCCCAGATATTCATAAGGCAGAGGCAGGAGAATGTCAAATTCAAGGTCTGTGTGGGCTCCATAGTGAATTGAAGGCCAGTTTGTTATATTTAGAGTGACCCTGCCCCAAACTAAACCAAAATCCAAAAGAAAGAAAATGCAAAGTGGTCATCATTGAAGCCATGTACACACCACTAACAAATATGTACATGTGTGTGTATACATTTGTCCACATACATACATAAATACATACATATATGTAGTTAATAATAATCAAAGAAAAAAGGTCATCAACTTGAAATGGGGTGGCACATGAGAGTGGTTTAAGGGAGAAGAAGGACTGGAGGAAGGAAAGAGAGGGGAAATGATGTAATTCTATTTCAATTAAAAATATTTAGAAGAGAAAGTATTTTTAATTAAAAAGCAAGTAAGGAAAGGGAGGGAGAGAGGGAGGGAAGCAGAGGACGAAGGAAGGAAGGAAGGAAGGAAGGAAGGAAGGAAGGAAGGAAGGAAGGAAGGAAGGAAGGAAGGAAGGAAGGAAGGAAAGAAGTTAGTTTGCTGTGTTGAACATGCACAAATTTTCTTTTATAAAAAATAAGGCATAAAACATTTACATGGCATATATATTTCACATTATAAGTAATTTATAGATAATTAACAGTACTTGAAGTTGTAAAGGCTCTGTCATTTCACATAAGGAACATCAATGTTGTTGGATTTTGGTATCCTTGGGTGTCCTGGATGGATGCCCAGTTATGGTTCCAGTATGAAATGTCTCTACCAACTCAGGTGTTAAAGTTTAGGTTCCTAGATGTTGGCACTGTTTTTGGAGTTGGTGGAAACTTAAAGAGGCTAGAAATTGTTGGAAGAAAGAAGTCCCTGGTTAGCATTCTACAATGCTCCACCTGACTCCTGGTTCTCCCACTCTGTTTCCTATCTACCAGGAGGGAAGAACTCATCTGCCCCAAATTGCTCTTGCCAGGGTGCTCTGCCTAAGCAAGCATTAGCTGAACTTTCCAAAATATAAGTCAAAGTAAATAATTCTCACCTTTGAGTTGTCCTCTCTGGTACTGTGATAATAGTAATGATATAAGTACACAAAGGAGATAAGAGATAGGTCTTTCAGTGTGATTATTTATAAGGTTTTTTTTTTTTTTCTTTCTAACCTCAACTGCCTTTCAGTATTTCCCTTAAATCATACTTCCAATCTCCTGGAAGATGTGGAATCCTCATCAGATGAGGCCATCAAAAACATTTTACAAGAGATATAAAATAAGAGAGGTGGATGATAGACAAGAATTAAATTTAGAAAAATAAATTAAAAAATCTTGATTGACTTTAGGGCTTCATATTTTAAAAGACCTCATAGGTTGTTCTTTCCATCATGAAAAATTCCTATAAAAACAGAATTAGGTTTAGAAATGAAATGGAAACATTGTTAGCATATCTAATTTTAAACAGGAGGGAAAAGAGAGGCAATATTGGCCAACATGTTTCAGCCACAGAAAAACAAACATTGAGTACATTTTGAAGAGTTAGGGGTCTTCAAAATGATAATTCTTCCAAGCCCTTTAAAGACATTCATTGCTTAAGTTCCTGTAAGAAATTCCTTTAAAGACATTCAATATCTCCAGTGTAGCTGCATTTTTATATGATCAAACCAATACACATGAAGACCTGGGGGAAAAGTCTCAAGGCTTTCTCTTTCCTTAAAAGGGGGATAGAATACAAAGTAGAGGTTTCTCTTCCACATAATCCAGAGGGCAGACATGGCGTGAAGTGGGTGGGGCTGCTTTGTCACTAATTCTAAGAGGATGTTTAGAGTTACTGACTTAGCAGTAGACCTCTTCCCATCAAGGACAATTTCACACCTGCTCTAGACACCTCTTACTTTACATTCTCTTGCTAATGAGATGCTTCTTTAACCCCAAGAACCCAAAGGATTTTTCAAAAAGCTATGCATTTCCTTCTGGCCATACTCCCATCAATACATCAGATCTGCATTCATTCTGGGCCCAGAATCTCAGCTCCACTTTCACAGTTTGGGATCAAACAAATCATTCTTTAAGTATTTTTCTTGCTGTTTCTATTCATCATTGGCCTTCTAATCTCCAAAATCTTGGTCTTTTTGAAACTGATAGCTGTCATGGTACTTGACAATGAGGGTTTTAATAGTAATAAGGGCTCATTTGAAGGGGAATTAGTTCCATGTAAAACACAACGTTAGAATCAGAAACCATTAATTGGAAGACCCCATAAAATGAAGAATATTTGTTAATCCACACTGATACCTAGTTTCTACCAGATAACACCTACCTTCTTAATTTAACTAGTACTTCTTTTTTTTTTTTGAATCTTTAAGTATTTATGAATTCAACAAACATTTAACAGCACCCACCATCTGTCATACGCTCTGCTCTGCATTGACATCATGGAAAGTAGAACCATGAAAACATGGAGTGTTATGCCCATGAAGCCCAGTAAGGAGATTGTCCAAACCGAGTTTGTATTAAAAGATAAATAAAAAGAATGGCACATTGGAGTTCTTCTAATGGAAGAGAGGATCAAAGGTAGAAACCTGGGCAACAGTTTTTGGAAAAATACTCAAAGAAAAGACTCAAGAATGAAATTATATTGAAAATGGAATGACCATTTAATTAGTGTCAAATGAATTATCCAAAAGTAAAGGCACTTAGCTGCAGAGTTTTAGAGTGAATATAGAGAAGAGCAGGACTTTTGTGAACTCTTTCCACACCTGTTCTAGGATATGAGAACACATTGGCTATTGTCCAAATTGAACAAGGTACAACTAGGATGGACTGGAGCACAGAACACTCAGTTGCTGCACTCCAGGCCATCCTTTCTCATGAGCACTAAGAAGACCTAACAAATGGCACAAAAGAATAACTAGAGGAGAAAGGTAAGCTACCCACAGCCCATGAAGCTCTAAATTGAAGTAAAGTCTGAAGGTCAGTTTGGGAATAGTTTATTCATCAAACTGACTCTGCTTTGTCAGAGGAAATAACAAACTGGAGTCCTGGGTTATGTGTATGTTTTCAGACAAGTGGGAAATCTTGGCTGTGCTGAAGGAAAAATTAGAGAAAGCAGTCAAGTGGCATAACATCAAGCAAGAATTCAAGAGTAGCAGCATGAATAGAACTCTCGGGTATATTTATCTGTTTACCTTTTTTTTTTTTTTGCAGTGTGGGGGATGGAGACCAGCACCTCACATATGCTATAGAAGTGCTTCACCACTGAACAACATCCCCAGGATGAGAATTTTAACTTTAAATATTCATCTTATTTTTAATTATGCATGTGTGTCTGTGTGTGGGTTTGTGTGCACGAGGCCAAGCACCTAGAGCCAGGTGCATTAAGATCCTCTGAGGCTGGAGTTGCATGTGGTTGTCAGCTGCTGACATGGGTGCTGGGAACTGACATCAGCTCCTTGGGAAGAGCAGCGAGTGGATTTACAATAGAAGACATGAAACAAAGAATATAAACCCTCATTCCTACTGCCAATGACTAAATCAGAAACTGAGTCAGTTATTTTTATTTCCACATGAAATGTCTTGGCAAGGTTCAGATGGAAAGGCCTTGCTTTGGGCTCTAATGTAGACTGGTGTTCTGCTACAGCAGGTATCTCTGCATAATTAAAACTCATTATATGATCTATCTACTCGAGCAATAGTCTGTAAAACAACACCAGGCCTTTCCCTCACCCATGCTGAATTGTGCCCACTGGATACAATCTCTATTAGGTTATGTTAGGTCCCCGTGGCAGAAGAAAAACAAAACAGATCAGGCCAAGTGCCATCTCTTGAAGCATCCACAGGAAGCACATAGCTCCACTCAGGACTACTCACTGGTGGAAGTGGTATGACAAACCCAACAGCAAAGAAATGAAGATGGGCAACTCTCCCTGAAGAAAGCTCAACAGATGTTTATGAACACTGGAGCAGTTTTCAACAGCATAGGTTCCTTTGAGGACAGCTTCTTTCTTGCTTAGATGGACATTTCTCAAGAACATTTTCAATTTTCAATTTGAATGGAGATTTTGCAAAGAATAATAGGGGAAAGATAGAAAGAAGGACTAGGGTACCTAAAGATTGCTCTCTAACACTCTGACATATGGAAGGACTGACAGACTGTCTAGCAACTTGAAGAAATTATAAGTCTCCCATCTTGGAATAGATAATTACTTGATTGAATCTGAAGTGAGAGAACTAAGATTCTCCATAGCACATCAAACTACACTTCACCATAGGAAAAACAGCAAAAAATAAAAGAGGTCTATCTAGGCATGGTATTTCATGGCAGGAATACCAGGGTTTGGGAAGTGGGAGTCAAAGAATCAAGACTTCTGGATGACACTTGACTACATGGTACAAGGCCTGACTATGCTATATGAGAAATTGCCTCAAGAAGAAAGAGAGATAGAGAAGAAGGAAGAGGAGGATAGCAACTGTGATGACAAAGGAGGAGGAGGAGGAGAAGAAAAGAAAAAGAAGAAGCTGTAGCAAGAAAAGAGGAGAAGAGGGCAGAGGAGAAGGAAAGGAGAGAAGGGGAGAGAGAGGGAGGGCAATGGAAGGAAGGGAAGATGAGAGAAAGGAGAGAGAATGAGAGGAAAGGGGAGGAGAGGAGAGATGAAGAGAGGAGAGAAGAGACTGAGATGTTGAGGGAGCAGGTGTCAATGCTATAGTCTCAGATAAGTTGTCCTTACTTCACTGAACAACTTACCTCTCATGCTCAGGTAAGGAACAAAATAAACTCAGTAGACACACCTAAAAATAGGACATGAAAATAGTGGGGTTCCTGGTGGAGAAGGATACCAGTGAGAGAAGTGTGGTGATGAGGGTGATGTAAAAGTGTAATGAGGGATAAAAGCAACTACAACTCAATAGATAAATGTATGAAACTATCAGATAAGAAAACTGGAAAAGGACAAATAAATTTGGAATCATTCAAAAATGACTATATCACACCCCAAGTTCTACCAAGCAGACTCTTAACTTAGAGTACAGAAAGTGTCTTAACATGCAATGCAATGTCCACACATTCTTTAATATCCCAATTTGGGTGCCAGCAGTTGGTGTTATGGAAATTAGTGCAAAGTAATAATCATTCCATTAACAATGGATTTGTTTGCTTTCTTATAATTTTTATGGAAGGCTGAAGAAGTAAGTTGGATGACTACTTTTGTAAATCTTTGAAGAAACTTGACAGGTGTCTTTGGCCCACTCCAAGAATTTATGCTCTGTAAATTCTTTCCACAGAACCTGGATTTGATTCAAGGACTAATAGTGCTGATAATTATCCAGTTACTTTGAAAATAAAAACAGAAACTGGAAGAGTAAAAGGGGAAGGACTTACTCTACAGAGTGCATGGGGTGAGAAGAATAAGGTTATCTTTCTTTGTTAGTTTGGCCTCTAAGGATATTTTTGCTGATAAATATGAGGTTCATTCTTCAAAAGAGTCAGAACAGAGAAGAATCAAGTGGATTAGCCACTGTTGCACCTCATAAAGGGCAGGTTTTTTTTTGTTTTTTGTTTTTTGTTTTTTAGTGAAATATGCTTAGGGGGACTGAATTCACTACTGTGAGTTTTTCCACAGTCATTTAGTTTATAAGAGCAACTGTGCCAAATGTAAACGACTCTGAAATATCTAAGGTCAAGTTTTTGCTCTTTCCTTTCCACATCTACCATCTTCATAATGTAAGTGAAAGGTTCACAACAGGCCCCCACAGTCGCATATACCAGGCGGACACTTCCGCCTAGCCAATTCCAGGTCAGGATAGGCATTTCCGGGTCAGGGCGTCTCTCATAACCAGGATACCCAGCGGACCTGGACACCTCTGTCTAGCCAGTTCCAGGTCAAGATAGCCATTTCCAGGTCAAGGCATCTTGCTTAACCAGGATCCATTACGTTTCGTGGCCACGTAAGCGAGCAACGTGACCATATAATCTACGCACACGCGTGGAGTAGTGACGTGATCTGGCCACGCCCCCAGCCGGTTTTAAAGCGGAACGCCATGTTCCCGGTTCTTCCTTCTTCTCCACGCACGTGTCTCTCCCACAGGCCTGCACACTCTGTCCCTTTAACTCTAATAAACTCTTATAAGTGGATTCTGTCATGTTTCGTGACATTTCCTTGCAGGGTAAGAACACAACGCGGCTAAATAACTAACAGTAAGCACCATTAGTAATTCAGTATGTATCTTCAATAATATTAATGTTGCTTGTAAAAGTAAGCTTACACATACTCCATGGTTTTTTATCAAAGGAAAATATTATTTGTGGTCTTCATTTGTCTTAGAAATTGCAGGCAAATCTGCTTTAACAGTACTATAGAAGTCTGGATTCTGGGAATAACTCTTACACCATTGTTCTCTGTATGAGAGTCATCTGAGTCATTTCCAGATGTTTCACAAACAGCTTGGTATACATTTATATATGTCATGAATACTTCGATTTTTTTAATTATGTATACGAGTGTTTTGCCTGCATGTATGTTTGGGCACCACATGTGTGCCTGGTGCCCAAAGAGGTCGGAAGGTGGCATTGGGTCCCCAGTAACTGGATAGACCGTTGTGAGCCACCATATAAGTGCTCGGAACTGAACCCAAGTCCCGTATAAGAGCAACACCTTCCACTTAGCATCTGCTAAACCATCTCTCCAACCCTGATCACATATCTTAAATCCCTGAATTTTGTCTTTGGATAAACTCCTATGAGTAAAAATAAAGATGTATGAATATACACATTTTAATAACAAAAAGCATTACTGGGTCATAATTTCCCAAAGCTTTATATCCCCCATCAACATGGTGTCTACAAAAAGAAATACCTCCCCCATCAATGCCTGAGGCAAGTGGGAGATCTGGCCCAGAGCTCATAAGAGGGGAGAACTGCCCCTGACCCTACCAGCTGCAGGTTATCCTAAATTCCATGTTGTAATGTAGTTAACTACAATTTCAAAAGGTCTTAGTAATATAGCAAAGAAAATAATAAATTAAGACTTCCAAAGACATTGGTAGAAATAAACAAGTAGATTATAAAAAATTTAAAAAGGTAAGAAAATTGCAGGTACAGGCCTCGGTTGTTGCTACCTGGCAGCATTCTCAGCTTTCCTTTGGTGGCATCTGGGAGTCTGTACATTCTGTGGAATTTTCATAGTGGTCATGAAGATGTTAGGTCATCTGCAGAGGATGGCAGTCAATTGATGTTCAAGAGGCTAATGATGGCGCAGGATCATTTGCAACATCTAAACCTCTCCACATTAGCTTTTGTACTTACAGCTCCTTTCCAGGAATTCTCATTTGCAATGGGATAAGAATAGTTCTTTTCTGACATTCTCATAAGGCCTCCAGTCGAGTCTCAGGATATTTTTAGTTTGAACAAATGTGACAGATAAAGCTTTCCATTTTATTGTTTTCCTAATTATCTAGGAGGCTGTGTTCTTTTTGTTTGCATTTTTCCTCCAGTACACTGCCCATTATACCATTTGCATATTTTCCTCTGGTTGTTTTGACCCTTTGTTATTTGGACTGTAATTATCCTCTCCCAGTCTATCATTTGTCATTCGACCTTTCAGGGGGTGACTCAGAATTCCTGGTTGCAAACACAGTTTGCTCCTACCAGTTTAAACAGAAGTTAGATTCATGAGGAACACTCGATAAAAGGCCCAAGGAGAAACAAGGAGTTGATCTTTCAGGATGCAACATGGTTGTCAGCATCCATAGTAAGCTGATCCTCATTCCTGTGGATAGCCTACCTGCTCACCTCAAGCTCTCCTTGCAAGTGTGAGACTCACTCCCACAGCTGGATGTCACTCATCATAATTGATACCACCAAGAATCTCTTTCTTTGCATCAGAGCTTAGAATAGTGTGCTCTAATGGAAAGACTGAAGCTCCAAGACCAGCTGCAGGAGGGGCCAGGACAGCTCAGTTCTGTAATCATCCTTAGGAGGCAAGTTCCTCAAGCATAGGAGTGCATTTGAAAGTCACTGGCCAGGCAGCAAACTTTTGAACATCTACTACTACATAGAGACTTGTCTCACATATATTTCTAAATTTCCATGGAATCAAGAATGCAAATTTTCTTTATATTTTTGTGGATTGGGTCATGATGCTAAAAAGAAAACACAATTATGATAATCATATAATATTCTCTTGCAGTATCTTTCAAGGCTGTTCGTGACTAATGCTTTAACAGTGAGATTTTTTTTTTCATTCATCTGTAACCTGTTGGATTATGAAACAGGAACAAAATTTTAATGTTTATAAAAGTTCCAGTTAGTTTTCTCAAGTGAATAAAAGAAATAATATATTATTTAGCTAACAACTTATAACACCATCTTGAATTGTGTGTTAAATGATCTCCATTTATTTTCTAGAAGATTCTTTGCTTCTTTCAGGTCAGAACCATACAGGTTCAGTTAGTTGTATATCCAATCTTAATTTATAATCAGGAAAACTATCATATTTCTTCAGTTAAATATTTTCTCAGTAGTTTTCAAGTTCATTCTTCATTAAGTCCTTTATATGGTGTCCAGAAAGACAGGAAGACACTAACTAACAGGTAAAGAAAAATAGAGCCGGGCACTGGTGGCACACGCCTTTAATCCCAGCACTCGGGAGGCAGAGCCAGGCGGATCTCTGTGAGTTCGAGGCCAGCCTGGGCTACCAAGTGAGTCCCAGGAAAGGCGCAAAGCTACACAGAGAAACCCTGTCTCAAAAAAAAAACAAAAAAAAAAAAGAAAGAAAAATAGAATCACCATACATTGTATGCATGCATGAAAAGGATAAATAAAAAGTTTATAACCACTTTATACATTCTAAAGAAGAAAGGCACTGTATGGTGATATTTTAATTGTACTGAAATTTTATTTGTATGTTAATAAATAAAGTTGCCTGGGGGTCAGAGCTAATAGCAAGCCATAGCACAAACAGGGCTATGGTGGTGCACACCTTTAATCCCAGCTCTTGGGAGGCAAGGCTAGGCAGATCTCTGTGTGTTCAAGGATACAGCCAGCATCAAGACACACACCTTTAATCTCAATACCAACCATAGAAGACCTGGAGGTCTGTACAGACAGGCAGTGACGAGGAGGTTATATGGTTGGGCTTACAACCAATGAGAAGGCAGAATAGAAAGTCTATAAAAAAGACAAACAGACAGGAAGTAGCTCTCTTGCTGAAGAGGACAACAGCAGCAGTGAAGGGTAAGGATTTTAGCTCTGACCTCTTGGACTCTGTGTTTCTTATTTAACAAGACCATTCATTTACAGCATTGAACTGTGATTGGAATGGCATTAACTTTACATGCTGATATAAAAAAAACTAATGATATTGGGATGACATTATATCATCCCACTTATGAACATGGTATTTTCCTTTATGCTTATGTCTATCATAAATGTATAGTCTTCTTTATGAAGCTCATTCCTGGAGAATCTATGGAATGTTCTCAACATGTGACTATGAATGGAATCTTTATCATTTTCTATTTTAGCTTATTTTTCTAGCTGTATTTATTCTACAATACATGAACTCTTTGGCTAATGTATCATGTAAGTAATTTGCAGAGTAATCTCTACTGATAAGTTAATTGCTTTATACAGCACAAGTTTGACAAATGATAGGAACATTTTCAAAGTGGCAGTGTCTATCTTTCATTATACATATTGTTGTTTTCAGATTGCCATTTCTATTAAACATCCATCCTCAAGAGTTTTTAGTCCTCTTTGTCTGTACAATAGTATCTGCATGTATATACATATCCTTGCCACCTATAAACCACTAGTAACTCACTACTGACATCCTTAAAATAACTACAGTTCACATGAAACCACACACAACTTTGCCTAGCTAATTTATAGCCAGACATAACAGACCTAAAACGTAAGTCTTTAGCAAGCACTGTGAAATAATTCTTCTCTTCACAGAATGCATAGTTCTGCTTTCTGACACACATCAAGAGCTAAAAATTTTGGCTGATTATGAACTTATCAGTAAACACAAAGAAAAAACTACATAAAATTCTAGTAGTACATTAAAAAGATGATAACTATAAACATAATTGTACATAACAATCATCTAATACTACTTCAGAGATGGTCACAACAATGTTCTGGTGAGGCAAATTACTTTGTCATAAAAAAGAGCATGCCAGCTTCGTGAAGGGCCTGTACCTATAATCCCAACTCTTAGGTGGCTGAAGCAGCATTATCACTGCAAGATTAGGGCCAGCCTGTGGTGCATGATGAGCTCAAGTTTGGCTGAACTACCTAGTGTACCTCCTCTGAAACATTCCAAAGACAAAAACCTAATGACAAGAAGATAAGACAAAAGAGTACTCCAGACCACAGTACTACAGGCTGAGAAAGTCAAATGATCAGGGTTGAGACTATGTGACATGCTGGGCTCTGTGACTCCCTTACTTTCTCAGTGTGTAATTTTCCTAAAGTGAGTAGCTTAATCTAAAGGGCATTTCAGTTGTTCTCAATTTTCATGTTCTAAGAATCTAAGTTTCAAAAGGGTAAACGTGTTGCCCAAGACCATGGGAAATGGATAATATGTCTGAATTCACAGACTATTAGAAACAGAACTATTTTAGGTTCATTGAAACCATAATTGCGGACATGCTGATTAACCATAGTTAGCTCATAAAGACTATTGTCTGGGTATTGACTGACTGCAACACAACAGAGGAGGTGATGATTAATTTAGCTAAAAGTTAAATTTCTAGGGCAACTGTATTTTGACACAGAGAAGTAGAGTCTTTGTTTATGTCCACACTTTCACTAGCCTACACAGAAGGTTCAATGTATGGGTTACAGCATGTCCTGAGATGGGAAGCTTTAGTAATAGCACTAAACTAATTTCTTAAAACATGAATTCTACAGATGCCATTGCCAGGGAACACATTCCAGTTAGCAGCAATGCCCATTCAAGCAGCCATTTGAGAAATTTCCAAGCATATACATGGAATGAAAGGTAAAAATGGTTATACAAATTTTTGACATGTATTTTTACATTCTAAAGATTTATAAACACAAAACCCACATGTATATATCTGAATAAAGTAAGGCTGATGGTGGAATCCTATTACATGATGTTTGTCTTCTAAAATGAAATTTTAGCCTCACCAATCCAAAATTTATCCAACACGCACAGAGAAAACCACCAAAAATGTTGGATAGTATCTCCCGTAGCTCAGTATTTCAAGGGGCCAAAGAAGGCAGCTGTTTTCCTAATCAGGAAGTAACTCTATTTCAGAAAGTACAGCTTTGGGGAATAGTTAGAGGTTTTGAATACTCTAAATAACCTTGAATCCTTCAGAAAGTAAATTCAAGATGAAAATGAGCCATAAGCAATAGACATCAAGAATATTAAAATAGAGAGATTGCTTCCGAATACTTATCACACATTCAAACTGTAAGGGGAGTCCACAGCTGGCAGTGAGCACTTTGCTAAAAATCTGTTTTGTATTGTATTTTACTTTTTAAATAACTTTTCTTCACAGACTTAAGAAGCAGGCCACTCTCTTTTAACTGCATCTCCACACAAGTGGATGCCCAGACTGCTTTCTTAGTGATGTAAATGAGCTCATTAAAGACCCTACTATTTCCATGTCAAGGTACATAACTGGGAATTGCCAATTTCATCTGGCCTGATTTGGGACCCATTTAAGAGTAGGCCAAGAAGTTATTCACCCTTGCCCTAGACTAAAAACGAACAGACCTTTCTCTGAGAAATAATTGGTTCCAGTGGCGGTGGGAGGTTAAGTCAGTTTAGTTGAGTCTAATTAGTTCACTGTTTGCTTTATTTGACTCAATTGAAGTTAAATGGACATTTGCATGACCATAAACCAGATTTCCATGTGTTGACAGGTTCATTGCTTCTAAATGATGTTTATTAGTTCTCTAAGTTTGAGTCAAAGTCATTAACGCTTTTAGTAATGAATACCATTATGAAGAAAAGTGAAATCAGTTTGGACATGCACAGTGAAAGGAAGCTGGGGGTGTCTGTCATTGTTGGTGGCTTTGGTGCAGAGTCACATTGTGAAAGCAAAGGTATCACTGCAGACATACACAGTGAGGACACCTGGATAAAAGAAGTGATTTTAATACCTTTAATTGTTTTTTTCAATTAAATATCACTCATTTGAGGGGATTAAATTGGCTTCACATTTTATCATCTTTTAGGTGGTCAATGACTTGCACATATTTCTAGCCTGCTCCTAAAAGGTACATGCATGTGCCTAGAGATAGCAATAATTATAATAAATAAAAAAAAAAGAGGAGATGAAACTGGAAGGGGATATGAGGGAGTCCAGAGGGAGTTGGTGGGAGGGGGTTAGTGGGAGTGGAGCTAACCAAAATAGTTTGTATATAACTGAAATTCTCAAAGAATTGATAAAATTAGTTTTTAAAAGAAGTTCAAAGTCTTAATAACATCATGCCACATGGCTGAAAGGCAAAACTAAGTGAGTCAGTTTGATGGTCTTCCCCCTAGAATGGTGACTTTTATCAGGAGAATCAGGGCCATAAATGAGCTTTTTGACACAGAAACCTGAGCACCAACCCCAGGATCCTGAGATCAAACACTGTGTTTCCTTGTTCGTGATACAGGTCTACTATTTCCAAGGAGAAAAATTTTAAACCCAAATCCTTCCACACCACCAGTTCCTGAGCACACAAGGGATACCACAAATGAACATTCCACATATATGTACAGAATGTGAGGACAAAATACAGATATAGAAAAAGTACTGCATGAAATTACCTACAGGCTATTTGTATTAGGCACATACAAAACAAATGAATTTCGTATTTAGACTTACGTCTCTAAAGTGTCCCCAGGATACCTCAGTAGGTATATGCAAATATTCTGAAATCTGAAGAAAAACATACAGAATCCAAAATATTTTCAGACCCTGACCCTGGCTCTTTGGTCAGGCATAACCAAGCTATAGTGCATACTTCAAAATCAGCCTTCAACAATCTTGTAAGATCTCACAACACTGAGGTATGGCCTGTGACTAGAGTGAAATCCTTTATGCTTCAGGAAGTGTAATAGAAAATTGGAGAATATGTGCTCTGAAAGGATGTAATGAGGAAGCTCCAGAGTGTGGCAATATCTACATGACTCACTTCTAACTGGAGTGCCACAAGCTATAATCCATGCAGAGACACATTCCAACATTACAGATGCACAGGGAAAAATCCTCCATCTCAAACTGGGATTCCACCTCAATCTACCTACCTCTGAGTGCGAGAGGAAAGCTGGTACTATTCCTGCTCTCACCAAAGAGATCAATCATGAGTGAAGAGGACAGAGGCTGATGTCCAGGAAGTGAGCAAGTGAATACAGAAACAGGAAGAAGCTCGGTTGTGGATACAGGCAACGCAAGGTAGAAAAGGAATAGAAAGATGTGCAACTAAGTCAGACATGAAAAGTCTCTTTGGCATTTTAGTTCAGTTTCCTTTGAGAGAGCAAAGGAAGAGGATATATGCGAATGAGGAAAAATGGAGGCAAGTGTTTATAAAAGTAAAAAAAAAAAAATTTCTAATAAATTACAAAACAAAATCCCATGTCTATTTCATGTCTCAACTACCAAATTGTAAAGTAATTTAAATTGTAGTGGCTTTCATCTTCCTCTATCTAGAGGTTAATCTTGGATCTATAGCATTTCAGCACAAAGTAACAAAAGGACACAGTATTACCTGTACTTTAATTCTGACTATAGCTACCAACACAGAAGAGAACTAGTCAGTTTAGAGTGGGCTACCACATAATCAGCCTTCACAACTGACAAGGAGCCAGTTTGAGGATGAGGTCACATGAGCAGCAGTAGTATCTTGGTCCCAGCTAAGTGCATCTTCAGCAAACTCTCAGATAAGCCATTACACTACCATTCAGGTGCATGGTTAAACCTGGGGAGAGCAGGACACAGTGGCATAACTACAAGCAGCCAATAGGCAAATACACTCAGTAAACCAGTAGATTTGTGAGAGCTAAACATATAAAACAGGACCATGGGAGTCAGCCTGAACCAGGACCTGGAGTTCTCAAGTTAAAAAAGAAAATGCTATAGGATAAGTCATAGGAGTACATTTAAAAGAAATCCTAAAAATACAACACCAGCAAGCAGGGGCAATAATGACCAACTTCAACTTTCATTAGTAGTGTACATGAGTGCCCATTGTGGTATATACATATACATATGTATATGCATATATATTTATATTTATATATATTTTGCTTTAATTACAATTTATCCAACAGTAAAGTATGTATTAAAATGTACAGGATTACTGAAGTTTAATATATGCATGCTGCCTAGAAACTATAAGCCCAATCAAGTAAACACGGAAAGTCACTGTGCCCTTCTGTAATCATTCTCTCTTATCCCTACTTCTTCCCATGTCTCCAAGCAGCCACTGATCTGCCTTCATTACTAAGATCAGTTTGCCATCTTTAAAATCACACACTACATCTTCTTGGGTTGTTTCCCTCAGCTTGGTTACATTGAGGTCTCTTTATGCACACTAATTCTATCTTATTGGTTGGTATCTGATTGTTTCATGAGGATGTCCTAGCAGGGTCATTCCACAGTTCATCTCTTCATTGCATTATTGATTGACAATTAGGTTGTTTTCCACCAATAAAACAAAACTAGATCTCACTAAATTCAAAATAAAAAACATGCTAGATGGAAGAGTGAAAAGTAAAATAAATAAGAATTATAAGCTAAAATCCACAAAAGAATGCACCAGAATCATGAATGTATATAGGTTTACTTATTGTAATTGAAATGTATATTTATGGAGTATATTGCAGTCACAAATATATAATATATATACTTTTATTTTATTAAATATATACCTTATTTTAAAACCTCTGGTCATCAATACCCAAACACCAACACCTCCTGTTTATGTATAATTTTTCTAGACTACTAAAGCTACTACAGAAGAATAATATTTCTCCTTATAGACCTATCTCTTTACAGTCCTATCCCATACCTTGCTTACTTTGTATATAATGTCCTTCTTATCTACACTCAGTAAAAGTTAAATGAAAAAATTGTGCTATCCTTGATTATTTTTACTGTAAATATACTTGTGTCTTAGACTCTGTGGACATATTTCCAACTCCTAATTAGTATCACTGCCAGTCCAACAGACCCCAAGATCCTTTTCTTACGGGCCTCTATAAAGGATCAATAAACTCTTCTATTCCAGACAGCAAGTGATTTCTAAAGATTTTATTCTAATCATTATATCATATATACATTACAGAATCATTCATTTCTTACTAGACTGCTATTCTTCTTAAGTTTAAAAATTGTTTATATATTCTAGATTTAAGTATATATTAAGCAACGTTTTACAGATATTGTCTTCAAGCTTGTGGCATCCTTGACTTTTAAAAGTGATAATGTCTTTCTTTTATAAAAAAAAACTTACTGGCATGTATTCATTATGCATAATGATGAGTGTTCTAAAGGTATTATCAATTAAGTATACTGTGTACTTTGACCATATGCACACTCATACCCTTTCTATCCACTAATCTACATATGATTAAAAAAACATGCTGTTTACTTAATATAATGATCTGTGTTTATACAAATAAGAACATAATTTTGTTCTACTTATTTAGAATAAAAAAAACTCTATTGTGAAGCTATAGATGTATTCTTTATCCATTCATATATTGAAAGACACCTAGGTTGATTATGATATGATTTGAATACTGTAAGCATGACTGTGTCTCTAAGGTGTGATAATGTATAACCATTCATTTATATACCCAATAGTGGTAGAACTGGGTCACACAGTATTTCTCTTTTTATTATTTTGAGTAAGGTCCATACTGATTTCTCTAATGGATGGACTGATTTACATTCTTACCAGCAATGTATAATGCTATTCCTCCCCACACAAATATTTTCCAGCAGGTTTTGTTTGATTCTCAATGATAGTCAACATCATTGGTGTGAAATGGATTTCAACATCACTTTACTTTGCATTTCCTTGATGACTGTACGAATGTTTAACATGTTTTCTTGTTTCTTATAGTATTTATACTTCATCTTTTGGAAACTGTCTTCATTTGATTAACACATTTATTGATGTTTAGACTTTGGTATTCAGATTTGTGAGTTCTTTACATCTTCTAGGTCTTTATTTGCTATCAGATATATTTCTAGAAAAGATTTTTCTCACATATGCTAGTCTGTGGATTCATTCTCCTTTTCTGAGTAGGTCTTTTTTGTAGCTATTAAAGTCGCTTACAGAATGATTTTCAAATATAAAAATGTTATAAGTTAAGAGAAATTCATTTTTTTGTGATTTGGCATTTTGTGTCATATTATGTAAGTATTGGCAAACTATTAAGATAAGATTTTCCCTTCTCGATATTTTCTTTTTATTATGTGTGCCACAGTGCATTTGCTGACATCGGGTGACAACCTCAGGTGCCATTTTTGGTCTTTGCCTTCTTTGAAACAGAATCGTTCTTGCTCTTCAGCAGCATAAGCCAGGATATCTGGCCTGTGTGCTTTGGGGACTCTCCTAGCTCTACCTCCTGCTTCCTGGTGTACATCCTGGATACAGACATGCATTACCACATCTGGTATTCATATGAGTTGTGGGTATCCAAACTTACGTCCTCACATTAGTATGGCAAGTTCTTTTACCTACTGAATCATGTCTCCAGCCTTAGAACTTTTATCTTGTTTTGTTTAAATTGGTTTTATTCTCAGCTCTTACCTTCTGTCTACAGTCCATTTTGAGTTATCTGTGTTTTACAGTTAATTTTGTTGCAATGTGGCTTCCCAGTTGTTATTGCACTGATTGTTTTATAGATTATCCTTTCTCCCACTGGATTAGTTTTTCATATTTGCTAAAAGTATCAGTTGTATAGGTTTATTTCTGGATTCTGTTCTATCCTACTGATGTATTTTCTACCTTGGCATCTATCCCACCTTGCTTGGTTTCCTGCAGCTTTACAGTCCATCTTGGAACCAGGCAGAAATCTCCGTCCAAGGACTGAAGGTCAGAATCAGATAAAAACAGGTGTTACTTGGCGAAAATGCCCAGAGGATGTTGCTGGACCTCCTTGAGTCTATCCAGCTAGAATCAAGGTTTGTCCCCGGTGCCTCCGGAGAGCTGATGCAACAAAGATGGCTGGAACAACCCCAACCACAAGGCAGAAGCACAGACAGAGAGGCCTGTTAACGTGCAACTCAGACTCTCAGACTGGGATTGAAATGAAATGGAAGCCACCAGCTCAGCATCATTCCCTGACACTCCCACCGAGATGACATATGAGCAATAAGCTGTGGTTACACACTCGCATGATTAATGCCTTTAAAACCCAAACCGCAAGAACACCTTTAGATAGCTACAGACTGCCAGAACAAATCTACTTGCCTAAGCACACAAATAAGGTGGTTGAGACAGCTTAACTGGGTAGCTCAAAATTGTTCTGCCAAAATATGATACTCTTCTCTGTTCCATTCTGGTCTCAGGGCCTCATAACATCACCACGGCCAGTCCCCATGAATTTTCCCCCATCTGCTCTATTGTTCCCTAGATTGGCATGAGCTTCTATAACTACAAGACCTGTCCTTGTTAAAATACCAAACCAATAATGCACTATCAAAGCAACCAATAAGGAAGGCATGATAGATTTACAATGTTAAAATGTACGCTTACTGTGTTAAAAAAGAAGAAAATAAATACATCCCCAAAAGAAATGAAAATATGGCCGCTTTCCTAAAAGCATAAGAACAATTCTGGCTCCAAAAAGTTGAAATTGACTTGGCTAAGCGTCTGATGAGCACAGTCAGAGGTAATAAAAGTTATAGAGTCAGACTTCAAGTGGTCATTTCTCCATAGTTTGAGGGAAAGTTCATTTTAGTTGGAGTATGTTGCGCATTGGAAGTCTTCAACAGGGCATAAGATGAGAAGATTGGAGGCATGGAAAATTACTGTGGCCAGGGCAGCCTGGATGGAAAAATACGTTCCACACAAATGCATGGAGAAGTTGGTCACAGAGACTATCTTGTACCAATGTTGCCTCCATTGACCAAGTTGGAGCCATGCTGGGGTTTGATCCAGTTAGCTCTATGAATACTAAACAGTTAAGCTGGGTTTTATTTCAGACAGGACACACACACACACACACACACACACACACACACACACACACACACACACAATCGTCACAGGAATGTCCCAGAAATATTGAAATACAGAAGTGGCTGTGCTATTAGAAGACTGAATCCTTCAGGATATGCTTAGTGCTAGAGTCCCAAATCACATCATATGTGACTGCTTATGGATCACTTCTCTTTTATGCATCTTAGGAGGATTTACACACATTGTTTTACCTATACTTTAAACGTATGGATATCAGCAACAGTGATGTGGCTTTATTTCCAATTCAGATGTTAACTTTTAAAAGGAAGACATAAGATCCCATAAAACAAATGTCACACCCCACTTTTTGTTCTTGAATGACTTCAACATTAATGTGGAAACACATCTGCAATGTGAACTTGAAGCAAACTTCAGTAGTAGACAGTAGTAAAAAATTAAACCATGCATTTTAAAAGTACCTTATTATTCAATCCCTTTGTTTTTGTGATACTTTGATTGGTTTTACTAAAGCATGTTTTAGTAGCAACATTTTATCAGGTGTAACAGCACTCAAACATTCCTTGGAAGCATTCTAGATGCTATCTCACTTCCAGGATTTAGAGAGACAACTTGAGAAAGGAGAAGCAACAGCCATTCTGGTCTCAAAATTCTGATACTGAAACTCAATTGCATGAATTCAGGCAAAATGCTTTCTCCTCTCTTCTTATGTAGTGGGTAGCCATTCCAGATTTGATCTGGAAGTTCCAACCCCCATTGAGGCTTTGTTAACTGTCACACCTATAAGGCGGGGCCAAGAAAGGACCCTGAAGACCTGAGATCCAGAAGTGCAGCACTCTCTTGGTTCCTGGACCCTGGACGCTAGAGATAGACAGAGCAGAGTTCTCCAGAGAATACTGCTGGACTGCACTACATCTTCCCCAGACCCTGCAACCTACCTATCCCTTCATTTGTAAGTTACACCACTAATAAACCTCTCTTTTAACTATGTGGAGTGGCCTTAATAATTTCACCAATATTCTTAAGTTTATTCATTGACAAAAGTGGAAGTGCCATTGCCTACTTTGGTTATATTAATTGTGGTGGTGGAAAGTGTAACCTTTTTATACCAATAAACGAAGTACCAAAATTTTCCAATAAACATTAATGTTGCACCATTCTCTTTGCCCTGCCATTAGTGCAAATAAAACAGGAAGTACAATGTTCTTCTTTCTTGTACTCTTATAGTTATCTACCATGTGCTATGGAAAGGAACAGGAATGGAAAGATAAACTATATTAATACACTACTATATTAATGTACCTCTATTTTAGTCCAGTACTATTAATGCAAACCTGGATTCTTCCTAAATTTTTTTTCAATACTCCATTTTTGTAGTCATTAAACCTTTCTGCTTATTAGACTTTAGACTTGGCTACTTTTGTCATTTAGATGTAATAGGTAACATACTGTAGGAGACAGCATGGTAATTTTATGGTGACCTCTGAGAGAAGAGAATAAGAAATAAAATGTGTAATACACAGAATAGAACAGTAGTCTTCGTATGTGAGATCTGTGTTTAAGTCCATTATAGGATACTTACTTCTTGCTAGGGATTGACATGGGTTCTTCCCACATTGAAATTGTATACACTGTTCATTCTCTCTGAGCCATCAGAATTTATGAAAGTCAAATAAAATTGTTTGATAAGTTTTCTTACAAATGATAGATAACTTTTTGTGACTGAAAAGTTTTTTTTTCTATTTGAAGATAAATAGACACATTGTGTTTGTTGATTCCATGCTACCATGCTATCCTTATGATGTTACAACAATGACATTTAATGTAACACTTCCACACATCCAAGCTGGCCAGAAATGGCATCAGAGAATGTTAACCAGTACCATTTAACACCTGAGGACAAGACTACATGAACCTGTCCTGCGGTGTGAACCAGCAGACACCATCAACAGTATCTCTGCCAGCTTAGCTCCTGGAAAAGTGAAACCCTCCATAAAGTATAGGCTTGAACGGGGCACTGTTGGCACCATCATTTTCTGGGGTACTGGTTAGCCATATATGAGGTGACAGTCAGTTGACTGGCAGTAACACATTAGAATCTCTAAAGAGCTATAGTCCATATGTTTTAACCGGTGGGAGTAAAGGCCCTCAGTTATGATCACCTGGTAACACACCACTGACATTAAATAGAGTCTTAGGAGATCGCAGAACAACAGAATAACCGAAATCAACAACGTGGTGTTTAAACATTTCCAGCAACCCCACGGTCCTGAACATCTGAAAACGATTTGAGGGCTGGGATCAGCCAAGGAGAATGTCTAATTTCCACTAATGTAGGAAGGTCTATCCAGACCTTGCCATAGCCACACAGACAGCAGTTGAGACAGTCTTCAAGGCTGATTCCAGCTAAATCTGCTGAAAATTGTTCCCTGGCATTCTTTCAAGTTCTTCATTTTGGAGCCATACTGTCTGAGTCCAGTTCTTAGGTGACCATTTACTAGATGTATAACTTTAGGCAAGACCGCTTTGTCTTACTTCCTTCACCTGCGAATGGAATAATAACAACACCCCCTCATTAAGTTGCTTAAACTGGGGGAAATAAAAGAGAATTCCACAGACAAGCAAGCTCCCTATTACATTTTAGTCCTTTTTTAGTGTGATATCAACTAATATATAAATACCCTAAATTAAATCATTGCACATTATCTCTATCTTAAGCCAAAGAACATACCTTTAATTTGCATGAAATGTTACGCCTATTCTATTATCCTTACTTTCCAAAGAAGTGCTAGAGAGGCTGCCCCAGCCATGCTGCTAGATTGATCATGATTTTCAACACAGTCTCTTCCTTCCCTCACAGTTATCCATCCTCATTAGGCCTCCGTACTTTCAAGAGTTTCTTAGAAATACCAATGAAGTAATTACCTGTCCATGATTGTTAAGAGGGAGAAAGCTCTGAATAAGCCAAAATTCAATGCTGGAAAGGAAGTCTCAGCAGTTACCTTGTCATTTTCAAGGGAACAGTGTGCCCAATTCATTGCCTTATTGACAAAATGTTCTCTCTGTAGAGCTTCATTAGAATTGAACCAAGTGGGACTATTGCAAAGTAGACAAAGGGTTAAGAAGATACTTTAAAAACAATATGAGAAAATACAAAATAACTTTCCCATCATGAAGGCCTATATAAAGAAATTCATCAACTGAAATAGGGATGTGATTATAAATAGAGTTTAATGAAAGTGAAACAAAATATTTCCAAAATCAAATGCTCATATTGAAAAAAAAAAATGCACTTAGATGGTGGTGAGAACTGCCTTACCTAAACTAGCCTTGAGTACCAACTACTTTGCCCAGGAAAACTGCCTATTACTGTGGTGGGTGAACTAGGAATGAAAAGATCAAATAAGCCTCAGGAGTGCCGAATAAACACCTGAAAACATTTCGGCATTCGCTATCTTCTTGGTTGCTAGCCCGGATCCATCCAACGGTGAGAAATTATGAGCAGATATCCCATCCAATGAGAATTCATCATGGGTCTCAGCTGCTCTGCTCTTTCTGCCTTGTGAGTATGTTATACCTTCTACGTCTGAAAATACATACTGAGGACCACCTACCCCAGTGACAGCATTTCAGTCTATGAACACAACCTGACTTGTTGAGATGTTAAGCTTCTTGCACCCCCTCTGAGATGATAAAGTTTAGTCTCTTGGGCTAGGGATGTAGTTCAGGTTGTAGAGTACTTGCCTAGCACATATGAAGACCCAGAAGCCATCCCTGGCACCATGGGCATGGTGGCTCATAGGTGCAAGCCAACACTCGGGAGGCAGAGGCAGAGAATCCGAAGTGCAAGCTCATCCTGATGCCCATCTTGGACTACATGAAGCTCTATCCAAGCAGAAGGGAGGGAGTGAAGGAAGGAGGAAGGAGGGAAGGAGGGAGGGCAAGATTTAGAATCTTAAAAGCAACAAATCAAACTGAAACCATCTTCAGACTAAAAGAAAAAGACTCCTCAGAAATGAAGCAATTCTCAAGTCAGACAAAGTAATGAATAAATTAGTCCTGCAATCTTTCTCTCCTTTCTCTAGTCTCCTTTGATGTGGCAGGAGAGGACTCATTACCATTTTAACAAGTTCCTCCCTCAAACGTCAACCCAAACAGCAAACTTTCAGTGAGGTCATGTGGGGAAGGGAAATTCCAGCATTATCTCTTTTAATGGATGAAACTAGAAACTATATAAGCAATGTTTAATTCCGAAATCATTTATTTTGGCTTTCAATGGTGGCAAACACTGAGTCAAATACACAGGAGAGTACCAATATGGACACATTACTTCCCCAATTTTTCTAGGCCTTGACAAAAGAGATGGGTCAAATCTGAAGAGCTAAGACATGGGATGCAGTCAGGTGACCAAAGCCTGCAATGGAGAGACCCAACTTTGGTTCTTGAGAGAACATGACTCAGTGGTTAAGAGAGTCTATTGCTACTGCAAAGGACTTGAGTTCAGTTCCCAGAAACTATGTTGGGCAGCTGATTCACAACCACCATTAAGTCCAGCTCCAGGAAATCCAATGGCCAATCTAATCCAATCCAACAGGCACCTGAAATCAAATCCAGGCACAGACACACACAAAAACTTGAATGTATGCATGCATGGGTACACACACACACACACACACACACACACACACACACACACACACACACACACACACTTTAAAAAATAAAACCAGAAAGAAAGACATATCTTTCAGGACTCTGCAACACTGTACATCAACTGTGCCTGTAGGAAGCCTTCATCTCACCATTCCCATTTCTACAACCTTGTACTATAGATACCAGTGTTTTCAGAATAAAAAAGAATGGTTCAAATCTCACACTCCTTATTTTAAACAACTAAGCTTCATGTTCTACACATCTTCCCAATCCTCCTCTTAATGTAAGAGATAAGAAAGATAAGGACAGTGAGGGTATCCACGTGGTGGGCCATCCATTAATCCAGTAGATTTGTAATGTATGTGCTTACACTCTGCCATAGGAAGGCAATGCATGGTTTAAGAAATACCTCTTCAAGGATCTGAACATAAGCATGACCTGGGGAACAATGAGATTATAGGATACGTTTTGTTGACTTAGAAATTCAAAATTTAGGCTAGGGATGTAGCTTGATGGCAGAGTTATCATCTGGTATATATAATTCCCTGGGTTTCTCCTTAGAATTTCCAAAAGAAAATAGAAAGGAAGGAAGGAAGGCAGACAGGCAGAGAAAGAGAGAGAAACAGAGACAGAGATGGAGAGAGAGAGAGAGAGAGAGAGAGAGAGAGAAAGAAAGAAAGAAAGAAAGAAAGAAAGAAAGAAAGAAAGAAAGAAAGAAAGAAAGGAAGAAAGAAAGAAAGTAAGTCAAAAATATATACAGCTCCCGAGTTAGAATTTATCCAGTTCTCTCTTTATAAAACTTTATCAGGGGAGAAGAATTTAGCCAGACTAATAATTCAAACCCATTTGAAGAGAAGCATCTCTGTGATGGAGCTTGGTGAGTGGAACTCCTGCTGCTAAAGAGAGTATTTAAGCTTATGCAACTTGAGCTATTTCTATTTTTATTTCACATAAAAATTTATCATGTGAAAAGTGTGTCTGCTCATGGTATTATTCATTTTAGACACTCTGAAATAAATAACTGTCAAACATGTAAGTTCTGTGTATTACATGTAAAAAGTAAATGAAACTCATGAAACAAATTATAATTGAGATGAGTAAAATGAGACTCGGGCCTCAAGAGAAAGGTCAGAAAACAGCACAAGGTAGGTACTCAATTTATGAAAGAAAAATGCAACTCTACTTTTTTCTTAAATCAAATCACAGAATCAGTTGCATACTGGGTCACTTGTCACAGGATAGGAGAGCTGTAGGAGACTAGAGCAAATAAGAAGGTTGGATGGAAGCTCCGGTCCAGAGTCCATCGCCATCTGCTCTCTCAGCTTCCTCCAAGAGGCTCATCTGTGTCTGTCCTACTCTAAGGGAACCAAGGGTAACCTGCTTTGGTAGATGCTGTCCAACTGGTTTGAGAACACACCAATTTTCTTGACATTCATTCAAAACCACCCAGAAGGCTAAACTCATCCCCATACTACATGGGGAGCTTTTTCATTTAGCTTTAAATAACAGGTTCCATGGATTATAAACTTTAATGTTCCAGATGGCCCCAAATTGTTGGTCATGGCAACCACTCTAAATTCTTACATATCAGCAACCAAACACCAGGCATGAATTACCATTCTATACTATGTGTGACATGGATGGATGCATGAGTCCTGAAATTTGTGAGTGCTGAAGGCTCAGTCTCAAAATTGACAGGGTGTGTACCTATGGAAGTACTAAAACCACGTTCACTTCCAAAATAAATGTGAATACTTCTCTTTAAATTTATATAACAGACAGAAAACATTGGAAAATTATATAACATGTAATTTTCTGGTTTAATATTTTCCAAAAGGGCATATAAATAGAGCTAGGGATGTAAATACATTGCTAGAACAGGGTTGTGTTAGGGTATCTCTGCCATCTCTTCTAAGCCATAAATTATCAATTTTTAATTACTATTCTTGTTGAAATCCTATGTCAGGATATATGTCCTTGAAAAGGTGACTAACACTCACATGAAGAACTGATTGTGATTGTGGAGTGGTTCATAATTGAAGACCCCAAGGTCTGCAGTCAGAAACCTGAAGGGGATTCAGGAGAAGTGATGGGGTAAAAAGTCCAAAGGAAGAAAATCAATACTCAGACTCAAAGGAAAACAGGAAGAATTCTTTCTTTTCATCCTTTTATTCTGCAAAGCCCTTCAACAGATGAGATAATACCTTCCTACATTCAGGGGAGCAATCATCTGATGCCAGTCTACCAAACTCAAGTGTTACTTTCATCAGTAGACACCCACACAGACTCACCTAGAAATAACACTGAACCAACTGCCTGTGCATTTCATGGATTTCTCAAGTCCATGGCAATAATGACATTTAAAGACAATGGCTCCCCATCATTTGTTCCTGATTCCACATGGAGCCATTTTTATGCAAATAGTTTCTCCATTTGTCTCTAATGTCTCCAATACTTATCCCCAACCAAGAAAGAAGTTAATTAATAGATCATAGAGGTTGGAAGGAGGAACTGAACATCCAGGGATAGATTCTATATAGATCCCCTACCTTAAATATGCATGCTGATAGGGTAGCTAAGAATAACCTTCAGTTCTCAGTCCCATGGGAAAGTGTTGGGGACACTGGGAGCCTAAGGAAACAAATACTAGAAGCAAAGTTGGTAAACACAGAACAGAGAGAGATTATGCAGGGAGTTTGCATTGGGTATTCTAACTCCAGGTTTATTAGCAAGCTTCAGCCACAGGACCTCAGTCAAGGCCATCTGTGTGAACCTTAGTAATCATGTCTGCATTGTTCCTTGAGTACTATGAGAAGACCCATGGCTGCACGGTTTGAGTAGTATGAGGAGGCCATATCTGGTTCTTAAGCAACATGAGCTCTATTTCCTCTGGTGACACAGGAAACACTAAAGACAGGGAAGAGAGTAGTCCCCTAAGACTCTGCTATAGGTTAAATAATGTCAACCCAAAATATAATTTAAATTCTAATTCCCAATACTGCAGAATATGAGTTTTTTTTTGTCTAGTATGCCAGACAGAATTGTGGCTGCTGTGATAACAATTGTTAAGATGTGGTGATGTTGGATGGGCCTTTAATCCCAAAAGACCTTCATCTGTATAAGAAATACACAGAGAGAACCATGCCTCAAAGGGCACAGAGAGTAGAAACGACACATCTACAAGTGGAAGAACATCTACAAGTTAACAGAGGGAGAACTCTCTTGTATTTTCAAAGGACACAATGGCCACCATCAGTCTATTTCCGGTATCTACATGCCAGAAATGTAAGCGATCTAGTTGATGGTTCTGTTATTATAGAAGCTCTATGACACAAATGCTGTTTAACACAACATCAATCTATACAGCTCCAAATCAATGCACAGAGGGAGATTCCCAGGGACCTGATAACATGCAATCCAATGGTTTTTTCTAAACATCCTAGTATATCTGCCTCTTCCTCACAGAAAAGCAAGGTTTTTCTATAGTACACATCTGAGTGGATCAAAATAAGGGAAAAAGAATGTGGCAGAGGCAGCAGAAATATCAGAGTTCACCCATGAAGCCCTCATTGTGTTCCATTCCCCCCAGATTATAAATACCCTGCCCTCTCGATATACTCCATTTTAATAAACCCAAGTCTGTAATGAATGGGGATTCCATTTACTAAATACATGCCATGTACCAGGAAGTGATCAAGTAGCCTTTATATGCCATAGTGTAACTCATCAAATATTATGAAAGACAGAAAAATCTCATCATTATGTGATGGAATGAGAAACAGAGCTATGCCTGGTCTCAATAATAGATTCTGACTTAAAGACTTAGGAGTCTATGAACTCAAATCCTCAGCCCAGGCCTAAATTTGATATTTCAAGACCAAAAGGAAAAGATGGAACCTATAACTTGGAAAGCCATGAATAAATTACCACAGAATACACAGATACAGAAGGAATCACAAGCCTTACTCAAGTATTGCCCCTCAGAGTATTTCTTAAGGAGCCGGTTTCTTGGTGAACTTAGTACAAAATAAAACTGCCTACTGAGGAAAAAGAACCTGTGCCTCATTTCTCAGTTCTTATGGGGGATAATGTGCTAGCCATAAAATAAAGATAATCCTGGAGGACTGTTCTTTCTCTTCATCTACTTTCTAGTATCACAAATTATAAAAGACTATTGTCTAAAAACACTGTTTGGCATCACTGACATTTAGTGGACTAAAATCTTTGAGCAAATACCATTTTTTTTCTAGAATCTGCAAGTAGGTTGATATGCAAGCTGAGGGCTAGGAAGGATGTGCAAATTAGCTTTATGCTCTGAGTTAGGATTTATGACAGTCATTGTTGCCCTCAGAATGAAAGTTGAAGTTAGCCTAGTATGCCAGACAGATAGTTCCCTATGCCATCACTACTTGCAAGCATTTAACACCAGAATCACTCATCCAAGTCTGACCTCTTCAAATGTTGATGTGAATGCAAGACCCATGGATGATTTTTAAATGCAAGCTTTGATTCCACTGGTCTAAGAGGTTCTCTTAGAGGTTCCCAAATGTGATCCAACTGGTCCTCTGATATCACTTTGAATATCTCAGGGTCAGATGACCAACTTCACAAAACCCTTGGCACAACCAATGAACCATTCTGTATATGCAGAAATGACCCTGTCTTCTAGTTACCATTGGACAACTGCTTCTCATATACTGAACCTAGATCACACATCAGCTCTATGTGAAACTTCTGCAAGATCTCTACTTCCCTGGGCACATTTACCCCTTCCTCTAGGCCTTTTGTGGCTTCTGAATATTTTATTCCTCCTAATTATAGACTTAATTCTGTCTTCACATCCGGTTTTATCCCTTGAGGGCAAGATTGGTATGTGTCATGTCTCCTTATTCTTTAGGACAATTGATGAAGAATAGGTGTTAATGGAGGTTAGCTGAATGGATTAACCAGAAATGGGCTGTGATATTAGAAATTTAGATCCTTTCAAGACAAACTGGCTTATCTTGGTTCTTTCTGTCCTTCACATTGTGATTGGTTTAGCATGCTGCCTACCACTCACTTTCAAGATTCTCTTTGAAACACAACATCACTTTTTGATGGACCATAATCTAAAGTTATGGAGCTCTCCTATGAAAAATAGAATCAGGGAAATGATGCACTTAGAAGTAGTGGTGTCTTGAGAAAATCACTATTCTCTTTGTCTTGGCTTCTTACTTCGAAAAGAGTTATACTAATGCCTGCCTAATTTGGGGGGTGGTGAAGAGAGTTAATAGAAGAACCATGCTGAGCATAAGGTGAGTATTACTGAATGCTGTCTGCTGCTGTTGCTGTACATTATACAACTTATTGGCGTACTCCCTCCTAGCAAAAGAACTGTTGATATCTGCCTAAGCTTCTCTGCTTCTTGTCTGGCTCACACGCTCCCATAAACATGCTCCTCCATTACCTGTATATGCAACAGTATGCTTTTGTTCCACTCATCCATGTTCCTTCCATAATGCTGTCCCAAAACATAATGGCTATTACCCTTGCTTCACTATGCTACAGTCCCTCCCTTTTTATTCAGGCTCCAAGCTCATAAGGAAACCATTCACACTGACTCCAATCTCTGTTCACTGGAAACTGTCTTTATTACACAATTGGAATTTCCTTTTCATTCACTTATTTTATGACCTTTCATATCATTACCTTTCCTGACTTCTCCGAGGTGGAATGACCCACAGCAAACGTCAGATGCTCCTTCTCTACAGAAAGAGGGTTTCAGCAATGGGAGAAGCTGCCATCCATCACAATTGCATCTCTCCTCTCAAGCAAGACATGAGGCCATTATCATGCAGATTAAACACTTAAACAGGGCCCTTCTCCTCCCCTTTTCTTCTATAACTATTAAATTATACTATTTCTGATTTCAGACATGTAGGCTTCTGGCTAAATATGTAACTCATTGTTTTCATATTATATTCCTGAAAGCCTTTCTATTAGATGTGTCACTTTTGGAAAAAAAATCTAATTTCAAAGACACCAGTGCTGATGACTGCTAAGGAGAGGCTGCTGCATGATTAATGCAGGAAACAAACAACACAGAACTCCAATCAATCACTAGTTACATAATCAAAGAAAGCAATTTAACATGACTTCAAATTATAGCAGAACAGATGTAGTGATATGTTTCAATTTAAAAAACACATTCACAGTACACCTACTAATTTTTCAATGATTCCCTGCTTTAATGTTTCCCAACATTAGTCATTCATAAGTTGGTCCCTGTCACTGTAAGAGATCTTGCATTGTTAATGCAATCAGAGAATACTGTGTTATAAAATGAATATGCTGAAGACAGCAAGACTTCATGGGAGGTGGCAAATAGAGCTTGGTTGGTAGACTGCCCAAAGCCCTGGGTTTAAAAACCAGCACCACATAAATGAGGAGTGGTGGTATGTGGCTGTAATCCCCGTAATGGAGAAGATAAGAAACTGCAAGACAGACTGTAGCAGGAATCTTAAAAGTTCTTATTAATAAAATCGAACCAGGTATTGGGGTGCATGCTGGAAGATCAGAGAAGCAGAACAAGCCACAGCCACCTCACCTCACCTCACGTTCCTCAGTTGATCCTGTTTCCTCAGACTGGAAGTGTCTCAGTCCTCATCCAGAATGGGTCTCAGCTGAACTGTTGCTCGAAAGCCTGAAAGCTTAACCAGCCAAAAGCTTCTAGTTTCTGATCCTCACACCTTATATATCTTTCTGCTTTCTGCCATCACTCTGTGGGATTAAAGGTTCACTTCTTGGGATTAAAGGTGTGTGTCACCATGCCTGGCTCTTTCCAATGTGGCCTTGAACTCACAGAGATCCAGAGGGATTTCTGCCTCTGGAATGCTAGGATTAAAGGCGTGTGCTACCATTGCCTAACCTCTATGTTTAATATTGTGGCTGTTCTCTTCTTTGACCCCAGATAAGTCTATTAGCGTGCACAATATTTTGGGGAACACAATACCACCACATTTCCCACTTTTTTGTCTAAAATTAAAAAAGCTAATAACTAATATAAGAAAAATTATATCCAATAAGTATATACAATATACACAGTCAAGATTACATTAATGATGTCTAGTCCATTAACATTTGACAGATTCAGGCAAAAAACTCCATTAATATATAACAATGTCCAGTCCAGTAACATTTGATAAACTCAGACAAAAAAATTTCATTACTTATCCTATTTAAAACAAGTAGTTCCCTTTTAAAAGTAGATTCCATAATCTCCCTTTTTATCTTATTATATACATATTCTCTCTTTTTTCTTTTCATAATAGATTCAATAATCTACCTTTTGTCATTTTTATATCTTCCCGATTTTTCTTTTTAGAGTAAATTCAATAATCTACCCATTTATCCTATTATTTCTTTATCTTTTTTCTCAGAATAGACTCAATGATCTACCTCATATCTATATTCTCTTTATCCTTTTTCTTTTTTTAAACAAAAACTCTGAATCTAATCTCCTTGTTCATCTTTTTTCCTGACCATTAACAATTAACAACTTGTAACCAACTGTCATAAACAATGAATATATCCATCACTCATTAAGTAACCAAAAATCACCCACCCCACCTCTTGGGAAAGTGGGAGTCATTTTCTTAAAATTACTTTCTGCTTTCTAGGGGTGAAGACATCTTTAGGGAATCCTGAAAAGAAATTTTTGGGTTAATTATCAAGTCCTGTATCATTTGATCATTTGTCCAGTCTCTGCATAATGAGAAAGTGCAGGGCTTGTTTCAAATTCTTGTTCGAGTAGTCTGTCAGGCTGGATCATCTCAGCTAGCCATCTCAAAATTGTCCTGAGCAGTTGGTAGTACAAAGCCAATCTTTTGTTGGTGTTAATCAGCTTAAGGGCTTTATCATAGTCCATGTGGAATTGTCGTTGTGTGATCCTGTCATCTTTTTGAATATTTCAATGTCGCTGTTAGGTGTGGTCATGGTTCCCTGCAGACATTGTGTGTGTGTGTGTGTGTGTGTGTGTGTGTGTGTGTGTGTGTGTGTGTGTGTGCCTCCTCTGTGGTTTGGAGTAATCACAGTCTGATAAATGTCTGGAACCATGAATGTTCTTCCCTAGAAGAGAATATCTTAACAGCAATTTCTCCCCACCATTTGTTTCGCCAAACTTTTCCAAACTGGCCTTTGCGGATACTTTCTTATAGCATGATGGTCCTGGCAATTGTTCTCTGAACAAGCAGCAGTAAACTCTTTGTCCCAGGTAGCAGCACCACCACAGTCACCAACACGATGAGAAGCAGCCAGCAATGTGGAGCAGCAGCTGCTGCATCCATGCTCTCACGGCCACCATTTTTGGCTGGGTCCCAGCTGCAGCTTCTCCTTAGCAAGCCTCCTAGGCCGGCCTCAAACTTTGGATCCTCCTGCCTGTGCCTCCTTCAGTAAATCCTACTGGCACGCACCACCACAACTGGCAAAGCATAGCTTTTTCATGAATTCGTACCACGAACATTGGGCACCAGATGTAGCAGGAATCTTAAAAGTTCTTATTAATAAAATCAAACCTGAAACCAGGTATATTGGCAAGGTGAGGTGGCTGTGGCTTGTTCTGCTTCTCTGATCTTCCAGCATTCACCCCAATAACTGGCCTCAGGTTTGATTTTATTAATAAGGACTTTTAAGATTCCTGCTACAACAGACTTGGTAATATGAACCCCTGTCTCAAAAAGAAAATATTTTACAAAACCATAGTCATGTTAAGAGTATTAACAGACTATTGAAGACAATTATTATACCCAGGTCCTCACTTTTACTTTTACTGAATCAGCCCTGCAGCTTGATTCAAAGTGCTTAGCACATAGAGCTCCTCCATGAGGAGAGTCCAGGACACCCAAGAGAGAGAAGGTGGTTTACATGATATAGTAGGGATTGTTCTAGAAGGGAAGCTTCTCTACCTAACAGAAGAAACAAGAGTTTTCTGAAAACCACTCTTATCTCTGTATTTATCTTGTTGCAAACCATAGTTCACAGGCTATTAGTGGCCACCTTGACATTATCAGTCCTCTAGGGAAAGAAATCAAAACAAAGACCTGAGGGTGAAAACACAGGCCAGGACCACAGAACAAGCACTGTAAACTCCTATCTGGCCCAAAGGTATCTCTGAATGAAACTGGCTGCTCCTCTTACCATCCACTCACACCACCATGGCAGAAAAAGACAGTCAGCCCACCCCCAAAGTCCTCAGTGTCTCCTCTCTGTTCTTAGAAGAAAATTTCTCCATCTTTTCCATAAGTTTGAAAGTGCGATATGGACAGCCCTGACCTTGATGTATATCTCTTTTCTCCTATTACTGTGTACAAACATAAGCATTTCTCAGAAACCTTTGCAGCTCAAAACCAAGTCTCATTTTGGTCCCCCTTCACAGCATCCTGAAGCACATTCTCTACCGAAGTACTAGAGACAGCTACAAATACATAATCACTGATCATAAAGTAGTGGAAGTAGTGAGACCCCTCCATTGTGATTGAATTCATGACTGACTGTATAATTCTTGGGTCTATGACCACCCAGTGGAACATGGGCAACCTACCAGAGGCCAAATCCTTAAAGAAAACAGACTCTCCTCTTGACAGCTATCAACTGTCAATATCTCTGCAGCTAGGGGGTTGGATTTGGTGGTCCCCTCCCATCTCTAAGCTGGATTTGTCTGGCTTGAACCATGAGTTCATATGTGCAACTGCTCTTTTATATATATATATATATATATATATATATATATATATATATATATATATGCCTACCATGCCTACCATCTCTGGCTCTTACAGTCCTTCTGTCTCCTCTTCCACAACGGTCCCTGAGCCTTGGGAAGAGGACTGTGATATAGATGTATCATTTATGACTGAGTACCCTACAGTCTGTTATGCTCTCCACCCTGACCAGCTGTGGGTCTCTGTGTTAATAGCCATATCTACTGAAAAAGTAAGTTTCTTTGATACACAAACCAGGTTTAAGAGATATACACCAAACTGGGGAGTTGTGCATTAGTCCTGCTCCCAGGAAATATAAAAGAATATCCTTGTTACTCACTCACACCCCAAGAATCCAACAAGCTTTGAGTATAATGTCAGTATACCCAGAAGTTTTAGCTTCAGAATATATACAGACTGCTGTGAACAGATGCATCCAGGGGTATCCAGAAAGACTGAAACCTCTCTTCATGAAGCATATTGCTTCCTTATAACTGGCATTTTGGCTGTGTTCAAACAACGAACCATATGAGTGACTGCAGCAGTCCAGGCATTCCACCTATGGGACCCCAGTGACATGGGCCTCTCACAGTTTCACGATGTTTTTTTTTTTCCCTCTGAAACATGAATAATAGCATCTGTCACTTTCACTAAATGTCTGCATGCACAGCTAGCACAAAAGAGATTTATGCCAGACTGGCAGAGTGGATACGGGCTGCCACCTCCATCATATCCCCAGGATCATGCCTATGAATTGGGCATGAACTGGTTCATGGACTTGAGATTTCATGCTTTAATTGTAGCACATTTTTTTCTGACTCCAGAAAATTTTCTGCTACTACTTCATCCCTTTGGGTTAACTTCCTTGAAAATTGGAAAAGGGATGGTTGCTTGAAGGAACTAATAGAAGGTTCTGCTCCATACAAGGAAAGAGTAGAGGTGGCAAAGAACTACTTCCAACTCCTGATATGCCAGCCAGAAAGTTCACTTCCTAGTAGTTCAGGAGAAGAAATTTTAACCATGTTGTAGACACTGCCATTTGATGTAGAAGAGCTTAAGGAAGAAGAAGCTGACCTTCCTCCTGAGGATGATGACCAGTGCATAGACCTCTCATCAGACCAGCTGAACCAGCTGCTACACAAGATGCTGCTGCCTGAAGAGAAGCACAACCCATTTACAGGAAGGAGAAGGAGCAGATGTATGATGTAATTCAGGTCTCAGAGGACACAACAGCCTTCACATCCAGATCTAACCCACAAAGAAGCACAGCTACCAAGGGATGCCTCTGAAGATCCTGCTGTGGATGATTGATTGATAAATAAAATGCTGATTGGCCAGTAGCCAGGCAGGAAGTATAGGTGGGACAAAGAGAGAAGAGAAGTCTGGGAAATGGAAGGCTGGGTGAAGGAGATACTAGCCTGCTGTCCAGAGGCAGCATGTAAAGGTAGCAGGTAAAGCCACGGAACATGTGACGACATATAGATTAACAGAAATGGGCTGAGTTTAAGTGTAAGAGCTAGACAGTGGTAGGCCTAAGCTAATGGCCGAGCAGTTTAATTAATATGAGCTTCTGAGTGATTATTTTATAAGCTGTTGTGGGGTCCATGGGTCTGGGCAGGACTGGAGAAAACTCCAGCTACAGGATCCAATCACTTTGGAAGCAGATTCTTTTCTTAATTCTTTTGGTAAGATTTTTTAGGGCCCAAACCTCAAGAGTCAAGACTCTGATGATATGACTGAGGGATGCTTTGAATGCTTAGATGGTAATGAGAACTTAGGCCTTGAAACCAGGATCCTGGTTCATGACAGCAGCAAGTCCTACATGGCCCAGATAGACCAGAAACAGGAATACAGGTGCACTGGCAAGAGCTTCAGCATCCAGAAGCAAGAGAATGAGGAATCTCTGCGTCATATTGTAAATAACAATTCAATTGAGGACGATTCTAGTGTGTCAGGCTGCACTGTGGCAGGAGTGGGTGTACCTTGTTGAACTTGGTTTCAAATATACTGGAACCGTAAAAGCTCCAAAGCAGGCCTGGGGGGAACCTTCTTCCAGCCTGTTACACAGCATGAACATGTGGTAGGAAGCAAGGCTAACCACACTTACGTGGCAATAAAGCAATCACGACATTTTTGTTTCACAGGTTTTTTGTTTTGTTTTGTTTTTATTAAATGAGGGATTCTATTGACATTTATCAAATTCTTATGGTTGTCAAATATTCTGGTAGCTTTCTGGAATGGGTTTACAAATCTGCATAAACCTCATTTCTTTCTCAGAAAAAAATCCACAAACTACAGAAAATTGTAAAGGGACCAATGACAATCATACATGAAATGTAGCAGTGAATGCCTGGCTTGTTCAGTGACCTGCGACTGTCACAACCTTCAGTGATCAGATCTGGACATTATCAGAAGTTTATCTGAGAGAACACACCCATACAGAAATCAGATCTTAACTGGCTCAGCAGTATAGCTTTGTGCCCAATGAAACTACTTAATAATATGTGCCAAGAAAGTTTTGTAATGTCCAATATTATAAATCGACAAACTCAATATGGACTGATATCTTGTAAAACACATATTTTCAACTATAATGTTAGAAATAAGATCACAGCAGCAAGAACCCTGTACTTGATTCTTGACTTACGTTGCAAATATATTTCTCTACTATAAGGATCCAGATACCTTCTGAAAATGACTTAGAAGAAGGAAGAAGAAGAAGAGAGATGAGGAGTATGAGGAGAAGGAGGCAAGAGTGGAAAGAAGGAAGAAAAGAAGAAGAAATGAGGAGGGGGAGGAGGAGGAAATGGAGGAAGAAGAAAGAGGAGGGGCAGGAGGCAGAAGGAGGAGGATGGAGCAGGAAGAAGATAAAAAAGGAAGAAGGAAAGGAGGAGGTAAAGCAGGGGGACTAAGAGGAGATGGGGATGTGGGTCTAGAATATAAGGGTAGTTTTACAGCAAGAAAAAATGATGACAGGAGAAGAAAGCTAAAGGTTCTAAAAAGGATTATATGAGAACAGTAGCTAATAACTGGAATAATATTAGTTCAAAATTACATTCAAAGAGTAAAGTCAATATAAATCACACAGATTTAATGTAAATTGCACGAAGTAACGCAAGTGGTAGATGAGACTGCCCCACACAACAGAGGAGAAGCCTAACAGAGCAACTGTGTGTAAACTGTAGTTGTGGTGAACTGTTGGCTGATGTTTTATCTAGAGCAGCCTTAGTTGTATCTGTGAAGACCGAGAAGAAAAGCAAGCGGCCTCGGTGTGTCTCTCACTTATTCCTACAGGAAATCCATCCTACCAACAGTTCTGTGAATATGACAGGCTTAACTAAAGATCTTCAGAGACAGAGAAAAAAAATTTCTAGCAACTGCTACCCTGATGATGCTAGTGGGGTTGGGGGGTGGATCCTTGGCCCCATAGCTGCATCTTCTTTCAGAGCAGCTATTGCTCTCCCTTCCTCAATATTTCTATCATTTACAACACAAAATCACTTCTGTGTAGATTTCTTCAGCCAAATTATAAGAAGTCACATACTCTACACAGTTACTAGGAACAACAACCGTCCCTTAATGCACCAGGAAATTCACCAGGGGAGACAGCATCCCTTACACACAAGCAGAAGGTCCTGATTGTGTTTCTGATCATATACCATACGGCTGCCTCCTTCCCACAGAGGGCAGTCCTTACAGTTCTTCAGTCACTGCCAAATTATAATAACCCCTAAACTATACATAAGCTATTCCCTCTATGCTGTGCACATTTTAAGTCTACAAGTATCTTGGATATAAATGAACCCCTTTTTACAAATGAAGTGCTTTTTATCTCCTTATTTGTTAGTTTAACAGCGTGGGATGTTAGAAACTTCCCAAGGAAGTGAGTGTATCCTCAGGAAGCTATCTCCAGGCAAAGGAAGTAAACAGGCATGTTAATCTGATGCTTAAGGTCACACTGTGTTCACAGCTGTAAAGGTCAAATATTTTCAAAATCAGATTATTTGTACTAAGATAATGAGTCCCTCCCCACCACCTATGCTGTGTCTCCTCTCTTTTCTGGAAAAGTTGGCTTTTTAGTGTTAAAATGTAAAGGAAGGTGGGCAAGTGAGTAGAATAAAACAGAGATACTGTTATTGGTCACTTATCTCACTAATTATATGAATTCCACTGAGATCCCCATGCAAAGAACAGGCAGTTGTGTGAGCCCACTCAATATTGTCAGGCAAGAAAGGTTCTGCCTAGAAGCTTCCACCTTCCCCTTGGTGGACCCAGGTGGATTTTTCCTAAGTTGTAAACACCCTGCTACAGATGTAACATCTTCCTTTCACTACTGTATCATCTAACCACACAGCAAAATCAAGCCCCAGTCCCCTAGGAGGCTTCCCCTCTCCTCCAGGTCTAACCCATCCCTTTTTCTGTGTACCTCTGACTGAGGCCATCTGATGAGACACACTCCTGCTCTATCCTGAATTACTATGTAACAGCTCCATCAGTGTCCTGGCCTTGCCATAAAATTGGATTCCTTCAAGAATCAAACTGAACTATTACAAGGGATACTTGTTTAAGGCTAGGGGGAAGAGAGGAACTCTGGGATGCTGCAGGGTACACGCTGTGTCTAAATGATTAAGTCAAATCCAAAACGCTTTTAAAGATTCTTCTGGGAGAAGAAAATATATTTTAGTGAAGAATTGCCCACTGTGTTACAACTGTATGACCCATGCCTACCATCCATTGTGGATACCACAAGTGCCAATCAAAGGTATTTAAATTTACACCACACTCTTTAATATATTCCCATTTAATGAAACTGAAGCTACTGAGAAGTCTTATGAACAAAGCTTTCATTAAAGCATGCTTAGTTGTATTTAAATGAACCAGAATGTTTACTTCTGAAACATATTGATTGCTTATTGGGTGTTCTTTTTTACAGCAAAGGGTAAACTAAGAAGAAGAACTAAATATAAGTTTATTTTAGAAGTGGTATTAGGATATCAAAGATCAAAAATAATATCTCTTCACCAAAGACACTAAGAGATCATACTTTAAATATTAGTCTAAAATGGAGGGGGCAGGGAGGAGAGGGGGGGGAGCTAATTTTCCTTAGAGAGTGGTGTATGATAGCCATTCCAGATTATCCAGTTTTGAAGATAATTCCCTGATGAAATTACACCAAGTTTGAATCTGAGGAGTATTTAGGGTTTTATTTCCAAGCTTATATACCAATTTTGTAGATCACAAATTGATGAGTTTCACACAGCTTAGACTAATCCTTGAATGCAAATTGGACATCTTGTCTTTATTAAATTGGACACGCTGACTCTATTACATGCTCAAATCCCCAGAGGTAATTTGTGAAGTGTTTCAGATCTACCTAAACTTCTAATTAGGCAGCAGCTTAAGCTGTAAGAGCAGCTCCATCATGTAGCAATGAACTCCTAATTAAATTAGCAGAACACATTAAGCCTCATCAGCTAAAGCTTTGCAATGATTTCTTATGTGATCCTGACACTTTCAGAGATGGTTAAGTTTAAAATTTAATTTTAAAAGCAAAAAAAAAAAATCTATGTAATAATCAGCCACCACCTCTACTTACAGCTAATGGAAGTTCCAGAGACTGCAGCCGATTTCAGAATCTCTAAAGTCCCCACCCAACCTCTGAACTTGAACCCATGTCATTTTTGAACTGTTAGTACTTTAAAGACATTCTTAAGTGCCATTATCCTCCTCCAGCTCTTTTCTTTTTGTTCATCTTTCTATGTTATATGATTTATGTTACCGGCTTCTGCTCTAATTTCACTTGATCTTTAGGCCGAGGTATAGTTAATTGAGAACAGTTTCAAGGTTGGTGCTGTGAAATCATTATCTTCTCCTTGAGAACATTTCCAACTAGAGAATGATTAGCCCTGGAGGGTGGTTTGGTGAGTAAGAGCACGTGCTGTGTAAACATGAGGACCTGAGTTTGAATTCTTCTATAACAAGCTGTGCATGCCTGGAACCCTACCAACAGGGAAAGCAGACAGGTGGGTCCTCGAGCTCACTAGCCAGAGTGCCTAGCCCAATCACCAACCTTCTCATTCAATAAGAGATAATACATCACCCTATCTAAGGGTAATAAGGCAGTGAGTGATAGAGAAGACATTTGCTGCCTTCTTCTGACTGCCACCTATGAACACAAACACATGGAGAACATGCATCTACAGACTTATATACATACAACACACACACAACCACGCATACACACACACAAAAACAAACAAACAAACAAATAAACAAACAAACAAAAATCCCTAAAACCCAGAAACAATAACCCCATGGATCTACTTAAAGGAAAAACATGCCACATATTCCAAATAATTAATCAATACCTTCCTATCATACATAGTTTATAATTGCATGTCATGGACAACTTCAATTGCAATTCCCATTGGTAAGACTCTTTGCTACAATCTGTTCAGGATGTAGTAATTGTCACCTACAAACTTACTCTCAATAGTTTAGTGTAAAAACAACTTGAAATAACAAAATTTTATCTTCCAGACATATGGCTCATAAAAGGGTTTCTTTGAATAATATTGGCAATGAAGAAAAAAATTATGAGTTGACAAGATAACTTCTCACATATAATTTCAAATTATATTTTGATAACATCTTATACATGATAGTCATAAATTTTCACAGACTAACTATGGAAAAATCAGGGCACCTGGGAGAGAAGCAAATTGGAAAGGGTAAGACAGAATGGTTTGTAAGGAATGTACTCCAAGGATGATATACAAATATGAAAGGGTAACAGTGATATCCATTACTATACACAATTATCACATCTTAAAAACTATGAGTGAAGAGAAATTTTTAACAATTACAAAACAAGCACAAATAATTAATCTTAGAAAGTTGGGCTCATAGCCCATCCTTGTCTCTTAGTAGTTTATATGATTTCAATCCGCACTTACCTTTTGAGTTCCCTTCCTCATCTTTCCAATGGAAGCATCAATTCCTATTTAGAGAGAGATGATGACAGAGCAACTTTCAATGCTGTCCTGCTCCTGAAAGCACTTGGATGCACTTGGTACAGGGGCCTCGACAATATTGTTTGTTGGATGAAACTGGGAAGATAGCTCCATGAGCAAAGGCATGCATAAGGACCCAAGTTCAGATCCCCAGCACCCATGAAAAAGCTGAGTGCAGAGTCATATCTGTAGCCCCACAGAGGAGAAAGGGTAACTGACGCAGGAGAGTACCTGGAGCTTGCTAGCCAGAGACCTGAATTAGTGAGCTCCAGGTTCAGTGGAGCCAAAATGGAAGGTACAAAGTCACTGAGGAAGACATGTGATGTTGACCCCCACAAACATACATTTATGTATACACCCACATACATGCGCACATGCATACCACACACACATACAAACACAAAGTTCACTGAATAGTGACAAAAAGCCTCAAGGGCAAGAGGAACCACCCTGAGTTAAAAGCATGATTTTTCCCTTCCTCGGTGAATCACATTAACTTTGTTTAAGAATATACCCTCAAAGAAGTAGACAGAACACAACACAAGACAGAGCGAATAAACAGAGCCATATGCTGTGGCACATTCGAATCAACTCTTTTTGGTGCAGGCCTAATTTGGGCACTGAAAATGTAGGAAACCACTGACTATATAAATAAGTGGGTGGATTTAGGTCCGGGAGAATATCACTATAAATTCTTTGGGAGTCAACTCATGTCACATGCCTCAAAGGAAAGACTTAAAATCACTTTCTCACCAGGACTCAAGTCAAGAGGCAATTCCACACAGCAGCATCAAGGAACTCTATTGGAAGATGAGTAGTGAAGTCACTGGGTAGGTTAAGGGCAGACTCCGTCCCCCTGCCAACAACCAGGATCCACCTGAGTTCAACAGCCATTCTCACACCCTTCCACAGAGTCTGCCTTGGCCTAGCAGCAAGCCCATAATAAACATGCAGAGACAGAGGCAAAAAGAGATTAAACACTTCCACCCCCAGAAAATGACAGCTTGTTTTGGAGTTTTTTGTTTTTTGTTTGTTGTTTTCAAGATGACAGAAGTTTTTTGTTGTTGTTGTTGTTGTTAGTTTGACACTATTTTGCTCTAGTTTGTTCAGTCCAACAGTGCTGAATCAAACTCCCACTTGGCAAATTCTTCGGGGCTTATAATCTCAAGAAAATCATTTCATTCCCAGTGTCCCAGGTATTTCTTTGTAAATTTCTCTTTCCCATCTTGCAGGACAGTGGGTGAAAAAGCTGAGAAGCCTGAAACAACGAAGATGCAAACTGCAGCCAGGAAGGCTGGTGGTCCCACCGCCGAAGCAGCAAAAAATGGATGACGCTAAGATTTTAAGGCCCAAGGAGAGGAAGCCCCACTGCAGCCGAAACCCTGTTTTAGATAGAGGACCTGGCAGGTACTCCTGCTCTATTCCAGAAAGGACTTGAACAAAAGGAAATACTCAGCCAAGAAGTCCAAGGTTGAAAAGAAGAAAAGGTAGATGATCTTCGCCACTGTCACAAAACCATGGCAAAAAGAATGGTGATAGCCGGGCAGTGGTGGCGCACGCCTTTAATCCCAGCACTTGGGAGGCAGAGGCAGGCGGATCTCTGTGAGTTCGAGGCCAGCCTGGTCTCCAAAGTGAGTTCCAGGAAAGGCGCAAAGCTACACAGAGAAACCCTGTCTCGAAAAAACAAACAAACAAACAAACAAAAAAACAAAAAACAAAAACAAAAACAAACAAACAAAAAGAATGGTGATAATTGGGTGGTGATGTTTTGCAAAATGCCTGGGTATTATCCTACCAAAGACATGCCATGGAAGAAGCTACTGAGCCGCAGCAAAATGTGCTTTTGCCAGCACATGAGATGGCCCTGTGCCGGCGTCATTCCCAGGACCATCTGATCACCCTCACCTGCTGCTACACAGGCAAAAGAATGCTTTTCCTGAAGCATCTGGGTAGTGGCTGCTACTTCTCACTGGACCTCTTTGCCTTCACAGAGATCTTCCACATAGAACACACTAGAAGTCTGTCATTGCTACCTCTACAAAGGTCACTATTAGCCAAGTTAAAATTCCCAAACACCCTACTGATGTTTACTTCAAGAAGAAACAGCTGTGCATGCCCAGGTACCAGGAGGGAGAGATCTTCTACATGTAGAAATACCAGCTAGAGCACGGCTAATCAGAACCCTGTGAGCTCCCACATTTTGCCCAAGATCAAAGTTGTTCTTCAGCTCCATGGCTAAGTGTGATCTCAGTTCACTCTGACAAATGGGATGCATCCTCACGAACTGGTGTTCTAAATCGCTAACAACTCAATTAAGCAGTTACATATATTAAGGAGGAAGGAAGGATGGAACGAATGAATTGGCCAGTCCCTCATAGCCTCATAATCCTAGAACTGTGAAGATGACTAGCCTCAAAAGCAACATTTATAAAACAGTCACCACCCTTGATCAATCCCTGGGAGCAATAGCTGATGTGGCTGTGTTTAAAGAGAGGCTAGCTGAAACAACTTCATTTTACTTCAGAGCAGGAGAAAGACTGATCAGTTGAGATGTCACCTCAGAAGCCACATCCTCATGTCATGTACAAAACTCAGCTTGCTCTCCAGGAGACTTCACTACCTCACCCAGTCCACTGACAGTGCATAAGATGTGACTGTCACTGTTTGCGTCAAAGGCCATTCTCTTTAGGATAGAACATTTGACTAGATGGGAATGGCTTCCAAGAGTAGAAGATGAAGAAGAGCACAACTGGAAGGAATTAGGCTGTGACGTGCAAGGTTAGCATGCAGATTATGCTGCGAGGATGAACAATGCCAGTTTCTACACTTGCACCTAAACCCCCTCCCTGTAGTAGCTGCTCCCAACCTGTGGGTCGAAACCCCTTTGGTGCACTCACATATCAGATATCCTGCATCTATTTACACTATGATTAATAACAGTAGCAAAATTACAGTTACGAAGTAGCAATGAAATAATTTTATGGTTGGAGGGGTCACTACAACATGAGGAATCAACATAAGCAAGGTTGAGAACCATTGCCCTATAGTATCAAGAAACCATGAGCTTAAAGTATCATAAGGAGTATTTATGGGCTGTAAAGAAATCCTGTATCAGTTATTAGGGAGCACTCTGTGCCTCCAGCCATGTCTTAGGAGTGTGTGGCTGAGCCAGAATGAAGATACACACAATGTTTTCAAGAGAACATTCCTTGTGGGTCTTAAATGCCGTCCTCTGCTAAGTGTTATAATGCATACTATAATGCTAGGACTCGGAAAACCAAGGCAGAGAGCCCACAAGTTCAAGGTCAGCCTAACCCACACAGAAAAATCTCTAAGTCAAAGGTTAAAAAGAAGCTTTTTTCTCGCAGATTTAATAAATTGTATTAACAAATATCAGGAAACACATCCTGTGTTGCGCCATCTTGAAGTAGACACTGCACACTGACTGGCAGCACCAGGCTACTCACTGGCTCCTTTTGTCTTTCATGCCAAGCCATAGCCCCAGAGAAGGTATTACTACTTCCTGCTCCCCTTTCAAAGCTTAGAGGCAGCAATTTCAAGGTGTTTTTTTTTTACTGTGATTTACACACAAATCTGCAGAAGCATCAGCTCCTTCTACAACCTTCACCATTGTCCAGTTAAATATCATGGTCATCTTCTCAATGGTTGTCCTTGGGTCTACTTATAGTTAAACTTCCACTAGCATCCTCCACCCAAGTTAAAAGCAGATGTGACTATCCTTTTTTTCACGGCACACCATGTTCTCAATTTATACCACCACACATTGTATGGTAGAATCCATGTTTTCTAATATGGAACATAGCCAGTATCATTAGCCACATGATAGAGGTCAGACACCAGTTCACACAGATAGCTACACACATCACCACAAATGACAACAAAAATCAGGGACCAATATAGTACCTTCCATTTCCTCCCCATCCCACCTAGTGGCAGCCCAGCACTCCTGTATGGTGTTTGCAACCCAACTGTTAATGTTCTCAAGAGCTCAGGGAAATTAATAATATATATTATTTATTGACTAATCAGTCTAGACCTTTAAACTCAGAGTCAGCCTGTGCTCCCAGGAGGTAATACTGATGAAGTCAGAGGTGAAAAAATAAGAAAGGTCCAACAAATAAACCACTGTAAAAAGTCAGCTCCACTTTCACCAATTTTCTTAACATCAACACTTTCACCAATTTTCTTAACATCAAACGTTAAACAGTGGAGATGGAGAGATGGCTCAGCTCTGAAAAGTACATACTGCTCTCCTGAGTTCAGATCCCAGCACCCACATGTGGTGGCTCACAAATGCCTATAATACCAGGACCTGGGAATCTAGTTTTTCCTTTGGCCTCCATGAGCAATTGCACATGCATGTGATAACACACACACACACACACACACACACACACACACACACACACACACACAATTTTCTTTTAATTTAAGGTTAAACATAATTCTTGACAATAGTGGGGAAAGAGTCAGAAGAATTTTAATGGAGTCTCTGTCGTCTCTGTAGGAAGTGATGCTGGCCTTCTGTTACTCCACCCGATCATTGCCAAGAAGGGTCACCTGATAGTTTCCAGAAGGAAGCAACTCACACAACATCAGATAAATCCACCTGTGCAGGTCAGAGAATGTGCCACCCTAATCATTCATCCTGAGAAGCAGCCTGAGGCCCTGTCATTTGTGTGGGGGGAAAAATTGGGCCTGGCTACTCACCATCCTACACAGGAGCATCTGCGTGGCAGGCAGCCCTCAAACACACTTCTCTGAAGCAAATGCCCACACTGCCTTTATAGTTTAATATTTTCAATTTTCATTGATCAGAAACATGCAGACAAAATGAATCTTCACTCTTTACCCCCTCCTCCCTCACTCTCAGATAGCAAAGGTTAACACATTCCTTTTCATTCTTTTTCAGCTTTCCAACTGAATGACATCTTCCACAGAGTTGAGACTTTCCCCCCTAAGATCTGGAAAGGAACTCCACACTAATTTAGCCCATTCTGTTTCATAAGAATATCAAATTTTCTTAGTCTTTTTTTCCCCCTGGTATTATTTTCATAATGTCAAAAATACAATCATGACAAAATGCATAAAAACTTGGTATGGAAACCAGTGCCTCTCTCTGGAAGGAAAAACAAAAGAAAAGAAAGCCTGAGGTCCCCAGGGTTAATTTCCTTTTTAAACATAGAGAGCAACATTTTTAAATGCATAAAATCCTAGAGTTTCTTTTCCCAGTTCTTTCAAAAAAGCATCTACACTTCAGTATTTTCTATGTTTAAAGGGAAAAACAATAATGAGAAAACAAACACAGGCAAACACGGATGATTTCAAAGTTTATCTATTTCCATAGACATATGGATGTGGCAAGATTAACTGCCACACATTAGCCAGAAGAACTGAGAATCTCATAAAAGGAATTTCTAGCTGAAGAGAGCCACTCTGGATAAATGGAAGTCACTTTTCTTCTGCATTCTAGGAATGGAGCTGCCAAAAGCAAGGGCTATAACCAAACAGCGAGGATTGCTCATTGACTCCACTGAATTTCAAGAGTGATCAAATGCCCCCCGTTTAACTTAGCAAGGTGGAAAATTAAAATTGGATTGCTACCTGGCCCTTTGCTGTGCTAAGTAGACCACACCAATCCATCTGCCTTAGGAGCTGCTGACACACAAGAAACAATGCAAGGTTCTAAACACAAATGCATAGGATCCAGCCATCCGAGCCACTTACACACTGGCTCAAGGATAATGAGCCCAGAGAAGGTCATTCTGTGCTCCCTGAAACCAGACAAAACTTACAGAAAGAGAAAAATAATCATGGAGGAAAAGCATCACCATACATCAATCAAAACATAGACTCCAATACAGATAAACAGAACATACAGAACTCAAAAGGCCAATGTCAGTCTGTAAGCATGACTCCTGATGTTAAGAGCAGCAGACACTGAGCCCTGAAAACAAAAACTGGACACAAGCTTCCTCAGCACCCTGGACATTTGAGAAAATCAGGATGTACAAAATATGCAAATTTTTAAAAAGCCTTCCAGCATTAATGGCACAAAAATGACCTTTGTTGGATAATTAATCTAGAGGGAACTCTTACTCAGAAAGGAAATCATCCATTGTGTTTCACATTAAGACAAAATAATTGGGTCAAGTTTCTACTAAAAATCACAGAAATAATTCTTCACTCAATTAAGGAATAGCTCAAAGCTTCCGGGAAGCAACTGAATTCCAGCATGTACTTCTGCAGAAACAGCTGTGGAATCCTTTATCAGTTATGGGTAAATGGATGTTCATGTTTATAGTGATGTCTTTTCACATATCATTTCAATAATGAAACAAAGCTTCTTTGCATATCCCAAACTTCAGTGATTAATTCAAGTCCTACACATGTGACCATCTTGTCAGCATCATCCTGAATTTAAGGAACAATTATTTCATTCAATCTTGCAGGACTTTTCAACTTGTATCAAAAGCTCTCATATCATACCATTTTGCCATACTGGAAAATAGGTATATGATGTCATAGTGGCTTCTCTTGAGTCAGCTCATTACCTTTTTGCAAAATAATACCATCTGCCTTAACATTAAGACTCTTAAATCCCACCAAATCAACTTCATCGGAAGTACCAACACACTAGCCAAAGGGAATCTTGGGAGGTCATTGCCTACTCCTTTTTAATAATCTGATAGGGTCTCATGCCATAGACTAGACGAAAATCTCCCACATTTTCTTCATCTTGCAAACAGTCAGCTCTGTGAAAGGAAGATATAATATGAAGACCAGAGATGCCTACCTTCGCTGGTGGCCACATTCTTCTGGGCTTTGGTTGGTGTGTGATCTGTACTTGAACTCACGTCGGATGAGATGCTTGAGCTGCCTTTGCCTAGAGCAAAACAAGGAAAAAAAATAGCTTCTGAGTCTTGTAATCTCGGAACTGGACCATGCTTTTTACTCAGTCACACACTAAACTACTCGTTTCCAAGTAAGTGGCTCTAATACAAAAGGTGGAGTTTATGGAAGGGTTTTGACTTATGTATTAATTATCTTTGGGGAAATACCTGACCCACATTAAAGTGGAATTAAAGCCCTCTTATTGCATGGCCTAATTATAAACTCAGACAAGATTATGAAACATGGCCAATGTACAAATATAATCTTATCTTGGAATAAATGTGTCTAAGTAAGTACACTTGGGGAGCACATTCAATGTATTAACACCACTATACACTTTTCATTTACTAGCACTGGAAATCTCGGAATGAATAATTACCAGACAAGCAAGAGCTGGCTGGCTTCACATGGCTCTATCACTTTAAGAACACAAATTCCATAAAAACCAAAAAAAAAAAAAAAAAAAAAGAAAAAATGCCAGGCGGTGGTGGCGCACACCTTTAATCCCAGCACTTGAGAGGCAGAGCCAGATGGATCTCTGTGAGTTTGAGGCCAACGAGTTCCAGGAAAGGTGCAAAGCTACACAGAGAAACACTGTCTTGAACCCCCACCCCAGCCCCCAAAAAAAGAACACAAATTCCACTGTTTAATATGACTTTCTGGAAAATAACAAAACATCAAGTGCATGGATTTGTGGACCAACAGTGGTCCTCAATCCAGGAAGCGTTTTATATACAATAAAATGCATGCCAATGTTTGGCGTCGACTGGTTGCCATAAGCATGACAGAGGTGCTACTGGTACCTGGAGGACAGTGGCCAGGGTTGCTGCTAAGTGTCTTAGAATCGACAGGACAGGTCCTCCACAAGAAAGAACCTTATAGCTTAAATTCCAGTCACACTTCAGTTGTGATATTCTAGTCTACTTGAGTTTACATATATATATAGCTGTTTCCACACAGGGGAGGCCCTGAGAGCTATGGTGGGAGATTTCAAAATGCTCCAAGTTACCTATGTCCTTGAGGATACCCAAGATTTCCATCTCCTCCCTGTAATTTAGATATACCTGTAGCACTGTAACTTTAATTAGCACAATACAGCAAAGTTGAAGGGATTTGGGCAATGTGACTAAAGTCCCCAAGTTAATAAAACTTTAATTAAGCAAAAGGAAGAATATCTTGTGTAGATTGAATGAGGTGAGTTCTTTGAGAGGGTCTAGAGGAAAGAGGACCTTCTGCTGTCCTTGAATCTCAAGCAGTAAATGTTAAGGTCAGGGTTAGGCTTGTCATACTCTGCAGTGGAATGAAGAAGAGGACCCCAGTTGCCCACAAAGACTATGACTCTGGCTAATAGTTCGCTTGCAGCTTTGTACCACCCTGTGCGAAGGACTCAGTGAATGCATACCCAGAATCCTGACCCAACTGTGAAATAACAACAGCACCTCACTTGTGTTATATCTTCTTATGTCATAGTGATTTTTGCAACAACAGAAAACCCACCAACTATATTAAAGGTGCAATTGTTTCATTCTACAAGTTATGATAAAAAAAAATTTACAGAGTGCCAAGAAGCACTCTTTTCTAATAATCCACCCAATGGTATATTCAGGGCATTGGATAGTTACTTTCTACCAAACTGTTGACATCTTAACCCCCCAGGACACAGCATTAAGAGATGAAGGGGGTAATCAGATCATGAGAGTGTCATCCTCATAAATGGCATCTGTACCCTTGTCAAAGAGCTCCCTGCCTTCTTCTGCCACAGGAAGGTACAATAGATCAGCAGTATGCAAACCAGGGAGGTGCAGGCACCCCAATCCTTAACTACCAGTGTTTAAACTGTAAGGAATAGGTTTGATTGTATATAAGCTACCTAATCTTGGGTATTTTGTCATTGTATCCCATATGGACGAAGCCAAGTCTGAATGAGTAAGCTCATAATCTAATTTCACAGAGTAGAACAGCATAAAGTCTTAGATATAAGGAGCTTTCAGGATTCTGTCTCCTATGTTGAAAGTCATGGAAAAATCCAAGTTCATGGGTACTGTCACCTGAGCAGGCAAGACAAATGGGTGTTTCCCATTACCACTGCCCTTAACTCACTGTGACTTAAGGCTCCAAAACAAGTCTGCTATTTAGAGTCACAATGCTTTCACAAATGCTTCCCTCGGCATTAAGTGAGATGCTACAGTAACTCTGTTTTTGTTTGGGTCTAACCAACCTTTTGGATTGGAGCCTTTGGTGGTAGAATGACATGGTGAGTCACTTGCCCACTTAGAAGTATGTGAACTTGGTCTCTGACCTCAGTATACATCTCCTTTGCTTTGTAATCTTGGACATCCACTCCCCCCGGCTCCCTTCTGTGCTGGAAGTTCAGCAACTATATCTGGCAGGGGAGGTGCTTAAACTGAAAGATTTCTGCTGGCTCAAATTGTTAATGACTCTGAGTCCATTAGATTATTCTTCAAAGCCAAGTAACATAAACACTCCCTTTAACAAGGCAAAAATATTATTGTACACCACCTAATACATAGACTTAAATTATTTTAATTATGTTATTGCTTAGTGAATGTGCAAATGGAAAACTTAAAATAAATTCCATATGTTCTACCTCTGATTCAACAAGAAAAGGAAAACAAAATAACAAATTAAGCTCGAAATAACATAACATATAACATTAAAGAGTAACAGCATTAATTAAATGCAATAGGCGATGGTGTTTTTTGCAGAGATTAAGTTGCATTTCAAATCTTAAACACTGGCTGCTAAAGACAATATGTGCCTGGATTGAAGATGTCTCTGCTGCTCTCCACCTGTCCATCACTCCTTGCAATGAACTCAAGAATTCCTTTGGTTTTTTGCAGATAGGGTCTTACTATGTAGCTGTGTCTGGTCTGGAACTTGCTATGTAGATCAGGCTGGTCATGAAATTACAGTGATATGCCTCCTTGTGCCTCCCAAGTGCTGAGATTAAAAATAGAGGTGATAGGGGTAGGCTGGGGTGGGGGGTAAGAGAAGGGTCTATGGTTGGCATGTAAAATGAATAAAAAAATGTTAAATAAAAAAGAAATGGCTGTTAGCACAACAGGCAGGGAGTTCTCTCTTACAACAAAGTAGACCATCATCAGAGCTTCATTTGTTCTAATTTCATTGTTCACATCTTTAGGTTTTTGCTTTTCTACACTATCAATCCAAAATCATTGCAGAAAAGTCCTCCCTTAGGAGAGAGTCTTACAACAGGATTCCTCTGCAGTGAAGCCAAGATGCCATGTCCAAAGAGTCTCACAGCATATAGTAAGTAAGACTTACTTACCCATGTCAATGGACTAATTTGTTTTTTGAATACTTGCACACAGTGAGTAATGATTAATTAGATCAGAATACTCAGAGTATCTATCACCTTAAATGACCATTCCTTTGTTTTGGAAGCATTCATTTTTATACTGTCATCACATTGAAAGTCCAAAGATAATACATGCCTGAGGAAATTCTCAGTCACCAATGGAAATGTGTGTGTACCCTCTCTGTCTTGTGAAGGAAGAAAGGGCATAAAGGTGAAGCAACAATGATGGTCATTGGTGGTACCATATGGAGCTGGCTGCAAGCAACTGGATTGTGCGGTGCACCCTCATACTTTAGATGTTTCACCATATTAAATATTCACTATGCTCTCAATTGTGCTTCTGAATCTCTTTATTGCTCCTCAAAGAAAATGATGGATTTCTCCATTTGCTAATTATCCCAACCAACACCAGTACAACATCATGGTTGTGATGGACCGCTACTAAACCGTGAGTGTGCACATACATCCACTTTGTGCACAAAAAGAGCAAGGGTGTCTTGCTCAAGAAACACGTTTTGTCCCCTTGAGGGGAAGACTCACTCCATTGACGTTGCACGTCCTTCAATGAGTAGACGTTTTGAAAACACATTAACATCTAATGCATTAATTGAGGAATGCCAGATAACAGGAGCTCAAGTCCAGTTGGTTCTCACAGTTTGAGGTGGTTACATTTTATGATGTGACCACAAACACAAAAGCATTGCTCTGAAAGGTCACAGGAACCCCTGCTCACAACATTTTCATTAACAAATCAATGCAAACCCTGGTTTTAGATGTGTCTCTCTTCAAAGTCAGCATGTTTGATGTGCTTTTGGCTCATTTACATTGAACTTCAGGCCAATGGCACCGTAAATCCACCCTGGATGAGGATAATCTATATGGGACATCAGAGTCTGTTTTTAGGAATGCTAGAAAGCTTTTTAAGAACTATGCCTGGGACATTTTAAATGGCAAAATCAGCAAGAGACAGTAGCGATAAATAACATACCAGTAAACAGACCACAAATGAACATCGGTAATGGCTGAAGGTATGGTACAGTGGCAGATTACTTACCTAATATGTACAAACCCCTGAGCTTGATCCCAGTAATGAAAAAAAAGGCAAAATAAAAAGAATAACAACACAAAAGATGAAGATGGCCTACAGCAGGAGACAAATGGCAGAGTGTTCCCTCCCTAAACTTCTCATGAGAACATACTCATCAGAAGACAAAGTTTTCATTATCTATGTACAGGGATCTGGGTGACCAAATACAACATAGGTATTGATTTGGGTGGCTACAGGCAGATGAATTGGAGAATATATCATCTGTCAATATCAGGGTCGACTACTTATCATCATGTATTAAACATGGTTCTGCATCTGGTGGCCAGATTTCATGATGACTATGATGTGTGGCATGAAGGATTCAGAGTCCAGAGACCTAAGTTCCTGCCTATAGTTGCTACTTCCTGTGGTGATATTTTATCTGTGCTTTAATAAATAAACCTTGCCTGGAGATCAGAGGGAATAAGAAGCCATTTTAAATAAACAAAGAAGTCAGGCAGTGGTAGCACATGCCCTTAATCCTATCACTTAGTAGGCAGGGTCTTTGTGTGTTCAAGGCCACACTAGGGAAGAAAGCCAAGCGTGGTGACACATGCTTTTAATCCCAGTACCAACCATAGAGGTCTGGTGGTCTGTACAAACAGAAAGTGACAGAGCTGTGTAGGAAGAGGAAGTGATGTGGCTGGGCTAAGACAGCCAATGAGAGAACAGAACAGAAAAGGCATATAAACGTGAGGAGACAGGAAGAAGCTCTCTTTGGAAGATGCAGAATTGGTGAGGCCAGGTTGGCTGGTGGCTTTCCCTATTTCCCTGATCTCCCTAATGTTTTTTATTTAATAAGGCCACTTAGAAATTCATCTACAACTTCCTAGTCTTGGAAAGACAATTAAGCCCTCTCTGTCTTATGAAGATCAATTTTGGCATTGTACAGTTATTCTAGTCATTAAAAAACAACAACTCAGTTACATTTCTAGAGATGGGAAAAGCAGCTCAGAAATACCCAAATTTTTAGTACAATTGGCTTCGTGTTATATATATCACCACGGTGTTCTCATCTGCCTTACATCCGGCATCATAACCAGTTCTCCAGTTGTTCAAGAAGAGAAAGATGAGGGGGAAGGCAGAGTAGTTGAGAAGAAAATAAAGAATTAGGTGTTAAATGATATCAAAGATGGAGAGGCAGAGCCAGGTGAATCTCTGTGAGTTAGAGGCCAGCCTGGTCTACAAAGTGAGTTCCAGGACAGGTTCCAAAGCTACACAGAGAAACCCTGTCTTGAAAAACAAAAAAAACAAAAACAAAAAAAAAGAAGAAGAAGAAGCTTAGCTGGGCGGTGGTGGTGCACGCCTTTGATCCCAGCACTCAGGAAGCAGAGCCAGGCGGATCTCTGTGAGTTCAAGGCCAACCTGGGCTAGAGAGTGAGTTCCAGGAAAGGTGCAAAGCTACACAGAGAAACCCTGTCTCAAAAAACCGAAAAAAAAAAATGATATCAAAGATGGAAGATGCATTCCACTGAAGTTGATAAATGTTATTTTATAACTTCATTAATTAATGCTCAGATAATTATAATCCCTGCCATAAAGAAATCAACTGGTGGGTCAATTATTTTGTCTGTTTCAGACATATTATCAACCCAGGGATGCCAGCAGAACCACATGCCTGCTTTCACACCATCAAGAACAAATATTGGGCTTTTCCCAATATTTGAAAATAAAGATGATATCCATTCAATGCAATCTCATTCATGAAGGATTTAAATTTCTTTCCTTTAAAAATCCCCCTCCCCCAAACAAACTGAACCTATTGTTGAGTACACAAGGGTAAAATAATAGTTCTTAACCCATGGCCACACAGTCTGGTTAAAATCAGGAAGTCATAAAGCAAAAATGACGTGGATGTGGGATAGAGACCTCTAGGGAGGTGAATGGCAGGGAGGGCATGACAGGGGGGATGGGAACTAAGAGACGGTGGGGAGGAGCTGAGAGTAAACAGAATGCATTGTACCCAAGGATGAAATGGCCAAACAATAAATTTCAATCAATTATAAAATTAATAAAAATCACCACATGCAAAATAGAAACAAATTTTCTTTTTTTGTTTCATCCCTGGTGCCCTCGTTGTTTTTTCAAGTAATTGAAACAAGATGGCCAGAATTTCTGCTGTGAGCTATAGAAGGACAAGAACAGATGTCATAGAAAACTCAATGTATAAAAAGAATATAGAGTGGGTCCTCTAATGTCTAATATTCTTAAGAGTCTAAGAAAAGTCTGGCTTTACTCTATGAATCCCTGATTGTGTATGTTAAATTCATCACATGAATTACAGACACAGATAGCAAACACAAACTACCCAAGCATGTTTGGGCAGCCAAATGGTTGTCTCCACTGTACTTCCTGGTTTTCTCTACCACCTTGCTTTCAAGCTACTATTTTCAGATGGTGAGAGCCTGATTAGATATTAAATGCCCATATTAGGTATCCACACCAAGAGAAAGAAAACATTTCAATATCTCAGTAATAAATCAGAGGAGCACTGAGTCATAGTTATTTATTGAGTTCACTATCCCATCACTCATTACTATCTTGAGATATCGGAATGCAGAGAATAACAATATGAATCACCTCAAAGAACTAGTTGCCTTCATCCATTGCCTAGGTTCATATTAGTTTTTAAAAGACACTGAAAGCAAATTGTAAGAATGTATTAGGTCTTTCAGGCCAAGGTAGAACAATTTAATTGGTGATTTGCTGAGGACTAGAGCCCTTCAGGAAGAGTGAAGAGGGACAGAATCCCAAGAACTCTGCTGTATATGTGTGTAAATGAGAAACATCAGCTGGTGCTTCTGTCCTATTCTCTGCACTATAAAAGTCAGAAGCAGTGGATTAGAAGAGAGAGGCTCATTTGAGTGCTGCTCTGGCCCAGGGATTGGCAAAGAACAGGGGTTTAAAGATTGGAATGTAAAGAAATGATGCCATAGAAGGTTGTACCACCTCCAGGTCGAGCCGGATGACCAGTGCTTTGGGCCACAGTGGATCCAAAGGACAGAAACCACAAATGACACATTTCTGTGCTGAGTAAGCCCTGGGATCCTCACACACCTGCTACAAAGACCTGCACTTGGAGACTAGAGCTGGACAGCCAGGTTGCTTGGGGCTTCCCCTCTCTCCCCTGGTAGGGACCTATGAGCTTCTCTGTAGAGCTTCAGTTTCAGGCATACAGTGAGTTTACTTGGAGAGTGCGGGGAGAGGGGGGGATGCTTCCCATTTCACACAGAACCAGCAGGTGAAATGTCAACCCTTGGCTTAAACCATCTTGGCTCTAAAAAGAGATAAAATAGAGATACATGATCATTTTTAGTCATGTGAGCTCAGAGGCTGACAAAGGGAAAAAAACAATTAAATAGAAAAATTTTAGCAAACGAACAAGCATGGTGTGATGTGTCTTAGTACTACCCATTTTCTTAATAGAGAAAGGTTCCCTTCAGTAAAAACCCCTAAAGCTTTCCTTTACTATTCCCAGAAGGAATGGTTACTAGTAAGGAAAAGAAGAAAAGGAGGTGAATTCCACACCACATCCTAAAATACATAAAAGGCCACAGCCTGGCCAAAGCCTACAGAACACAAAATGGGCTACTCAAGAGGGTGGGAAACTAGAGTCAGAATACTGGCATTAGAATCTTGGCTTGGCCAATAACTTAGCTGCACAACTGTGGGGATGGTCCTTGTTTCCCTAACACTTCAGTTCCTTCATTTGAATAATTCATTAACAGAACACACAGAAAAATCTTATAGAAACACAATGAGAAATGCTAAGCTGGTAAGGAAGGTAAGTTGCCTATGATGATACATGTAATAAACAACAAACATGACATTGTCTGGCACTCATTCTTCCTCTTACTCTTACTCAGTTATTCAGCAGATACAGGCTAAGTTGACTGCACACAGAGTACTATGGTCAGCATTAGAAAAATGAAGACAGAGAACACTGCAACAAATCACAGGTACTTGAATATAACTAAATATGAGCAAGAGTATGATTGTTTCAAATTAAGCTTTTCAGCTGATATTCTGAAATTCTGCTTTCTTTTTTAACTTTCTAAAGGGCAAAGGAATGGTCAGTATTCAAACACTGTCAGATTCACAAATTGCATTTTCTTGTTTTATTTCTAACACTAATCCTAGCCCATTACATACTTTTCCTGAAACAATGATAATCAAGACTCATTGATTGAAAATCATCTGTCTTTTCCATTTGATGACCAGCTCCAGATGGGCAGGTTCTGCATCTGTTTCCTTCACGTCTGTATCCCTGTGCCGCTTGGCCTACACTATGGACACTTGGTAGATGGTATTAAACCGTTTACATAAGTGGCTGGCTATAGGGATGAAGTAGAGATTTATCCTCTTCTGTTAGTGCTGATCCCATGGTACTTTCTAAGAAGCACCATTCAAACCCATGCTCACTCAACAAAGTCTATGTAATCATTCTGCTTAGAGCTTGCAAAACATAACTTCCAAAACACGTACGGATTCCCAGTGGGGACACACAGAATAGTAGTCTGCATTAGTTTCCTGGAACCATCACAATAAATTACTCCTAGCTAGATGATTTAAAATAACAAAAAAAGGTATTATTTCGCAGTTATGAAAACTACAAGTTTGAAAGTAAGGTGTTGACAAGACCATGTCCCCCTGAAGGCCTCTGTGGGGAATCTGATGCAAATTTGGTTCCCAGCTTCAGCAGGTTGCCAGCCATCCCGGAAGTTCCTTGGTTGGTGGCAGCCTAATTCTCATCTCTGCCTGGGTCACCAAGCAATGTCCATCCCTCTGTGGCCTCTGCCTCTTGTAAGAACATCACCAGTCCTGCATCAGAGGCCGCTCTGCTCTCTTGGCCCTCACTGCAGTTAGCTGCATCTGCAACCACCTCATTCTCAAAGCAAGGTCCTATTGGCATGTTCCAGAAAGGACAGGAACTGCAGAAGAGAGAGAACACATTTCACTCTGGTGTCAACTCAAGCATTATTTTCTGAGAAATTAAGCAGGAAACCCCATTCCAAAATGTTGTATGGGTACTTGCTCAAGTTTCACCATGTGGCAGCATCATTATGGGTGGGAAAGCAAGATGAGCCAGTAAGATTTAGAGTGTCCTTGAATTCAAGAGGGTTGGGATGCCCCGTTTGAGGAAAGGCAGCACTGAGCACACAGGCTAGATGGTTTCGTGGTAAAAAGGTAGGCACCTTCTCACTGGCAACATCAGGACAGAGCCCACTCCCCTGAGCCACACACCCACATACCGGCATTCAGGCAATTCAGTGAGAGTTAACACAGATGCCAGCTGACACAAAGACAGATGCTGCCGCTGCTGCTGCTGCCACTGACAGATGGTGCTTTCACAGCTGGTGTTCTGAACAGAGTAATGAGAGGCTCAGAACCATGGACAGGCTAGAGCCTTCATGCATGAATGCAGAATTTCCATTGTAATGTAAGTCGCTGCGAAGTCATTCTTGTGCTAATAGCATCACTACAATTTATTCCAGTAATTAATTTCATCACAAACACCCAAGTTCTGAAGAGCTACTGTGGCTCATGCACCCTAAGGAATCTGTGCGCAAGGAAAGAGTACACTTGCTGTTCCGGAGGGTCACCTCCACTTCAGTGTGACCTGAGAACCTTCAAAGCCATGTACACCCTCCTAGCATTGAGCCTAAGTTTGGACAAGTCCATGAGGGCCTCTTCTGATTCACTTATCCGTTTCATCCCTTCAATATCCTGTGCCACACACAATTCAAAGAATCATCACAGCCACGAGGTTTCCTGCTGAAGAGCTTTTCTTTTACTTTCTTTTTATTTATTCAATGTGTCTTTTACATCATGCATCTTGATCCCATTCATTTTCCCATCCCTTCACATCCCTTTCTGCCTGCAAACTCCCTCCAAAAAAAAAATAAATAAACAAAATTTAAGAGAAAAAAAAAGGGGGGGAAATTTTTAAATCTCATCATGAAAGCTGCAATGTGTCACAGTGAGTTATGCAGTAAACCCCTTTGTCCACATATCTTTACTTTCGAAGAGTCATTGGTTTGAGGCCTCTAGTTTCTCTTACAATAAGGATGGTGGGCCCTCACTGGACTCTTCTTGGATATTCTGTGGTTGCCCTGTGTTGTGGAGATCCTGCAGCTTTGGGTCTGCAGGTCAGGCCCCTTTGTGCGCTCCACCAGATCATAGATGGGGTGGATGCTGGAGCAGGCCAATTGGTGTAGATGGGGGAGAATCAACCCCAGGACATGAAAGCAGAACTGGCCCCACCCCCTGCTCAATGCTGCAAGGGTAAATTAGCTGGGACAATACTGGAGAGCTCACCCTGGCGGTGAGGACAGGAGAAAATGGGCAGGTTGACCAACCCTGCAGCTGCCCAGGCCCTGAAACAGGATTATGAATTGGTCTGCTGCAGAATTTTGAGGGTAGGGAAAGAGTAGAATGAGGGGAAGAGTGAATATTTGCCTCTGAGTCTGCAGCTGTTTGTGGACTGGTCCCAGGCTACAGTTAGACAGTAACAGACAGTTGGAAATGACTGCCACTTGCTGACTCCAGGCGTTTTGCAAAACACCTTCCCATGCATTTTCCTTAATTATCATTGATGGTCAATCTAAACCAGTGAAAATACTTTACACAGCTTTCAGGCTCCTTGTTGTCCTCCTTTCACACATAGCAGCAACCAAGAGTGAAAAGGGAAGGAGGAATAGAGTCTGTATATTTACATCAGATGCAAAACAATCAAGATCTCATCACTTGCAACCATACATGGGCTATTCAGTAAAAAATCAAAAACAAGACACAGGCAATAGCCTATCGTCAAACATCTATACATGGAAAAAAACAAACACACACACACACACACACACACACACACACACACACACACACACACACACACACACCAGCCCTGATTTGATAAGACATTTATAGCACACATCTCTCCTACCACAGTGAAGATTTGGGAACCAAATGCACAGGAATCCCTAGCTCACTGACCAGCAGAAGGTCTGAGACAGCTAACCAATGCTTCTGACATCCATCCCTCATCTCTCCCAGGGGAGGGCGAAGCTAAAGGAGAGAGCTTGGAGATTCTTCTAAGCTTTCCACTTGCATGTTCTTTATAAGCCTCCACTTAAAACTGTATCCACCCTTGAAGAAAACTATAAACTATTTCACCAGTAGGAGACAAGTTCCAGAAACACCTAAAATGGAAAGGCACATCCTTCTCCCTATAATAACAATGGCACACATACATGCACGCAGGAGAACACATAAACACACACACACACACACACACACACACACACACACACACACACACAATATACATGCACACCTACAAAATGTATACATTCCACCTCCACAGATAATCCACATACACACTGTATTAGTTCCTTTTCTCATTGATGTGACAAACAGTATGACAAAAACTTCCTGGAAGGAGAATTAAATGTGGTACATGGTTTCAAAGATTTCAGTCCATGGTGTCTTAGCAACAAGCATGTGGGCAGAGCATCATGATAGAGCATGTAGAGAAAGATGCTGTTAATCTTATGGCAGACAGAAAGCTGAGAGGGAGAAAGGGGTGATATCAGGCTAACATTCAAAGGCATGCCCTTGGAACCTACCTTCTGCTGCTAGTTGCCATCTCTCAGCAGCTTTCATATCCTCACTAAATACCACCACCAGCTGAGGAACAAGCCAGAGAGGGAAATTCACATCCAAAGTATAACATAAATATGTATCTAATCTGCAAAAGCACAGGTAGACTATTTCAAGTTATGTCTTTGAACCTCTGACATTTGAAGTTGCCAACCTAGTAGAATTTTTTTAGTCTCCAAATGACAGTCCACATTTTCCTGCTTCTTAAGATCATTCTTACTCATCATTCATCTCTTCCTCTTTCTTTGGCGTGAGAGATATTTTCTTCAGGTTAATAAAGGGAAACTGTAATCTCATTCCACAGGAATGGAAGTTTCTCTGAGAACCAGCCAGTACATGTCTGTAACTGAAGTTTTCTCTAGTCCTGCCCAGCCCCACAGACCCCACAACCACTTATAAAATAATCACTCAGCTTATATTAATTAAACTTCTCGGCCACTAGCTCAGACCTACCACTGACTAGCTCTTACACTTAAACTCAGCCCATTTCTGTTAATCTATATGTCGCCACATGTTCCGTGGCTTTACCTGTTGCCTTTACATGCTGCTCCCTGGATGGCAGGCTGGTGTCTCCTGACTCAGCTTTCCTGTTCCCAGAATTCTCTTCTCTGCTTGTCCCGCCTATACTTTCTGCCTGGCTACTGGCCAATCAGCATTTTACTTATACAGAGCGATATCCACAGCAAATGTCAGCAAGGGGACACCCCTAAATGGCCAGAGCCCTTCCACTCCTGAAGCCTCAAGGGAAAAAGGGCAACAGGAGTACTCTGCAAGGAATACCTGCCCCACTGGAAGTCTGCTCTGTCCTCTGATAGCATAGCTGCCATATGTCACCTCCAGTGTCAGGTAATGCAGCCTGTCCTAGGCAATCAATGCAGGCCTATATCTTCCCTGTCCCATGAAAGAAGGGCAGAGAGATGGCCAAAGTTGTTCAATGCTAAAGGATAGGTGCTGTGGGATGTTCTGTATGTCCTGTGGGAGCCCTTCTTGGGTTCTTTGTGGCGTTACCCAGCAGGTCCGCATAGAGGATGATTAGGACCATGGGCCTGAGTGCAGGTGTCTGAGATGGTCTGCACTTGGCTGTGCTGGGGGATGGTCTGTATGTCAAGTTGTTCTGATTGATCAATAAATAAAACCTGATCGGCTGTGGCTAGGCAGGAAGGATAGGCGGGACTAACAGAGAGGAGAAATAAAAGGACAGGAAGGCAGAAGGACTGACTGCTGCAGCCGCCGCCATGACCAGCAGCATGTGAAGATGCCGGTAAGCCACCAGCCACGTGGCAAGGTATAGATTTATGGAAATGGACTAATTTAATCTATAAGCACAGTTAGCAAGAAGCCTGCAGCGGCCATACAGTTTATAAGTGATATAAGCGTCTGAGTGATTATTTTATAAGTGGATTGTGGGACTGCGGGTGACAAAGATTTGTCCTGACTGTGGACAAGGCAGGAAAACTCTAGCTACAGATAGGTCTTTCTCTCTCTCTCTCTCTCTCTCTCTCTCTCTCTCTCTCTCTCTCTCTCCCTCCCTCCCTCCCTTTTCCCCCTATATATATACATATATTATCATATATAATATTATAGCATATAATAATATCATTATAACATATAATATATAAATTGATACATAGATAATATATAAGTATTATATTTCAACAGCAGCAGGTATCAATAGTATCCATACTACATCAAGAAGAGCTATGGTTTGACTGACTCAAAGGTGGAAGCTTCATCTCCAGTGCAGTTGTATTGGAGACAGACCTAATGAGAGACAACAGTATCATGTGGGCACTGCTAGCTATCATGAGAGTAGTTGCTAAAAACTGATGTCATCCCTCCTGTTTTTCTTTTATATGACCTCATTTGACCTTTCATGTCTTGCCATGACACAGTACATCACAAAAGCCTTCACCAGACACCAACAAGATTATAGAGCCGGACTCTCCAGCTAAATCATAAGCTAAATAAACTTTTTCAGATGAGTTAGTCTGTAGATGTAACCAACCGTCTTATTAAATAAGAAACACAGAAACAATGTAAAAGAGAAAGCCGAGAAGTCAGAGCTCAGAGCTAAAATCTCACCCTTCCTCCTGCTGTCCCAGCTTCGCGAAAAGAGACCTACTTCCTGTCGGTTCGTTTTTTTATAGTATGTTGTTCTGCCTTCTCATTGGTTGTAAACCCAAACACATGACTGCCTCGTCACTGTCTGAATGTACAGCCCCCTAGGTCTTAAAGGCATATGTCTCCAATGCTGACTGTATCCCTGAACACACAGAGATCTTATGGGATTAAAGGCGTGTGCCACCACCGCCACACTCTTGCTATGGCTCTAATAGCTCTGACCCTGAACACACAGATATCTATGGGATTAAAGGCGTGTGCCACCACCGCCACACTCTTGCTATGGCTCTAATAGCTCTGACTCCCGGACAACTTTATTTATTAACATACAATCAAAATAATAATTCAGTACAATTAGATTACCACCACATTAGTCAGCCTGGATTTTAGAGCAACATAAAATGGAGTATGAGAAAAGGAAGTGTGTCTTATTTACTTTTCTGTTGCTATGATAAAATGTCCCCCCAAAAGCATCTTCAGGGACAAAGGGATTGCTTTAACTCAAAGTTTAAGGCAGCTACAGATTGCATCTACAATCAGGAAGCAGAAAGCAATGAATGCTTGTGCTCAGCTCTCTTTCTCCCTTTGATACAGTCTAGGCGCCTGCCCAGGAAACAATGTCACCCACAGAGGGAGAGTAGGTCTTCCCATCCCAATTAACCTAATTAAGATTGCCTGCCACAGGTATGTCTAGACACCCGTCTCCCAGGTGATCTCAACAAGTTGTCAGTCAAGACTAAACATCACAAGGGCGCAATTTCTAATGAATACACATGGCAAAACAGGAGTATAGACTGTAATCAAGGAAAGGTATCACTGACATGTTACCAGCTGAAATTGCTAATACTAGACTTCTCCATGGAGTGAGGCGATGAAAGTCAGAAAATCCTGTCTGCTACATGAGGTGGTAAATGTTGAAGATAATTTTTTTTGGATAAATAAAACTATAGCTTGAATTGAGGGAGAAAAATATGTAACATCAGTATGTATTTGTGTACTCCTAACTCCACATGCTAACACTACAAAAGGCAGAGTAAATATAAAACAATAATGGGAATAGTGATGAAATTTAATGTCTTAAATAAGCACAACCAAGTAAAAAAAAATAGCATGCTTAGCCACATGATAAATCCAGTATGACTTGTAGACCCTAACAAATAGTCTAATTTTCTCTGTGCAAGGACCAGATGACTCTATAGGCCGTTCTTCTCCTAAAAACTTCAATTCAACTTCCATTTATAATCTATGTTGTATTTTTTCAAAGCTTTATGCATTAAAAATATCACTCTCCCTAAATTTTGCATTTATGGCCCTTTTATCATATAAATTGTGGTCATAACCTAAGTGAAGGTTTTCAGGGGCCACTGGAGGGAAAGGGCTCTCTCTGTAAAGGAGATACATCAAGCAAAATAAATCTTGCCTAAACCTGGAATTGTTCTCGAACATAGAATATAATAATTTTTCTTTGGCTAGAAGAGATCAAATACTCCAGGGACAGCTGTTGCTTCCTTCCTCTGATGCATTGACTCTTGATTAATAATCATAAAATTCCCCAGCATTCTTACCCCCACGCTCTTCCGGCACAAAGGCAACAGTTCAGCCATAAAGGTGTCAAGAACATGTGGACTACCCTCACATCTGAAGGATAAGAAGGATCCAGGGATAAGCTGAAAATATGAACTTTAAAATGTTCTCCACTCTAGACCTTCCTCTTCATTGTCTTGTCAAATTTAATATTCACAGTCTAAAAGCAAACTGTACGTGATGAATAAGCTAAGGAACCCAGTTAGAAATTCTAGAGTATGTTTATGACGTGTGTGTGTGTGTGTGTGTGTGTGTGTTCATAAAAATTTGAGTGGAATGTAATTTATAGACCTTTGACTCATTTAAATATAAAGTAAGAATTTCAGGCATCTGAGATGCTCTTTTTTCCTCACTATGATAGTATCTAGGGAGATGTTTTTAAATACATAGTTTGAGACAGGCAGAATAATCTTACTGCCTTAAAGATTTATATATCACTTATAGATATGAGATGGAATCAAATATAAAAAGGAGTATTTTGGCTTGTTTTCCCCCTGGCCCCTTCTCACTCATTCTAACATATGAGAGATGAGATGGAGTGAAGATAAATACACTGAAATGCTTTTGTTGTGCTATTCTCCAAATATAAAACAGCCATTTCCATGACCCCTGGTAACCAACATGTGTGGAATATGGGTTTTTCTCTCTAGTAATCAGAAAGCAAGCCATAAATTCTGTAGCAAGCCATGAAATTCTTCATTTGGGTATCCATAGTTTCAACATCTGACAAGGTAAAGTGAGGGTTCACTTATTCTGACTAGGGAGGGGTCGGGTTGCATGAAGAATCAACCATATAATTATACCATTGGAACATTAGTTACAGGATATGGTTGATTTCTCACCCAATTACACCCCACCCATTATTCTGAGAAACTAACTACAATCTAGGGACCTCATGATCTCCTCCTTAGGTTGATTAATTTGCTAGGATGACTCGGAGAACTCATGGGAAGACTTCATTATGCTAATTGGCTTATTTAAAGAATATTAGAAACAATATAGCTGAAGAGATGTGGGAGAAAGGTTATTGGACAATTGATTTGGCACCGTCTTCCAGAATCTTTCATGTGTTCACTTAGAGAGAAACTCTCCAATTTCTTATCCTTTAATGTTTTATGAATGCTTCATTTCCTAGGTATCACATGGCCATTGGTGATTGGCTCAACTTTGAAACCCTTTCCTCTTGTTTGATGGGGGTATAGAGCTCAGCCTTCCATCATGTTATGAATGATTCCTCAGGCTTCTGGACCCTTCAGGAGCTAACAGAATCAGCTATCTCATTAGCATGCAAAAGACATGCTTGTGGCTCTGAATATTGAAGGGTTTTAGAAGCTAAATATATCACAAAACTGGACAAAGGCCAAATAGTTATTTTACAGTATCATACCCTTCCTACTACGTTTTAAAGATGTCACACACCCAGTACCTATATCATGCCACTGCCTGTGTTGATACCTCTAAAAGTTTCCTACTGGATTTTTGGCTTAAGCTTAAAACTCTATTTTGACCCATAAGCTGCTATTATCTTCCTCTGGGCATACTTGCATGATCCCTAAAGTAGGTTCCTATTGTCTGGATAATTGTAAGACACAGTACAAGGTACTTATAAGATTAACATTTGTTGAATGAATCAAGTAGTAGTTAGTGAATCATAGTCTCTGTCTTGGACCACTTGAATATGGAGTCTCCTACAAGCTCATGTGTTAGGGGGTTGGTTTCAGTTGATAGACATCTAGGAAGTGACTGGTTCTGAAGGCAATAAGCTAATTCAGAACAACCACTTGATGAATTCATAATACAACGGCATTATAGTCAGTACTGGAAAGTAGTACATAGTTGACAGAAATTGCCGGGATCTGAATAATGACTTATCTACTGAAAACAAGATATACATCCACACACTGTATCACTCAAAAGTAAATTCTACCATGAACGTTTTTAGTGTATTTAAAAAAATGATTTTCTTATTGTTATTTTCAAAACAAAAACAAAACAAAACAACAACAAAAAAAACCTCAGTCAAGTTCTGGTATGACCATGCATTATGATTTAGCTCACTGCCTGCTGTAGACATAAGAGCTCTTAATTTTACAGACAGGAAGGCTTGGTTTTAAGCTCTACTTTGAAATTAATCAAACAAACAATCTGATAGTTCTATGCCACTGTATTTTCCTTCTGTCATGTAAGAGGATTAGGGCTGAGGGGTCCCCCCAACTGACAACAGGAAACAACTACTCAGCAAGTTTTGTAACCTCTTATGTTTCACGAAACCCTCCAGCAAGCCCATGACATGGGGCCAGCATTTCTACCCTCACTGTCCTCCCAGAGAAGCTAAAGTGTTGGTTGTGACCTCCCCTCAGCTTTTAAGTAAAAGCACAGACTCTGACCCCTGGGCTTCCACCTGTTGTCACCCCCCTTACATTCTTACCAGGTCTCTGTGGAGGAGCTCAGGTGATAGACAGCTTTGTCCTCCATCTGCTTGTCTGGGGAAGACACTTAACTCTCTGATTCAGTCTTAATACTGATGCCGTCAAAGAGTGGTTGGTTTTGTTCCAGTCACCTTAGATAATGCAAGACTTCAATGGCTAGCCCCCAGGAAGTGCTCAGAAAATGTTACCCAGCAATGTAGTTCCAGAACTTGAATTGTGTTTAATTATTTATTTATTGAATGACTGACTGGTTGATGTAGTGTGTGTGTGTGTGTGTGTGTGTGTGTGTGTGTGTGTGTGTGTGTGTGTGTGTGTTACTTTGTGTGTGTGTGTGTGTGTGTGTGTGTGTGTGTGTGTGTGTGTGTGCACATGTTCATGGTGGTCAGAGGCTAATGTTGGGCATTTTGTTCAGTCTCTCTGTATCTGATGCTGTGAGACAGGGTCTCTCACTGAACAATTCTTGAATTGTTCCGAGATTACAGAAACCCAAGTGCTGGGGTTGCAGGTACCTGCCATCATACTCAGCTTTCCAGTTTGATTCTAGAAATCTGAATTTTCATCTTCACACTTCAAAAGCAAGTGCTTTCCTATCTGAGCTACCCAAACCCTAAGACTGCAGAGCAGGACAGGCATGTAGTACCCCAAAATTAAAATGAGGTAATTACTTTAACTCAAATAAAAGATTCAAGCATTAAGAATTATAATGTTATTAACCAGATTGATAAGTTTAGACAATCTGTCTAGGATTTTCTTTCAACCTTGTGTGTCAGCCAGTCTATTCTGTGGGAAACTCCCCTAAACACATCACATACAGCACTGCCCCATGTCCCTGATGTAATTCTTGCTAGGGTAGAATAGTGTTTCTTATAAATAGAATTCCATTTCATTTTCAACTCTCTCAGAATAATCCCCATTTGTCTCAGAGACCCTTCCTCACTTGGAGTGTTGATACCATTTACAGCCATTTGGCACTTTCTATGGTAAAAAAAAAAAATCACAGCTGACCTTTACAGTATGCTTGGGGATACACCGATGTTTTCTTATGTGTATTTTCTCACTACATTGCATCCCTATCTTCTGCCATGCCCTGGGATCACAGACACTGCAGCTGGCAACAACACTACATCATGGAGCCCTTGGGAACAGATATTGCTGATATACATGCTCTAAATATTTGGAGATGAAAACAAGAAAGACATAGTAAACCTCATTTTTCACACAGGTGTGTTTTTATAGTTTATATGTTTTATATAAGACTGTCCAAATTTCCATACCACTGTACACACACGTACAGAAAATCATCAGCAAGCAATCCATATTAGTAACAGCAATGGGGTAGGGGGGAAATACCATTTGTATGGTGATTAAGACTATTTACACTATGCAAAACAGACCCATCCTGCACCTTTATCAAAGGTAGCTAGGGCGTAATTTCACTACTTTATGAACAGTAGCTAGGATGTCATCCCACCAGCTCAGGTTAATATGGAAAAGGTTCTGAAAGCAGAAATTTTGAGACATTTTTAAAGCTCTCTGTGAGTCTCAATTTTGGACCCACCATCTCTGCAGCCTCCACCTGATGAGATCCGTGGAACCATATTCAGTTTCATTCTCCAAGCCAAAGCTCACAGGGTCACAGTGTTGTTCGCTTCCCTCCCCAGGGTAAGCTGGAAAACTCAGTTCATGTCCCTGCTCCTGCCCTTGAATTTCACGCATCAGTTCAGTCTGTCTGGTGAGTGGCTAAGGAGTGCTCCCATCATTCCCACAAAATACAACTCCTCCACTACCAAGTAAGGAATAGAAATGCCAGTTCAAAGAGTAATGAAGTTTATTGGCCTGGGCCGCCCAGGATTAGGACAGATACACTTTTAACCTTTTCAACTGTTTACTTTCCAAATACCTTACCAAATTCTTGACCTCTTCGACCCACCATATGTCCTCCCTCTACATGCTATGAAAAGCCTAGACAACCAAGACACCAAATCTCCTGTAGGCTTTCTCAGACTCATTTGAAAGGAAAATATTTTACTTTCACTGTAGGGTTTCGAAGCAAAGGCAAATGCTTCCAACCCCTCACTAATTAGCATCACTCACTCACATTAACTCACAGTGTGTCGACAAATAAATATTTAATGCCCAGTGTCTACAGAACATATTCCTGTAAAGACAGTAATCTGCCTAAAGAGTGAAATTAATAAAATTAATCTTTTATAGTATGTGGTACCATATGAAATTGCCATTTTTGTGAGTACATGGGCCAGGATCAGCACCGTTACATAACACAGTTTATTTTAAACATTTCTTTTGAGGTGAAACTTTGTGGTTGTTGGTCAGTATGAAAATTAAAAAAAAAAAGTTCATTAGCTAGAGGCACAAACCCTTCTCAGTATCAGAATGAGTTGCTAATGAACATATTTATAGAAGTAATACCCATTAAACATTGAGAGAAAATTCACCGTCTTCTAGGAAAAGGGATGAAAAACATCTGTCATAGTAATGAATCAAGTAAACAATAACAAGGATGATGAAACCTACATGATCTATGTCTATCTCTTACATTATTTAACTTCTTACGGAGTCCATGGGAAAACTCAGTTTATTAATTTCTAACCTAAATCTTTGCATCTAAGTACTTACCAAGGATCCCATACTGAGCAGGGGGAGACTGAGGACTGCTGATTTTTAACAAAGAGGCAAGTGGAAGAAAATCGCAAGGAAGCAAGAGAAAGGTGGTAGATGGTGGCCAGCTGCATTCGCTGCAGCTCCCTGTCCTTCTGACCCTGGCCTTTCCTTGTAGAGGCTCTAAAATGCGAAACGTTTGTGAAGGAATGTTACTCTACAATGAGGAGGGGTTTACTTCTCCCCCTGAAATGCTAGTCAAGGGTCCAACCAGTGCACATAATCGCATAGGATCACGCTTTCCTTGTGCCCGAATATGTTCATCTTATCCTGGAACCAATCCTTCACTCACTATGGTTTTCATTTTCAAACACAAACATAATTTTATTTCTAGGCTCAAATCTAAGGTGAGCATAGTGTCGCCTGTACATGCCTCCAAGTAATGAAAGGAGCATTTCACTAACAACATTTCTGTCCTCCATGTGGCTATGTTGAGCTTAATTTCATGAGTAAATTTTTCTCTTGTAATCTTTACAGGAAAAAAAAAGAAATAACAACTTGGACTAGATGCTCAGATAAATAGCCTCCTCTTACTGATGACAAATGTCTCCTATTCATTTTCTACCAAACACAGAAGGAGGGCTGATGTAACACACATCATCAAGTTGTTGTGGATACCTCCTAACAACCTCCTACCACCTTGCTTGCTGGGAATCACAATTTACAGCAGAACCCAGCTCATTTAACTGTTTCCCCTTTATGAAGTGCCATCATAAATTAAACTGACGGTTTTCCAGTTGGTGGGGGGGTGTAAGAGAATATCAAATTGGAGCAGAATATGAACAGACAGAAGACCTAAATTTCAGCTGTAGTGTTTTCTAGCTAAGTGACTTAAGTAATATGAGCACCAGTGTATTTAGACTGAGTTAGTGTTTGGTAAACATTTATGAAGACCAAAGATTCCATGTATCTATAATATGTCCTCAATGTAACAGTCTCCAGAGTGGCACAGCTAGCACACTAAATAAATAGCCATACACACTCAACCTGATCCCTCACAAGAGTCAAAACAGACTCACAGCATAAGATCTGGGGCTGATGTCACTGAACTCATATCCCTAAGAACTGAAAGAGAAATACTAGCTAGTACTTGTAGAATCAAGCACATGTCTACCCCTAAGCCCTCCAATCATCCCCCTCTTCATTGACCTACCCTATAATAAGAAAATCACTTTCATCTTACAAGGTGAAATTTCTAAATTGACACTCTCAGCCCTGTCCCCTGTAAATGTCCCTGTCTTCATGGGGAGCTGCCACAACCTGTCATTGACCACAGGTAAAAGTGACCCTGCAATTATTAGGCCCAGGGAAATCCTATGCTCCAAGGAAAGCATATTTGAGTCCTTAAAACACTAAGAGAATAAGAGAAACTCTAAGACATGTTATGTACAGAACAAAAAAAAATCAACCCTCCTAATAGAATCCTTATTTCTACATTAGAAATGAAAAGAGATAATAAAATAACACAAAGTGAACTCAATAGAAGGATTTCCCCAAGCACAGCAATATGTCCCTAATTTAATTCCTGATAATATATGATCAGGTATTAAGAGCTGGAAATCTAACAGAAGTTTCACTTCTTTCCAAAAGGCATATGCAGTTAGGATGGAATCGACAATCAACTCTGTAAGTCCTATGGATAAAGGTGAGGTGCTCTCTCCCTGCAGGTCTGGCTAGCTCAGATGTGGCAGGCAGCAGTAAGGTGTTCTGGAAATGAGACAATGCTCAGTGCACATCTCAACAGGTTGTAGGAACACTGAGTACTACCTAGAGAGTGCAGACGAAGGAAGGGAAGGGCATGAAACTTCAAGCCTTACAAATGGCAACAAGGACCTCTTGGGCTACAGCCACAGAAATTTTGAAGGGCTTTCATGTCAGATTGGAGAATTCTAAGATTAGAGGGTGGAGGGCGTTAAACTGGAAGAAGGAAGACTATGTTAAAAAAAAAAAAAAGTTCAAACCACCCTATGACTCAGTAGCCCTCTTCCCATGATTGTCCCCTCTTCAACACCTACCTTTATATTTCAGTTGACTTTTAAGGTCAATGATGGCTAAAAAGGTTAAAAATTTCACTCTTCTAAGAAAACATACAATATAAGGAAGGTATAGGAGTAAAGTGAAAATCTCAAATATGTTCTAAAACATCACAGATCTCATTTAAGTCAAGAATTCACAGCAAAGCTCCTTAGCTATGGAGAAGATGGAGAGGCCACTGAAACATGTGCATCCACAGTGTCCATAGCCGCTGTCTGACTCGCATTTGCAATTATCACACTGCAGACTGGCTGAGCCCAGAGCTGGGCTGAAATCTCAGCAGAGCACAAAGGCAGCCTCTTAGGCTACATGTTGACTGACTGTACTCACTAAGCATCATCTATTTCTGTTTCATCAATGATAGTTTCCTATTTAAAGGACTGGAAAATAAATAATACAATTTATCCAGACTGTTTATTTCACTTGTTTGTTTGTTTGTTTGTTGCAATATGGGGATTGAGCCCAGGGGCTCATGGACATTAAGAAGATCATCAATTCTAAGTATAAAACAGGGTGTATGTCTCACTGTGCACATTAATGTCTCTATAGATGCATCCTAATATCCAAGTATGCCCTGGTCAGAGTTGTGGAATCTTTATTCCTTGTATTTTTATTGATTATATTGTATAAGTATTTCTATTAATTATTATAACAAAAATGCCCCTTAAATTTCTTAGAAAAGGGCTGTTTTGATTCACACTAATTCATGGATGAGAGAAGCTAAGGAAAGGGGAGGAGCAGATAATATATAAATATCTCAAAAGAAATTAAGCCACACAGGCTGACAATGTGCTCCACAAGAACCACACACTAACAATATGCCCCACAAGAACCATGGATTAACAAAACCCCAGTGCCAGGCATAAGAAACCACCTTTCTAATGGTTGATCGTGGTAGTCCAAGTGAATCCCCTAAACAATGTAGATTATTTATGAGGGCCTGGGTTCCCTCTCAGTGGTCAAAGGTCCCTATTGCTAAAGACACCACATGCTTAGAACACCGGACCCAGGTGATTCAAGATGGAACTGATCTGAAAACCTCTTTCCTAGAGTCTAGCTGCCATAGTTCCAGAAAATACTTTGCAAGCTGCCAAGGATGGTGGTGGGGGCAATAAAAGGCTCCATCCAGCTTAACCAGGGCAATGACCAGCATTATAAGATATCCATAGAAGTTCAGTGGGTGGCACGTGGCGGCCGCGGTAACCAACAGCTGTCTAAGTTGGCCTGAGGCCGGCTCAACAGGAGGGAAATCATGCCTGGGACTGAAAATCTAGACAGTTTCTTTGGGCTAGTGATGCCATGGACATCAGAAAAGAATCAACTGCTGCCAGTTTGCTGGACATGCACGATTCCTTAGTATATTCCAAATTTTATCCTGATATTCACAGACGAGTGTGACTAGCACTGCTCATTAAGTAAGCCTCTTTTGGGAGAGCATCACAGAAAACCATAACTGGACAAAATGCAGATATCACTAGATCCCAGCCCCGATAGATGCGTCTGTACCATGTCTCATGCATCTAGGGCTCAGTAAATATTGAGAAAGAAAAGACAGAAAGATTGTAAGCACCATACTACCAAGAAGTGACCAGTGAAAGAGTCTCTACTAAAAATTGTTGAAACAACAAGATGAGAACAATGGCAATAATTGGTACATCAGGGCAGAAAGGGGGAAATTTCATGGGGGCTCTTGCCTAGATAAAGACAACTAATGCCTGCTGGGAGACGGAGAATTAGTCTCTCCCAGGGATGAACTCCCACAACGGTTGTCCAATGTAGAGTGGTCAGTTCTGAAATTACATACACACAAACAATAAGATGGATTCAAGGGGTTGTATTTATATATTGGTGCATAACCATAAATAGCAATAATAATCAAAGAAAAGCAGGCTATCAACTCGAGAGTGGGAGGCATAGGAAGTTGGAGGGAGAGTACCTGTAAAGGGCTGGAGGAAAGGGAAGAGAAGAAAAGTTATATAATTCTACTTAAAACATGCTTTAAAAATATAATCTGACTTCCATTTCACAATAGATAAACAAATAAATAAAAAAGTATGATTCATAAAACAAGGAAACAAAGAAAGTTGATGAGTAGTAGATAGATAAAGCAGTACATATAACTGTTTTGTTTTTCTTTTTTTAAGAGAATGAACTAAAATCTTTAAATTCAAACAGTGTCTGAGTCACTGTTCTATTGCTTTGAAGAAACACTATGACCAAGGCAACTCATAAAAGAAAACATTTAATTGGGGCTTGCTTACAGTTTTAAAGGTTTAGTCCATTCTCATCACAACAAGAAGTATGGTGGCACACAGGCAGGCATTGCAAGAGTAGCTGAGAGTACCACACCATAATCCACAGGCAGACAGGCAGACAGACAGAGATACTGAGACTGACTTGGCCTGGCATGGGCTTTTGAAGCCCTAAAGCCCATCCTCAGTGACATACTTCCTCCAACAACGCCACACCTCCTAATCCTTCTAATCCTATCAAAGAGATCCATTCCCTGGTGACTAAGCATATGAGTATATAAGCCTATGGGAGTCATTCTTATTCAAACCACCACACAAAGCAAAGTTCTAAAGTTGTTATTTTTCAAATTTTCATATTTTAGTAATTATCCCATCACTAGGATTAAAGCTTGCTGTGGACAGAGGAAAGAGGTAGCATCATAAATAGGAAGAGTAAATAGATATATCCCAGGTGCAAGTAGCCTGTTATTAAGAAAAGAGGATAGCATGACTTCTGCCTTTTGCCAGAGTTCTTTTGGGCAATGACCAGTCATCACTGATGTATACATCAATACTTTAAATGTGTAGCAATATCAGCCTCAAGTACTTTTTAAAGTGATGACTTATTTGGGGAATAACAGCATTCACTTTTAAAATGTAGCCATTCATTTCTGGCAGCAAATAAATCACGCAACAGTTTCTGCACAAACTACCAACACTGAGCAATAAATCTTTGAATTCAGCCCTACACCAGGCACAATGCTATAAAATGAAAGACTAGTTTTTAACTCCGTGACCTCAGTCTTGCCTCTGCTGGACAGTAAATCTGATGCAAAATGAGCAAATATGGGTGGCTGAGTTTCAACCTGGCATGACACTCAGGCTTTGTCAAGGATCCCAGAATTTAGAATCTTTAAGAACAACAACAAAAAAGAAGGCTGGAAACAAAAACATCTGCAACACAGCAGGAGATGGAGAAATCAAAGGGAAGAGTTTTCACCTCCATTGGGAGAACACTTTGGTGACTCCTTTGACTTGATTCATCCCCCAAATTTGGTTTTTATTCTCTGAATTTCTTATCACTGAGGCATATATGCATTGGGTGAATGATGATACATTTACCCTTTCATCCATCCAATTAAAATTCAATGAATGTCTCATCTGTTACTATCGCTGGAACCCCGAAAATTGTTAAGTTTGATGTAGCTCCATTTCTGAGTCGTGGAAATTGCAACAACCTTTGCACATCACCCACAGGACACTTTAACCATAGCCATTCATACTCCACACCATACAGCATGCTGATGCTGAAGATATGGAGAGCAACGCAAACGAGATCCTGCCTTCATCCGGACACACCTAGAACATGAAAATACACTTCATCATCTGCAGAGGGCTTAGAGGAGAAGTACAGGGTCCTACTCAATAAAAGCAGAGCTCCCAAGAGGAAGGTTTCAGGGAAGGCTATGCGGAGCTGGAGACCACTGAGCTCAAGTCTTTGAGGTGAAATAAGCCATACAGAAAGAATGGGCTTTTGGAACATAACTGGCACTGAGCAGGACTTGTGAGATGTTTCTCAACCACAAATCCCCGCTAAAGTATCCATAAGGAATAATCCCATTTTCAACTTTACACACAGATATTAAAATAGGCCATACTAGGGGCTAGAGACATGGGTCTGCAGTTAAGAGCACTTGCCACTCTTGCAGAGGACCTGGGATTGGTCCCCAGCAGCCATGTGGCAATGGACCACTGTCTATGACTACAGTTCTCGAGGATCTGATGCTCTCTTCTGGCCTCTCAAGAAAGCATGTCGTTCACATACAGTCTTGCAAGATCACCCACATAAAATTTAACTTTAAAAAATGGGGAATTTTCATTTGCTTCCATTTGGATGGGTCACTTGTTTCTACCTTGATTGAAAGATATAAAGAAATCAAGCTGGAACTGAGCTGGGAGCTTCATCCATGCTGGCTAGCTTCCAAAGAGCCAGAAGGTGCTAGGGCTGCTGATAGAGAAAAACCACCCATGGTCTTACCCATCTATGAACCTTATGAAGTATAATATCAGCCTGCTGGGTAAGAAGTGTCTACCTGGATTAGTGGCATAGATAACATGGGAATAGTCAAAGGCTCTCTAATTGAATTAGAGGTTCTTTCTATAGGAGGAAATCCACGTCTGATATTGTAAATTCAGTCACCAACCATGCTTGGGGTAGGGAGTGTCATAGGCCTAAGAGGGGAATTTACTATTTTTGCTTAACTAAACGGACATAGCATCAATGGCATTCTAAATTTATTTTATTTATAATAAAAATCTATGTTTACACCCAGTGACAAAGGCTACTCTCACCCTAAATCACAGAAGCTTCCCTTTGCAGCAAATGGCAATGAATCCTGGCTACCCAAAGATCCCAGGAATAGATAAGGATGAAGGAGTGAAGTAAGAAAATAAGTTAGGGCAGAAGAACATAAAGGCAACATGGGGATAAGCGTTGTTACATGCCGCCATCTAGGCAGGACACATCCATTGTAAGCATGAAATCAACAGCTACAGCAACTAGCACTGTCAACAATGACAGATGGGTCTGGGAGGGCTCATGGCGTCCCATTCCTTCCAGCTGAATTAATGGCTCCTGATAGATTCTGGCACTGAGGGAGTCATTATCTTCAGTTGTGTAGCCACAAGGTGAGCTCACCAGACGAACAAGTTTATCCAAACCCGTGGTCACACAAATGGCCCTGGTTAAACTCAGTGGGTGTCCTGGTTGAGGCTATTATTGCGGCGATAAAACACCATGGCCAAGTAAACTCGGGGAGAAAAGGGTTTATTTGGCTTATGTGGCCACATCACCGTTCATCATTGAAGGATGTCAGGACATGAGCTCAAACAGGCAGGAGCTGATACAGAGGCCACGGAGGAGTGCTGCTTACTGGCTTTCTCCTGCCTTGCTCAGTTTGCTTTCTTAGAGAATCCAGGACCACCAGCTGAGAGGGAGGTGGCACCACCCACAATGGGCTGGGCCCTCCCACATCAATCACTAATTAAGAGAACACCTAACGGTTTTACCTACAGCCCAGTCTTAGGGAAGCTTTTTCTCAACTGATGCCCCTCCGCACTCTAGCTTTGAACTTGTGTAGAGTTGACATAAGGTTGCCATCCAGCACTGTGGGTCACAAAAGCAAATCAGAAAGAAAGGAGTGTGAGAAACAGATTTGTAGGGAGGAAGGTGGCTGGCAGGAATGGGAGAAAGAAAGAGGGGTAATGGGAATAATACGCATGAAACTGCAAAAGAACTAATTAAAAAATACTTTAAAGAAGAAGAGAGATACTGGAAAGTAATGACAGAGAAAGAGAGAGCAAAGGAGGGGGAGGGGAGGGGGCGCAATTTGTCATCACCCAGAAGTGCTAATGCTGGCTCCAAAACCTCAAACTCAGACTCCCTCATCAATCTTAATACCCCCCAGATTCTGTGGAGAGCAACCACAGAAAGAAAAGAAAGTTCTTAGCCAAATACTGGAGTCCAGCTTGGAAAAAGGAGCTTTGCAAAGACAGCACATATTTTAAGGGCTTATTGGGATCTAACTAAGGAGACTGACTCCAAGCCTTAGAGTTTCACATATTTTCTTGATTCCTAAATTAATCATTTTTAAATCATCTGCTTTAAAATAAGTCAAAGGGAAGCTTCCTCCAAAAACAGCCACTCATTGGCACCTCACGATTAAAAACTAGATCACATTTTTTGGGATGAGCACTGAATAAGAATTTTGATTAAGATTGAAAATGATATATGCTCATGTGTAATGCATAGCAATGAGGCTGAAAAGAAATATTTAATATGATACAACCCTAACATAAAACTAAATCAGTTTTAACTACTCATCAGGATTTATTAACCAGAGCTTAGCAACTTGATGGAGTTATACTTAATGGTATCTGAGCCTTTGATGGGAGAAAATGATTATAAATTTTCCTATAGACAAATCTAAAGCATGCAATCATATTCTTCCCCACTAATAAAAGTCCAAAGAAAAATAGGATTGCAAGTCTAGTCTGTATGTTATATTTACAGTATGGCAAATTAGCTAACAATAGCAACTAATATTTTTTTAAAGATTTATTTATTTATTATGTATACAGCATGTATGACTGCAGGCTAGAATAGGGCACCAGATCTCATTACAGATGGTTGTGAGCCACCATGTGGTGGCTGGGAATTGAACTCAGGACCTCTGGAAGAGCAGTCAGTGCTCTTAACCTCTGAGCCATCTCTCCAGCCCCGCAACTAATATTTTTTAACAATTTCTAATGTTGATCATTTCATTGTTTTTTTTCTCTTTGGAATATATCTCTATGCATATTTTTAAAAGGTCAAACTGTCCATGTTTTCATCATTTTTATGACTTGCCTTGCTATGACTCACCTAAGTAGTCCCATGCCTCTCTGAAAGTATGGACAATGCATTAGTCAGCGGCTTGCTTTCTGCAGACTTTTCTATATTTCTTTTTATCATGCACATATACAAATATGTCCTTCCTTACAGAATGTGCTAGAAGTACTCAAACATCATACATGGCAGCCCATCTCTCTATACTTACTGTTAAACACAAACCTTGCAAGTTTGAGCAAAGGCAATAATTACAAAACTAGCTAATTGAAAGTCATGGAATGCTTTAGGAAACATATTTGATTGTCTTCAGAACTCTACCCCAGAATTGCTGAATAGGAGTGATTCCAAAGGAAGCTTTGCTGCACCCCTCTTAGAGATACCACAAGATGGATTTATCTAAGTTTCTGAGAAATTTTGCATCTTTCAAAAGAAGTATTCTTCTCAAGGGCTTTAAATAATACTCACAGGAACATGATTTTCATCCTCTGTGTTATAGTCAGAGGGTTCCAGTCCATTGCAGCTTCATGATCAGATAAGAACAGGATCCTCTAATGTTCTCTCTTTCTATGATTTCCCAAGAAAATAAAAGGACTAGGAAGTTTACTACATCAGGTGAAAAATCTAGATCAGCAATTGGTAATGCCAACAAACATGGCACTAGCCATAATAGAGGCCTTGAGAAATGAGTGTGCCATGGAAGATTAGCTAAGCTGAGCCAGCACTGGTGATCCTCACATTCCATCATTGACTAACCCCAGGCATATGCATCACTGGCACTTCATAGTGATGGCTGTTCCTACACACAGAACAATCTAGTGGTGGCTGTTCCTACACACAGAACAATCTGAACTTGACCCAAAACTGGAGATGAAAAAAACTTCAACACTCAAGGAATATCCATCTCTGATTTCTTCTTCACAGACATCTCATAGGTATTTCAGACCAGTTCACATCAGTGTGACAACAGTATCTAATACTCAAACAAGTGCAGTGGAAAGACTGTTCATCCATTCATTTAGTCAGTAGACATTTAAAAATATCCATTAAATTTCAACCACATAGCCAGTGAAAGTGAAAGGGAGATTTCTATAAGCAAAATCAGAATCTATTTTGGGTAGAATAGGGTAGAATATGCAGTTTACTGAGGAATGGATAAATTAGACAAATAATCACATTAATAAAAGTATAATGTATAACTAAGGACTTTAAAATGTGCATGTAGTTTTCTGTGAGTACAAGTAAAGGAAGGAGAGAAGGAAGAAAAGAGGGAAGGAAGAAAGGAAACAAACAAGAAGAAAGGAAGAAAAGAAGGAAGGAAGGAAAATAAAGAAGGAAGGAAATAAAGAAGGAAGGAAGGAAATAAAAAGGAAGAAAGGAAGGAAATAAGCAAGAGAGGAAGGAAAGAAGGAAGGAAGGAAGGAAGGAATGAAGGAAGGAAGGAAGGAAGGAAATAAGAAATGAAGAAAGAAAATAAGAAAGGAATGAAGGAAATAAGGAAGAAAGGGAGGAAGGAAGGAATGGAGGAAGGAAGGAAAGAAGGCAGGAAGGAAGGGAGGGAGGAAGGGGAAGAAAAAGAAGGAGGGACTATTGTCTAGATTGGAAATAAGGGAAGGTAACCTGTGTTGATTAGTAGTAAGCCAAATGGCAAGGAGTTTGGGAAAGAGTGACAGGCAGCAGGAACAGTCCCTGAAAAAGTCCCAAGCTAGAGCGACCATCATGTTGAAGAAAGTTCATGAGCTGGGACCTAAGAGACAGTGACAGAGCAGAAACGGAAGTTATGAGAGCCACAGAGCGCATGGAGAACGGAGGTCTTTGTTCTAAAGCAATGAGAATTACCCAGATGTTTAAAGACAAACTCTAGTAATTTATTGAGAGAATGCAACTGTAACAATAAAAGAAAATGTATTTGAAGACAACTGGTAAACAATTTAAAAATTCATTACATTATACTTTTCCTTAAATATACATTAGATAAATAAATGATTCAAAAGTATAAGCTGGATATTGAAAATGTATTAGAAGCTATAAGTACTTGTTTGATAATATGAACTAGAGAAATATTTTAGTCGTATCAGGAAATGTGGAAATCATATAGGAAGTGATATAAAAAAATGTGACCTAAAAAAGCATAATTCCTGTATAGTAAAGATGATGGGACAGGGAAAGAAAATCAGCCAAAACGACCTCGTGAAGAAAGAACTCTAAATATATGTGAACAAAATATTAATTATTAGTAACACATCCTATGAGCAAACAATGGTTACTACTCAGTTCTATAGAATAATAACCTCAATTTATAAACTTAAAAATTACAACAGCAACTTTGGGGGAAAAAAACATGAACATGGCCAACAAGTATGGGAAAATGGTCTATCTCCACAGTAATAACAAAAACTTGAGACTCTGAAAAGACCTAAAAATTTCATAGGAACCAACTGCTACTAACAGAGTGAGGGACAACAGCAACCTGTAACCATCCAGAGCATAGAAATTGGCCAACAGTTGAGGAAGACAATTTGAGAACATCTACTCAATTTAAACGAGCAGGAAGTTCAGCTCAACGAGAATTCTAAGATCAAGCCACAGCCATTTACCTGACACTTAACATGAATGAAGAATTTAGAATATTGAATTGGTTAAATAAGCTATCATGACTGGTGGGGAAAAACACATTATAGAAACTTGAGCGTTTTATACATTTATTGGCAGTATAGTGTCTCCATGACATGATTGAATGATATGAAGCTACAGAAAATCATATGAAACAAGAGTCACAAGTGGAGACTGATACACATACTTTTCTCTTTGTACAAAAATATAGAATACTTCTCTTTCATCTTTCCCTACACATGAGAACACAGAAGATCAAATCTATTCATTGTTTCCCGTATGACCTCAACATATCATATTACTACTAAATGGATTTCCAGGATGCAGAATAGAACCTCCTGCTCATACCCTTGCCATTTGCAGAGTGTGAGTTTTAATCTTTTGTCTCTGGAATACCTTTCAGTGTAAGATAAGAAGGAAGAGCAAGTCTGGCTTCTGTCTGGACTCGGAGATGGGGCCTCAGGGAAGGAGCTGGCTTTCCTGCCATCACCCCTGCTCCCCAGCTCAGAAATTCTCACAAACCTCACAAAGCACATAAGCAAACAGAGAGTAAAAAGAGGGGAAAGGCAGGCAGATACCCAGGCAACAGAGGTTCGAACTTACAAAACTAAAGCTGACCATCTAAGTCACAGCAGGACAAACTGCTGAGTAAATAGCCCTAAGTGTTTCATCAAGAAATTTGTCCAAGAACAGAAGGGCCCTGAAAGCTGTCAAAACATCTACATTTTAAAGCCCTTTCCCAGCCAGTCCTGGTGATTGTTTTCTGTTCCAAATGAAGCATATTAGATCCAACAGAGAGGAATCCTGGAGGCCTCACCACAACAATACTAACTCCACCATTCTTTAACATCATAGGGCTTGGGCAAAACTAGCCTGGTAAGAACTTGGAGTGGCAGCTAGCATGGGAGGGTGACAGGTGGGACTAGCTGATAGCTGTTTGAATTATATTTCTCATGCATCTGCAAAGGTGGTGGGGGGCTCACTGGAGAGATGGCTTAGCATTTAAGAACACGGGGAACTCTTCCAAAGGGCCAAAGGTCAATTCACAGAACCTACATGGTGGCTCACAAGCATCTGTAACTCCAGTTCCAGGGAATCTGACTTCTTCTGGCCTCTATGGGCACCAGGCACACATGTGGAGCAGATATTCATACAGGCCAAACATCCATACACATAAAATAATAACATTAAAAATTTCACAGATAATGAAAGGTTGATTAGAAGTAGGTTAATTAATAAACTTTATAGGAATAGCTAATACCCACAACTGGGGAGGTCAGAGGTCCTCGTTGGAACTTACTGCCACTGCTTGCTTAAACTGTCATCCTGCCAAACTGCCTTGTAAACACTCCTATTTGTACCTATAAATTAACACTCCTCCCAGCCTTCATCAAATAAGTTTCTTATTACAGTGGGTAGTGGAAGACTGACACCCACAACTAGTCAAAGTGCTGAGAACACATGATAGTAGAATGCTCAGCCCTAAATGGGGCAACTATGTCACCCCCTCTAAAGCTTAAAGAACAACACAGAAGAGAGGACAGAAAGAATTTCAAGGACCAGATAGAGAGATGCATTGCAAAAAGATGTCTTCTGGATATGACATAGCCATTGCATCCATGAACTCCATGCATCTGTGGTTATCTGCACTAGACCAGGCCTATCGGGATTTCTTCATGGATAGGGAAGGGGCCCATGAGGTCCAACTCCTTCCTGAGGGACTATTGATAACTAATCATTTTTAGGGGGTGGGAATCATGTTCTGCTGCCCTTGTCCTAATAACCTCCTGCTAATGCTCTGGCAAGAAAGTAATTAAACTCAGTAGGCCACACACACAAAAAAGGACATGATAGTAGGAGAGGTATTGCTGTAAAGAAAGATCCCAAGGAGTGAGGAAGGGGGAAGAGAGATGGGAATGAAGGCTTTGAGCTAAAATGGATCCATATATTCAACAGACCTCCAACATTACTTTTATAGGCCTGGCAAACACAATAACCATTCAGGTATAGCTCTGATTTTACAGTGAGGGGGTGCAAGTGGGCCCTGCTAGCCAACCAGTGGCTGCTGCTGACTCTGGGACCTGGAACTATTCACTTGTGACTAATGGTTGGTTTAACTTGAAAACCTGGATCTGAGTGATGCCTCTGTTGAGCAGCTTGCCAACTCTGAGTGGAGTGCTGCAAGGCTCCTGCCTCATATCTTCCTTGATGCCCTCTTTTCTTTTTCCAAAACAGGGCTACATCCATGAAAATAGCTGTGACTTTCTCTACAACAATGAATGCTCATCTGAACAACCAAGACATACCATAATCTACCCTACAACCTGAGCTCACACAGGGAGGTGAGATTCTTCATGACCACCACAGCCCATTCCTGTTGAGTAATCCAGCACTCCCTGACCTTGAGGCTGATTTCCACAAAACCTTTGTTATTTTTCCCTAAGAATGTGCTTCATGGGAACACGCCAGTTACCAGAGAAAGGAAAGAAATAGGCAAAGACCCCATTTGAACTTTGCATAAGACAGCTTCTCTGTGAGTCTATACAAGAACTGAGATTAAAACTTTTCAAGTGGTTGTAAGACACTGAATTTTTCAAAACTGACTACACATTGTACCCTACTCCACAAAGCATCCAGCCCCGGTCATAACTTTAAGTGGAACCCAATTCTCTTCCCCTTGGCCCTGACACAAGCTTGTGATTCACTTTTGACCAATGCCTTGTCTATAACAAAATGCCACAGGCAGGATGTTTTCAAAAACAGGCACAAATTTTCTATGGTTCTGAGATTTGAAGGTGAAGATCAAGGCACAATCACAGTTCCCAATGAGGGTCATCTCCCTGACTCATAAGACTACCTTCTTTCTTCCATCTCTAGCCTCACAAGGCAGAGAAAATAGAACTCTATCCTCTTCATCGGTTTGAAAGGACACTAATCCAGAAATTGGGATTAGTTCTCAGCTCTACTTCATGAACTCATCCAACCATAATCAGCCCCCAAAAGATGCTACCCACTGATACCATCCTGTCATGGCTTCGTACAGCATGAAAGAAGAAGTGAGACCATCTGGAAAGGAAGGATACTAGCAGTAAGGTGACATGGGGAGATAAAGGAAAATATATGGGGTTTGGCTGGTGAATAGAATCCAATTACAATAGATGCTTGAGTGAAGTTGTTGTGTGAAACACATCAGTATGTACAATGAATATGCCAAATTTTAAGAAGTGAAAATCAAATGAGTTTGGTTTCAATGAGTGAAATGGAGAAAATTAGGAGAATAAACAATCTACACTGACCAGCCAAACATTCAGAAGATGCCGAATCTTCAGTCATCATAAAAACTTGTGAGGCTTCTGCTTAGTCAATGGGATAGGCCACTCTTGATATGTCTTCCTGCTGAGTGGCATTTGATTGCCCTGGAACTGCCAGTCTACCAGGCACATCTCATGTGCTCCTATAGCCCCATGGGAAGGGAAGAAGGGGATATTGGTTTATCCTGTCCCAGTGCCTAGCTCTGTTGTCTCAGATAATTCTGTTTCAGACACTTACTAGCCCCAGAAGCACTCCACTAAGGTTTTCTCAACCGCTCTGCTTCATGACTACTAGAAGACTATAAAACAGTAAGGATTGCTGAAGGCACTAAGTTTTAAGGCATTTTTTTTTTTTAATACAGACATAGTAACTAGAAACTACAGCCACACAATAAGAAGGCAGCAGAACTACTTTATTGTGAAATACGATTATGTGCACTTTGGTAAAGCCATTTTGTTTGGCTGGGAGAGGAAGCTGTGTTTTACAATGTTCATGATTTACCTTCAGACACGCTAGTTTTCTGGATAAAGAATTATGAAGTGTATTCCAAACCCGCATTCTACTGGGCAATTATAGCATGTAAGGAAAGCGGGATCCTAGGATCCTGTGTTCCTCCAGCATGCCAATTATTCACAGAGCCAGCAGCAGTAAACCCAAATTTCCCTCCAGGAGTCAACTGTCCATCCCGTACATAAACACACACTTTCTGTCGAAGCAAGTCTGAAGTTAAATGTGGTTACAAGGAAAACACAAAGTATATTAGTTACTTTTCAATTGTTGTGACACAATACCATGATCAAGGCAACTTACAAAAGAAAGTGTTTAATTTGGCCTATTGCTTCAGAGAGTTAGCATCCATGATGGCAGAGAGAAAGCTAAGAGCTCATATCTTGATTCACAAGTAGATGGCAGAGAGGGAATATTGGGAGTGGCCTGAGTCTCTCAAAACCTCAGAGTCACCTCTGTGACAATAAGGCCACATCTCCTAATCCTTTCCAAACAGTTCCATCAATGGGGGACCAAGTATTCAGTTATATGAGCCTCTGGGGGTCATTCTCATTCAAGTCACTGAACAAGGTATAAGGCTTCCTCCCATGTTTATTTATGAATGACAGGACCACCACTGCTCCCCTCTCTCATACTGTCCATCTCCTACACGCAGTGAGGAACCTGTACATCTAAAGGTATTTAAACCAAAAGATCTGAAAATATGAAAATACCAAAGAGCACAACACTATTAAATCTCACCAGAATGATGCCTCAATTCCAACCCAAAAGCCATGCATTCTTAAAAAAAAAAAAAATGCATACCTACATGTATCTATTTGATGACAAACATGAGATAAACAGAGGAATTGTAAATGACTGTAATGGCTGATTATTTAATTCTCATGAGGATGTTCCATGCCATAATGACATAGTCATATATAAACATTTGTTGACTCCCTTCTGATTTGAGATCACATGTGCATCACATACCATGAGACAATATGGAAATTTGTCCTAAAATAAGGCAATATAGAAATACCTGCATGGCAAAGAGAAATAGGTTCCTCATGCAGCTGGCTGTCTTGCATTTTCATTTCATGAAGACTTCCAAAGGGTTGATCAAAAAACATTCTTTCTTAAATGAATTTACCAGCACCCCCCACCCCTGCCTCTCCCTCTGCATGGGGCACGGATAAGAAAAGGTTAATATTTTGTTTTATGGAATAAAAACATCTGTGTTTATTTCAGATGGGACCAAAATTATGTCAATTTTCTTTTTTAAACATATAGCAAACATGCTGCTTCCAACTCAAGTTCTAGAAGTATTCTGGATCTCTTGTACCATCATCATGGGTGGTATGTGTGAAAATTTCACTAAAGAGTCAATCACTGTAAACACTGACTAAGGGAGACAGAACTCTTCAGATCTTCAGAACTACAACAGAGCTCACATATTTGGATTAGCCCAAGGATATAGCATTTCTAAGTCCATTGGGCTTACACACAAATTACTCAGAAGGCCAACAGTAAGATGCACTGATGTTTTTTATTAGTTGGTGCCACGCCAGGAGGAAAACTGTTTTCCATTGTGATCAAGTCTCCTATTATTGAGTACTACATCTTAATTATTACTCAAGGGGAATTTTTCCCAATCTATTTTTGTGCTTTGTGTCAAGAAGTCATCAAAACATGTCTTTCATACTGTTCTCTACCTGACTTCTCTCTATAATACAGGAGGAAAGGCAGGACATTCCAGAAATGCCTCTATTCCCAAAAGAGTATCTCTAGGCACTTTCTTCATATAAGAAAGAAGTGTTTTATGTTATGGGTGATGGCCAGTTAAGATCCATGTTTCTCTGGATGAACTACAGAATTATCAGCCAAGGGAAACACCTGCAAAGCTCTGTGTTCCTGCATTATATCCATGACCACACATCGCATAAACATGGAATTCGAATCCAAAGGACAAAAAACACAGGTGCTGTGGTAAAATAGCTCCATATAAATCTAAAATATGCAACAATCTTTCAAAACAAACATGACTCTCCATGTGTAATTATAGCTGAGAAACTTACACAGCAATGCCAATAACTCTAATTATTTTTATAATGTATGGAGCTGGAACTAAACGTGGCCATAGATTAAAGTAAGAAAACAGAGTTCTCAGGAGACAGATAGCAGTTGACAGGTGCAACAGACTACAGTTAGCAAGACTCTGATTTCTACATTCTGAAAAACTTCAGAACAAAAATTTACCCTAAAGATGCTTTATACACAAGGCCCCCAAACTAATATATCCTTATGTCCATAAAGAAGGACACACACACACACACACACACACACACACACGGGGGGGTCTATTATAATAATAATGTTTCATTGCATGAATAAGGATATAAACAAAGAGAACTAACTACTTTTATTTATTTAAAAAAGTTACGCCCCAAAACTCTCAAGAAGTCTTCATGATATGAAAATTTAAGACAACAAGCTACATGGGGAACCATGTTTTCTTTGCCACATAGATACTTCCATATTGTCTGACTTTCCCTGTAAGACAAGTGATGCATGTATAATCTCAAGCCCATGGAGGGAGACAACAAATGTCCCCATGTAACTGGGACAATGGAAGCCAGTCTCTGAAGAATCCACATACTGGCCTGTAGAAAATAAATGCCACATGGATGACGTCGACAAAGACCACATTGAGCTAAGGGGTCTAGGGATAAGAAGAAGATAGTTACTGGATTATGAAATGAGCAACTGAGCCATGCCTGTCAAACACAGTTTCATGGTAGACGGAGGAAAATGAAGCAAGTCTCCCAGAAGACTGTCATCTAGGCTGCTTCTCAAAATAGTTCTCATACAATCTCATGGCCTTAGAGTCTTATGTTTAATAAAATCTTTATGGCAAAAAAATCACTGATACTGTTTGTTTTCAGTTAAGCTCAATTTTTAATAACTAAAACAATTTAATGTTTGCTATATATTCACATTGCTTCATTCAAGAATTTTCCAAATACAATGATAATCAGTAGACATCTTCTGACCTTAGGGAAGTTACAGAAGAATTGCAAAGATGGATCTGGAAAGATAGACAGATAAACAGCTCATCAGAGTTTCAGACGGGTGGTGCTGACTATTGTTATGATCCAGATAAACACTTGGGAATCATAATTCAAATTGAGGACAGAGACCTCAAACAGCCAACTACTCCATCTGAAGTTCATGGCTGCATGGAGTTATCAGAGACAAAGAGAAAATCAGTCTTTGGAAAGGTATCTCAACATTAGTGATCTAGACCAGCCACAAAGTCAAATAGGATTTTTAAGTCATCTGTATGTTTATCTGGTGAATGCTGCCACATGCTGAGTACTTACAGCATTAATGGCATTCTTACTTCCAAAAATACAACTTATTCTAGTTTATAAAGTCCAGCTACTCAAATGTTATCATTCTACTCTGAAACATTAGCTATTAGGTTCATATGTCATCACTTCTCATATTCTGTGAAAATCATAAATTATAAAACCAATTTGACAGTACAAAAGGGTAAGACTAACAGTAGTATGCCTGAGGCTGTAGAGATGCTCAGAAGTTACAAACATTCACTGTTCTTACAAAGGCCTGGAACTAGATTCCCAAGACTCACACTAGGCAGCTTACAACTGCCTCTAGCTCCAACTTCAGGAGATCTGACATCCTCCTCTGCCCTCAGTGGGCACCTATACACACATATACATGTAGACACACATGCCCATAAATAAAAAAAATGCATCTTTAAAAGGAATATAATTGTATTTCTGACATTTAACCAGTCATCATTCAGTAGCTTTTACTAAAAAAAAAAAAAAGAAAAAAAGAAATCAAACACACACACACACACACACACACACACACACACACAAAGAAGAGTAATTAGGGAATGGGGAAAATATTAAATGTCAAAATATACATTGCCAATAATTTAAGTGCATTTATAGGTCACTTGTTGTTCTTTTAAAACCACAATCCTTTGCTCCTTATACTGGCGTATTAAAATAAAAAAGGAAAAAGTAGCAACAGAATACACCATATTTCCCCAAGGACATAAGTAAGTGCTTAATACATTGCATTCTACTTATGATATTACATGCCAACTTTAAAATAGCTGAAGTAAGATATAAGAAAAGTATAGAGTTACCAGCCATGCTTCACAGGAAATGAAATGTTCTGCTAAGCAGTCTAAAAACAAAGGACAAAGAAACAAAAAACAATTTTCAAGTAAAGAACTACTCTTTTATTACCACAGACTTAAAATACTAAGCCACCAGACCAAAAATGTCTAGTCTAAAATAATCTAGCCAGCCACCCATGCCTCTGACACAAGGATTCAGATGAATATGTGTTTTGTAATTGATCACTATAAACAGAAAGCTATTATAACAGAAAAGACACAAGGAAGGACTCACATTCTTGTGATTCTTTAAACCTATAGTGGGGTCACCCAACAATCAAATTCTAGATGTGTTTCCTATTTAGGGTAAAAGGTAATGCAGGTAGATAATAATGAGTAATAAGTGTGTGAAGGGAGGTAAGTTTATGTGTGTCAAAATGTCAGAGGCAATCCTGAGCTACTCCATAATTCAGGCTAAGAGAAACTGAGAAGTGTGATTTCAGGGGGTTAGCTCTTTCTAAACCAAGGTTTCTCAATTTTACCCTGATTACATTTGGAGCCAGATAATTTGCTGAATGTTTGGCATAATCTCTATGTTTTCCCTTCATGACACTGATAGTACATGTTTATTTTTATAGTTATAACAATCAAAAATATGACTCTAGATAAATAAATATCCCATTAGAGACAAACTTTGTAGACAACTACTATTCTAATGCAATGATGACAAAGTGGATACTAATCCTTGGGAAAGCAAAGCCAGGCTGATGCTTATAAATGTAATAGTCTGAAGTGTTCAGGTGAGCTCAGTATGTTCTCTGCTTAAGAGTAAGGCCAAGGCAGAGACTAAAATGCAAATAAGTTTTCCAGGCCACCATGAACCAAACAAGTAAGCTATCTTCTCATTTTCATTTGCAGTTCTCAAAAATAATTATAAGACATGCTAGAGGAACAAAATCTTGAGATGTAAGGGCCTGGACTGAATGTTCTGGATCCATTATAGTGTTCTCGAGAAAGATAATAATCAATGCTTTAGTTGAGCACCTTGCAAGGAAGGTTTTTATCTGTAATCCCTTCATTGTGGTGCAAGGGGGACAGGCTTGTTGAGACATTTCCTGCTTTTGCACATCTTCAGTGACAAGCTCGTAACACGTTCTAGGCCCTATTCAACCTGTGCTGCCTAATGAAAAGTCACAAATATTCACATGGTGACTGTTGCATAACTTGTTGTATATGAGCAAATTCAGTCTCACTGGGCTCAGGCAAGTTGGTAACTGTATTAGTTATCTTTCTGTTGCTTTGATAAAATACCATGACCAAAACTACTTAAAGAAGAATTAATAGCCTTTAAGTTCCTGAGGGTTAGGTGTTTATGTATAAAGGGGGGGGGGGGGAAGCAGGCCAGCAGGATCAGGAAGTTGAGAGATCACATCTCAACCACACACAGCAATCAGAGAGCAAACTACAAGTGAGGTAAGCCTACACACCCTCAAAGCCCACCTTTGACACCATACTTCCTTTAGGTAGGCACCACATCTGGAAGGTTCCATAATCTTCCCAAACAGCACCACATACTGGGCATCAAGAGTTCAAATCATAATCCTGTAATGGACATTTGTCATTCAAGCCACAACACTGAGTCTCTGTCCTTCATAGGTTCATGGCCATATCATCATGCAAAATGCAACTAATTCAATTTCAAGAGGCCCCATAGTCTTTATTTTCCCTTTTCATAATTTTACTTTTTTACTAAGAAATCTTTTATTCATTTTACATGCCAATCACAGATCCCCCTCTTCCCTCCTCCTGCCTCTTCAGGCTCCCCCCACAAACCCCGCCCCCATTCCCTTCTAAAAGAAGATAAGGCCTCTCATGGGGAGTCAGCAGAGCCTAGTACATTTAGCAGAGGCAGGTCCAAGCCCCTCCCCCTGCCTCAAGGCTGTGCCAAGTGTCCCACCATAGGTAGTGGGCCCCAAAAAGCCAGCTCATGCACCACAGATGGATCTCGATCCTATTGCCAGGGGGTCTCTTAAGCAAATCAAGCTACACAATTGTCTTGCTTATGTAGAGGGCCTAGTCCAGTCGCATGGAAGCTCCACAGATGTTGGTCTAAAGTTTATGAGTTCTCACTAGTTTAGTTTGATTGTCTCTGTAGGTTTCTCCATCATGATCTTGATGCCCCTTGCTCATAGAATCCCTCTTCTCTCTCTTCAACTGAACTGTTGGAGCTCAGCCTGGTGTTTGGCTGTGGATCTCTGCTTCTGCTTCCATCAGTTACTGAAGAAAGGCTCTCATAAATGGATATTAGATGTAAAGCAAAGAATAACAACTCCAGGATACAACTCCAGAGAAGCTAGCTAACAAGGAGGACCCAAAGAGGGACACATGAACTGCCCTGGGAAGGAGAAATAGATGAGATCTCCATGAGGAAACTGGGGGTGAGGGGTGGGCAAGAGAGTAGGGGATGGGGGATGAGAACGTAAGAGAACAGGATGGTCGAGCTGAACAGGGACAGAGTGGGAGAGCAATGAAAGAGATACTACGATAGAGGGGGACATCATGGGGACAGGGAGAAACCTGGTGCTAGGGGAGTTCCCAGGAGTCCACAAGGATGACCCCAGCTTAGACTGCTAGAAATAGTGGAGAGGGTGCCTGAACTGGCTTACCCCAGTAACCAGATCCATAAATACCCTAACTGTCTTTAACAGTTTCAACATCGTTCAAAAGTCCAAAGTTACTTCTTAGACTCAAGGCAATTTTGAAACCCCTGAAAAATAAAGAACAAGGTATGTGCCTCTAAAGTACAATGTCACAGAATATACATTTGCATTACTAAAGGGAAAAAATGTGGGCAGAATGAAAAAAATGTAGGACCAAAGCAAGACCAAAAATCCAGAAAAACAAGTACTGAACCTGCAGCTGTGTCTGGTATGTACAATTTCAGTTTCAAAGGGCTTTGGTGATGCTGCTTTTCATCTTCGATGTCTATATACACATCTTCTCTTGGGCTGCCTCCGCTCCCTACATGCAGCTTTCCTTGGCAGATGACCCACAGGACACAGCTCTGGCATCTCTGACGGCGTGGGGTCTCTATTGCAATGAGGGTTTCACTTGCACACCTTTACTCAATGACCACTCCACCAAAAAAAACATAATGACAATTACTCTCCAGTACTCGCCAGAGAAAGCAGGCCATAGGAAGAAGTGAGCAAGGGATCACCAAACAAAAGACACTGCCTGGTTTTTCTTGGGCCGAAGTCACTGCCTGCACAAAACCATTTGTTTTATGGGAAGGGAAAGACAAAGACGAAAAAGCTCCAGAATGTGACAGTGGCAGTGCTTTTCAAGGTCCCTTTTGAAGTACTAAGAAATGTCCTTCCCTCCTGAGCCAATATCACCTCAACTAAAGTCCTGTTACAGTTGTCCTTTCTACTGACAAAGTAAAGCCATCACTTCACTGTAAATACAGTACTCATGCATACAATTCTCATAAACAAATAACTAAGGTTTCCTCTTAGGAGATACCTTGACCATCTGGTGATATCAGGACCCTTCTTTGAAACTTTCTGCTGCAAGTCTCCTCATGCCTACTCCTATGCCTCTCAAGTTAGAGTCGATGCGAATTCACGTCCTTCTGTAGACACTTTATATTCTCAGGGACCCCAACACATGAAGGACTCCAAGACACTCCGCACAATTGAGCAAACATTTATTGAGCTGCCATATTGCTCACTGAGCCTTAGAATTAAAAACAAATAACATTGAGCTGTCTCTCTTCAAAGATTTCACAATCAATTATGGAAGACAAACATCTCTAAGCACCAAAGGGAAAGGACAGAGGTGTGTCCAGAGACACAGGCTTGGGGAACAGAAGACCATTAAGTTTTCCTCAAGCATTTGGACTTTAGGGGGCTTTCTCTGGACCCAGGAAGACAGATTCTCTGCATCTCTTCCTGATCCTTACCAAAAAAGAAAAAAAGAAAAAAAAAGAAAAAAAGAAAAAGAAAAGAAAAATTCCCTGCTTGCAAGGGTAAACCTGAGTTACTGTTAATCAAGAAAAGGTCTTCATTAATGCTGGGAAATACCATAATATGCTGGGACAGGACACGAGGGTGCACTGAAGTGGATGGGGACAGGTTAGCTCACACTACTTTATGATGGGCATCAAAGGAGAGGGTGGATTATTGTAGATGTCAGTCTCCACGCCTTCCCCTTAGACTACTTTTAAACCACATGCCTTATGAACCAATATATAGCAATATACAACCAGCATGAGAAAGGACAATTTGACTTCCTTGAGGCCCATAACTAGAGCAATAGCCCCAGCTTCCTACATTACTGTGACTCGTCTTCCCTTCGAGCAGCTACAATTTAGATATAAGTTGCTTTTCCAGTGTCAAGGACATCACTGATGCCTATAAAACTTGCTGTCATTTGTGCTTCACATTTCAGGAAGTTAGTTCAAGCTGCCGTCACAGAGGCCACTGTTGACATGTCTGCTGAAGCTCTTCTCAACACCAGCATGGCATCTTTGCACATCATATTTGAAGGCACCATGAGACTTTCCAAACAATATATTTACATTTTACCTCTGTGGTCTTCCTTATTGGTAAGTAGGCATTATCATTAAAGTTTTCAAAAGTAAATAGCAGCATAAACAAACAAGTAAAAATACTTTCAGTATGACTAAGTAATTATACCAAACTTACTCAAATAGACATTACTTAAAACATACAGATGTCCTCCAATAACTCTGATATCCAAGTCTAAAGAAAACTGAACAAGCTAGATAATCTTGGAGTAGCTCAGGGAGCTATTTTTAAATAATTATTTAAGCAGCATAGCCAGACTATCTGACTAGGAAAGCTCTGTGCTCTGCAAGAGACTCTGCCTCAGTAAATAAAGTGGGAAACAATAGAGAAAAACACTTAATGTCAACCTCTGATCTCTATAGGCATGCCCATCTACATGCATCCAAACATATGTGTCCACCTACAAGTGAACACACATGTATGCACATTATATACATATACACAAATAAATAAAAGTTAAATATGTAGAAGCTGGATATTTTACACAGAATTTGGGTTGCAGCAATACACTATACTGGTGCAAGAGAGTGCAGCAGGCTAGTTTGCCATGGTCTTATACCCTCTAGCACCCATGATATACTCATTTAACTTCTGGGCAATAAGAGTGAGCACGAATCTACAAGTGGAAGAGTGATCCCCACACAGAAGGCTTGGACAACGCATCTCAATAGCATGGAGATGACTCCAGGATCATCAAACACCCATGCAGACCACCTTCCCCCAGCATCATCTGCTCTGCATTAGCTCCTATGGATTTAAAGTCATAAGAAGAATACCTTTGCTGAAAGCGTTTGTGTGCAACCTGGTCAAATTATTCCATCTGCAACATATGAGAAGGGGAGAACTGTTATATTCAGACCTCATTCTTGAACCCCATCTTAAAACGATATTTGAAATCAAATACTCTCAAGCTCTGGCATTCTACACAGTTTTTTGTTTGTTTGTTTTTCTAAGAATCCAGAGATGAAGAGGTGAAACGTTGGAGATCTTAGAGGTTTCCTCCCCAGAAAAGGTAGCTTCCACTGTAACTATTATTAAAGAAAGGATGGCAAAGTTCAAGACTTCTGCTCAGCATTGTTTAGCAAGACAAACAAAGAATAAATAAAGATCATTGGCTTAAGTGGCAGAATCAAACTCTTAGTTAGGTCTTTATCATCCCAAGCCCATTTGGTGATTTGAATCTGATTGTGAGAAACAGATGTTGGAGCTGCTAAGACCAATGACACTTTAAAATTGTATTTCATAAAACCGGAAACACAACTACAAATCAGAAGCTCAAAGAGAATGAAACCACAGAGTTACAGTCAGGTTTGGGGCAACTGGTAACTCAATCCTGGGCCAAGGTGTTTCGGGGAGCAGTAGACAATGACAATGGGAGGCATTTTTTTTTTGAGTTAGCAAGAACAGTGATGCTATAGAAGGAGGTCGTTGAGGTTGTACCAGAGCAGAGTTATACAGCTGCAGATCTGTCACCTTGTTTATCTGGACATCAAATGCTCAGCAGAAGAGCCTAATTTCAGTGACAACAACAGAGAGGCTTAAGGGAAGGTCAAAAGGCTCTTATGAAACCATCTGGGTTCTTTAAGGAACAGGCAATGCATGTTGGCCTGCAAGACATTCATGCCTTCTAATTACAAAATCAGGCCAATTCACACTACTTTGCTGTAAAGGAGCATAAAGGCAAGGAAATGCAAACCTTCAAAAGATATTTAATATTCCACTATATAGTCAGGAGAGACAAATTTCTATTATTGAATCTTATTAATAAATAGAAATGTAGAAGTAAGACAGTCATTAATAATTCACCAAATCATAAAATTGGATTGGAATAGAAGTTGGTGAGTATTGAATTGAACTCGTTCATCTTAACATACTGAGGAACTGAAGCCAGGAAAATTAGGTGACTTGCCCAAACATAAATGAAATACGTCTAAAAACGTCTCTTGGTCTGTAGGAAAGTATGCCCCCAAATGAAGCGGATGAGCTGCTGGAGTAGTCAAAATTAAGTGTGTTGGTGTCCTGCCAGAGCTCCTGGCACCAAGTGTGGAGTGTAGCAATATCCTAGAAGGCAGTTCATCAGTAGCTGCGATCCTCTGATAAAAATCATTATTCTCCCAGATTCTACACTAGACGGAGGCTATGCATCTCGCTGTCTAACTTTGAGAAAACAAAATGATTTGAGGATAGAATCAGTAAGAACTTTTCTACATATGTAACTACAGCATAATGATCCGCCAGGCACCAGGAGATTAATAAAGCACCGGAGAGAAGTTAAGAAAGAAAATAGAACATGGGGACCTTGCATCTCACAAGATCCAAGCTAAGATGTCTACACTATCTGATCCCCTCTGGAGACTATAGGAAAGTAGCCTCTTACTTTTACAAAGGCTTATAATACTTAGTCATCTGTAACATGTCTCTTGAGCCTTTGCTATAATTTATAAAACTTATGATATCACTTAAGAAATGGCTCAGATGTTAAGAGCACTTATTGTTCTTGCAGAGGACCTGGGTTCAATTTTACACACTCACACGGCTGCTCACAACTGTCTGTTAACTCCAGCTCCAGGAGCTACAACACCCTCTTCTGACCTTCAATGGCACCAGGAAAGCACATGGTATATGGAAAAAATCCAGGCACGGTGGTGGCACACGTCCTTGATCCCAGCACTGGGGAGGCAGAAGCAGGCAGATCTCTGTGAGTTCAAGGCCAGCCAGGTCTATGAAGCAAATACCCGGACAGCCAGGGCTACACAGAATCATAACTAGTCATAAAAGGAGTCATAATTAGTATCTAGTTCCCAAAATTCATGTTCCCATTTTTAAAAAATATGACTTTCCAACCCAAAATGTTTGCCGGACTCACAGATATGTTGGCACACCAGCTAAGAGCAGCACACATGCAGTTATTTAAGTCAACCAAACTGAACTAAGTTCCTATGGATAGTCTTGGGAGAAGCGTGTCAACCCTTGCTTGGTATTCCTAAGTCACTTCTCTAAGTCAAATGAGAAGCCAGTTCATTTACCACTAAAGTGATAGTCACTTTTATTACAAAGGCTCCCATAAAAGGAATTGGAACACAGTCCCAGAAAGCCCTACCCAATTAGGTCAAATTCCCATGCAAATTTTCTGTTGACACAATATTAAGTGTGTAACTCAAACTACTGTCCTAAAATGTAGCATGAATCTTAAAAGTTCTTATTAATAAAATCAAACCTGAGGCCAGTTATTGGGGTGAATGCTGGTAGATCAGATGCAGAACAAGCCACAGCTATCTCACCTTGCCAATTCCTCAGCTGGTCCTGTTTTCCCAGACTAGAAGCCTCTGAGTCCTCATCCAGAATGAATCTCAGCTGAACTATGTTGCTCCAAAGCCTGAAAGCTTAACCAGCCAAATGCTTAACCAGCCAAATGCTTCTAGTTCCTGGTCTTCATGCCTTATATACCTTTCTGCTATCTGCCATCACTCCCTGGGATTAAAGGCACACTTCTTGGGATCAAATGTGTGTGTCACCATGCCTGGCTGTGTCCTTGGATTGTGCACATGGATTTCTGCCTCTGGAATCCTAGGATTAAAGGCATGTGCTACCACTGCCTATGCTCATGTTTAATATTGTGGCTGTTCTGTCTCTGACCCCGGATAAGTTTATTAGGGTACACAATATTTTGGGGAACATAATACCACCACATTAAAACCATAAAATATTTAAGAATATAGAGTCCACGTACTACAGCGAACATGTGAAACTTGTCTTCATGGGCCTGTATTTTCTCACTTTTCCAGTTCTTATCTGCAAATTTCATATTGACAGCTGAATAAGATTCTACTATGTAAAAAAACCACATTTCCATTATCCATTATCAATTTATGGACACCTAAGTTGATTCCATTTCATAGCTAATGTGTCTATAACAGTGATGAATGTGATATGCAAGTATTATTATAGTGGGATATAGAGTCCTTAAGGTATATGCTCTAGAATGTGGTATTGCTTATGTCGTAATTATATTACTAGATTAAACAACAACAACAAACTCCAAACTATTTTTCAAAGGAGGTACACTAGTTTACACATTCCTTTAACACATACACACTAGCATTAATTGTTGTTTGTATTCTTAATGGCCATTCTGACTGAGTGACATGTAATCTTACACTCATTTTAAACAATTATATCTCTCCAATAGCTAAGGTTGCAGAAAAAACTAATAAAAAGCTATCTTAGTCAGTTGTATGACTTCATTTAGGAGTCCTCCATTCATTCCATAGTGTATTTGCAGTTGGGTTATGTGTTTATTGATGTTTGGGTTTTGGGTTTGTTTTTTTTTTTAGGTTCTTTGCACATTGTAGACACTAATCCTCTTGCAGATGTATATAGCTGAAAAAGAGTTTCTCCCATTCTATGGGTTTCCTCATCACTAGACTGGCAGTTTCCCTTGCTGTAGCCCACTGAATATAGACTTTTCTAGAATACCCATTTATTTACCTGCAAATTTCATGATTTCATTTTTTTTCTTTAAAGCAGAATAGTAACTAACTATATACATGTGTGTGTATATATATATATATATATATATATATTCATATTTTCACATTTTCATTATCCATTCATGTGTTGAAGGACAGACAGTTAGGCTGTTTCTACTTCCTAGCTATTGTGAAAAGGTTGTTCATGAGCATTCCTGAAACAAGTATCTGTGGAGTAAGATGTTGAACCCTATGGGCCAAAATGTGGTATAGCTGGATAATATGGTAGGATTATTTTTAGTGTTTTGATGATTCTCCATACTGATGTCTAGGAGGTCTGTACCCATTTGTATTCCCACCAACCTTCTTTCAAGTGCTTGATGTGGATAGTACAAGTGACTCCAAAAAGAACATAGGTTATTTTTGTTGCCCTTGGTGGCCTCCCAAGAGGTTGAAGTTAGATCCCTACTGCTAAAGACACTGAAAACTTAGGCCACAAGACCCCAATGATTCACACTGGATCTAAAAGGAAAGCCTTCTCCCTGCAACATAGCTCACATAATTCTAGAAGGTACTAAGCAAGGTGCCAGGGGAGGGAAGCAATTAATAGTCCCACCCAAATTTAACTCTTATGGACCATAACAATGACGAGCATGGTAAACCAGCAATAAAGGTGCAGTAGTAGAATCCACATGTTGATGGCAAGCAACCATTGTCTTACTGGACTTCAGGCCCACTTAAGGCCACTGGGGGCTAGTGAGGTCATGGATCTTAGAAGATAATCTCAGAGCATCATTTTGCTGGACCAGTATAATTCCTAAGTGCATTCTAAATCTTATTCTTATATCTACAGATATGTGTATCTATCATCCCTCATCAAATAAGCCTCTCTTTAACAGCAGGTGGAGACTATTACAGAAAACCACAACTGGGCAGAATGCAGAGATCAATGGATTGTGCTTTGCCGAGCTCTAATGGATACATCAATAGCACAGTTCCTGAGTCTATGGTTCAGAGAATACCATTAAAATGGGAGCAAAGGATTGCAAAAGCCAGAACACTAGGAAGTCTGCTCTCAGACCATCTCTCTTAGAAATGGCTGCATGAACAAGCCCTGGACAATGACAGCATCAGTAGATATGCTAACACAGAAGGGAAAAGTTCTCACAAGGCTCCACCCCTAGACAAAGAACTACAGGCAACTGATGACTGCTGAGAGGGGGAGAATTAGCCCATCCCATGGATAAGTCCCCTAGTAGGTTACACAATACCAAGTGGTCAGTCCTGAAACCATATGCACACAAACAACAAAAATAGACTGAGTGAGTTTTATTCATACATTTGTGCATATGTGAGTATATGGGTGGGGGGGATCAATCCCAAGTAGCTGGGTAATGCTGCTTCTAAAAGCCACTAGGTTTCTAAACAAAAATCCCAGTACCAGGTGTGGTATCTCCATATGAGTTGGTCAGGAAGGTCTCAGAGGCCCCCCAAACAACACAGCCTCTTGCTATTCCTTTTGGTTACCCACCAGCACTGGATGATGAAACCCTGGCATTGAAGACACGTCATTCCTTGTTAAAAGATACAGAAAAACCAAACTAGAAATGAGTCAGAAACTTCCTCCCAGTGGCTACCTTTCCTAGTGCCAGAAGGTCCTATGCAGGCTTCTGGGAGGAAAATGGCATCAAGGGTCTCACTGGACTGTGAACCCAATGAAATTCAATACCAATCTGCCAGGCAAGCTGCGTTTGCTCGCTTGTATAATAACGGCATAACTGTTATGGGAGTAACCAATATTCCCTGACTGGATCTGAGGCCTGCTCCACAGTGGGGCATCCCTTCCTGGTGCTATAATCTGATTGGGGGAAAAAAAAAGATGGCTAGAAAAGTTAGATGTCCTAAGTAGGGGGTTGGGAGAGGGATCATACTATTGTTTAGTTAAATTAACATAACATCAAACTGCCTGTAGAAAGGGCCAGTCTTTGTATATGAGAACATGAGTTTTGGGGACCTAGAGACTGTTATAACTGGGTAAGCCAGCATTTGAACTTATACACTGCATAAAGCTAATTGTCTGTCATGATGTGGCTGAGCCTCATCCAGGCAATGAGAGTTTAGTAGGACAACAAGAGTGAGTCTCCTAGCAATGAGATGAATTTCCTCCTGCCTGAGTGATTGGAGTTGGATATCAGGTCTTCTGTGCCCTTGAGCCTGAACTGAAATGTGAGGTCTTAAGCCTGCCAGCCTCCATACTGGAACTAAACCATTGGCTCTCCTGGGCCTAAGGTCTGCCAACTACAGATCTAGGGACTTGTCAGCTTCCATAATTATGTGAGCCAACTTCTTATAATAAATCTCTTTGTGTGTCTCTACAAAAAAAAAATCCTGTTAGTTCTGTTTCTCTGGAGAACCCTGACTAATACAACATGACATGGAGGGGCTCTAACAAAGACCATATTTTCATTTCTCTCCTTTTCTAAATACTTAGAACCAAACCATGAGCTAGTGTGGCTGAATGGAGCAGAGTATTTCCTTTCTCAGACTCACATGCTGACTGTAAAACCATGGTGTTGTGTTAGAAACAGTTTAGATTTCAATGCAGATTTTCTTTATGGATACATGACAAAACTTTTAACAGAACAGGTTAATCATAGTTTTATGTCATGGAAAAACTGTATCAGAAAGACATGAAACCATAGCCAACTGTCTTTCACTTTGATGAGAAAGATCATATACCTTTTTGCTCTAAAATGGGGAAATATATCCTACTGTATTTATTTTAATAGTGGCATACTAGAAACATCTACAAGTATTTCATGACTTATTATTACAAAATTTTATCTTTATTTCTAAAAAGAAAATAGAGGAAGGGAAATGGCCCAGTAGGCAAAATGCTTGCTGTATACAAGCTTGAGGACCTGAGTTCAATTCCCTAGAAACATATAAAAAGCTTGGCAGACTTGTTTGTACTTGTAACCCTAGCTCCTGGAGTGGGGACAGGCAAATCCTAAGAGTTCAAGAATGGCCACTCTAATTGAAATAGCAGGTTCCATGTTTGATGAAAGAGAACCTATCTAAACAACTACAATGGACAGCACTGACAAAAGATATCCCAACATGTCAATTTCTGGCCTCAATATGTCCATGCATGGTTGAGTGCACCTGTATACATGCATACACTCATACATTGTGAGAAAGAAAGAGAGAGAGGGAGAAAGAGAGAGAGAGAGAATATACTAATATGCTAGAGCATTTTCTATGTTGAGAGATCTTAACTATTTATATTTTATAAAGCATGTGTAATATTACTGTGTCTTTTAATATCAGCACTGTAGAACAAAAGCACAGAATCTGAAAGAATAAGCTTCTTAATGTTTTAAATGTATTTCAGCCATATTGTTCACCAAATGGCATATCCATACATACAACACCTAAACAGATTTGTGTGGGTTGAGTGTCGGAAATGCTTCTGGAAGCCGTTTGGCATCCAGCATACTGGATCACAGTCAAACTACAAAAAGACAGTGATAGCAAAGCTCACAAGCAACTAGTGTAAATGATGAGTAAGAGCTTTTATTTTCTTTACTAACCTACAGTTCAGGGTTTAATTTTTTTTCTTTTATTTCTTGATTTAGCTGACTGTGGAAGTATGTATCTTTTGATGTGTTTATTAAATACATCTTATGCACTGGTATTTCTTTTCCCTTTGTTCTGAGAAAGCCCACAGTGGGGTTTACCAAATATCATATACACACACACACACACACACACACACACACACACACACACACACACACACACACACACTTCCTTGACACTGAATGGAAGATAAAAATGACTCTAGGAAACTACCTCCATCTTTGAAGGATGGTTCTTTACTCTCTCTCTCCCTCCGTCCCTCCTCTCCCCTATCTGGTCCGCCTTGTTCCCATCCCCACCTGCCTGAAGTCTACCCACAAAATCTATTCTATTCCCCCTTCCTAGGATTCAAGGGGGAGGAAGGATTGTGAAAGCCAGAGGAGTTGAGGACATCAAGGGAACACGACCCATACCATCAGTTAAGCAGGGCTCATAGGGGCTCACAGAGACTGAAGCAGCAATCATGGACCCAGCATGGTTTTAAGCTGAGTCCTCTACATATACGCTGTGGTCATGTAGCTTGGTGTTCTTGTGGGACTCCGAACAGTGGAAGCAGGGGATGTCTCTGACTCTTTTGTCTTCTCCTGGAAGCCTTTTCCTCCTACTGGGTTGCCTCACCCAGCCTTGATATGAGGGTCTGTGCCTAGTCTTATTGTAACTTGTTGTGCCATGTTTGGTTGATATCCCTGGGAGACCTGCTCTTTATTTTTTAAGGGAAGTGAAGGGGGAGTGGTCTGGGAGAGTGAAGAGATGGAGGGGGGGTCTCACAGGAGTGGAGAGAAGGTAATCTGGAGTCAGGATGTATGTATATGGGAGAAAATAAAAAAAAATAATAAGAAAGAATGGTCATTTAATACTAAATTAGAAAAAAAATTACATAGACCATGTTGTGTTGTTCTGAATTAGTAATAACATAATGTATACTAGGGGTTTTTATAATGAAAGGGAGAAGGAAGTAGGCAGAAATCTTTTCATATATATTCCAAAAACCCTTGATGGGGAGAATAGTGTATTATTCTGGACTTTTTCCTAAGGTAACTAAATAGTCCAATATATCCTCCGAAAGAATGGGGCTGTAAGAAAAGCCTTTGAATTTCGTATGTTAACTGTGCTATGCAGGAAGGAAGCCAGTCTTCAGTGAATGCATTTCACAGGGCTTCATAAGAAATGAACTTATTTCTAATGTTGACAATGGGCATGGTGAGACACTCGGACTCAGACACCAAGTGAATAAATATAAGTACCTATTTCATTTTTAATTAAAATATTTAAAAGAGTAAACACAAGTTTGTGATGATATTTTGTTTGTGCTGTAACAAATAAAGCTTGCCTGAAGATCAGAGAGGGGAGCTAAGCCACTAGTTAGCCATAGAGGCCAGGCAGTGGAGGCACACACCTTCAATTCCAGCACACAGGAGGCAAAGGCAGATGGGTCTCTGTGAGTCCAAGGCCATCCTGGGCTACACAAGATTAATCCAGTCTAAAAGAGAAACAGAGCCAGGTAGCGGTGGCACACACCTTTGATCCCAGCACTTGGGATCTCATACCTTTAATCCCAGCACTAGCGAGGTAGAGACAGGAAGTGATATGGCTGGGTGGAGAGAGGAATATGAGGCAGGAGTAGATAGGAGCTCACTCTCTTTCAGGCTGAGGAGTTGGTAAGGTAAGAGGTGGTGGCTGTGGGGCTTGCTCTTTTGTCTCTCTGATCTTTCAGCATTTACCCCTATATCTGACTCCAGGTTTTTTATTATTAAGACCAATTAGAACTCATGCTACACAAGTCTAAGGCTTTACGTACTTTTTCCGAGTTCAAATAATTCCCTCGAACTGTAGATTCATATTCTGCAAACAAGGGTGGGTTAGCTTTAAAGTGCAACACTTGCCAAAACATCAGCGTGACAGAAACATTCAAAGAGGCAAGTTCAAGTGGCAGCTTCTGACTCCAGAGGGAAGCAGGAAAGAATGTCCTCTTCAGGCAGGCTTCAGTCTGCAGGGCAGGAGAAAGGAGGGAGGACATTCTCTAAAGAAAACTTGGCTTCCAGGGACGATTCAGAGGTGAGAAATACTTGCAGTAAGCAGGGAGAGCTAGCTTACAGTCTTCCCTTATTGTTAAAAGGACTTAAGTGACTCCAATTATCCTCACAGCTAGCATAAACTCAGCAAGTGTCAGAAGGCAATCCCTGAGAGTAACTTAGCAGAGAAAATAAATGAAAGCCTGGTTTGGGATTTGCATACTTGATCACTCCATAAACCTCAAGGCACAGTCAAGGATGGCGTAGGTCTAGAGCATTGGCCTCTGCTGCTTTTGTTTCTGCAGCGAAGTTCTGCTTCAGTGCTAGCCCAACCCTGTGCCAAGCACTAGGCTAAGTCCTGAAGATGCAAAGATGAGCAAGTCATCATCACCAGGTAATCTGAAGTTTCTGTTTCCCCACAGAAACCCAGTGGTTCTACCCTCTCAGTGATACTTCTGCAGCTATTCATCGTAAGACATAAATAAGTGTGCATGGGTTGAGACCAGGGGTCCACAGGCAGAATAAGTAAGTAGCCTCTCACCAATCTCTTTTAAAAATGGAAAGTAGCCCTGTATGCTGAGTCCCTGGCCCCTTCAATACTGACCTCTCTACATAACAATTAGTAACATCTAAGATACAAATGTTAGAACAGGTTATGCTATTTAACATCTATGAGCCCACCTGGAACTTCAGCTCCATCTGAACAAGCATTGTGATTTCATCTTATTCACTGATTTGGCTATCCAGAGCCTATAACTGGGGATGGGTGTGGGGGTTAAAAGTATTCCATAAGTGTGGAAGGAAGAAACGAAGGAAGGAAAGGAAGAAAGGAGGGAGGGAAGGAATAAGAAAAGAAAGTTACTTGAGATCTTGATAGAACAACAAAGACCAGGGAAAATCTGTAATAATAAAAATGATCTTTGATAGGATTCTTCGGATTACTTCAAGCAAACATTAATATCACTCAAGATCTGAGCAAACTGAGAACGACTGCATGTCCAAAGAAGTTTTTAAAGGAAACCTGGTCACACATATTTATATAGCCTCATTGGCAGTTCACATTGCTAACCCTTGGACCCCTTAGTCTTCAAGCAGTTATGGTGTCTATATAAAACTCACTTAACTGTCACCCACATTCAGAGGGCCTAGTTCAGTCCCATGCATGTTCCTCAGCTGACAGGCCAGAGTCCACGAGCTCCAATCAGCTTAGGAGAGCTATCTCTGTGGTTTTCCCCATCATGATCTTGACCTCACTTGCTCCTGTGATACCTCCTCCCTCAGATCTGTCTGGGGACCCCTTGGCAGTGGGACCAGGACTTCCTGGGTGCATGAAATGGCTTTTTTTGGAACAAATTCCCCATGAAGGGATACCTTGCTCAGCCTTGACAGAGTGGGGAGGGACTTGGTCCTGCCTCAACTTAGTATGCCAGACTTTGTTGACTCCCCAAGGGAGGCCTTATCCTGCCTGAGGAGTGGATGGGGGGTGGGATTGGGGTAGGTGGGGGCGTGGGAAAAGGGGAGGAAGGAGGAACTGGGATTGGTATGTAAAATTTAAAAAAAATCTTCTTTAAAATGAATAAATTAAAAAACAAAAACAAAAAAACCTCACAGACCTGTCAACACAGTGCTGTCAAAACACCCCTTTGGATTAAACTGAATAGTAACTGGTGGATGAGCTTCAGTTCTTCTACATGTGTCTCCTCTCTAGGAAGTCTGGAAAATGTGTCTCATCTTCTTATACCTCCTGACTCCCAGACTTCATCTTCCTGTGCCTTCTCCTCCTGAAAATATGCATTGCTTCCTCTGCAGCGTCTACCCAAACAAACCATTGTGAGCTAGTATTGATGGGTACAACACGTCCAGCAGCTGTGTACTCACTCTCTGCCAAGTACGGACTTGAGTCCCCATTAACTCACTTAATTCCTATACCATTCAAGAGAAGTCGGTAGCCTTTTCAAACTATCATGGTGTCCATATGGAACACTCAAAGATTTCCCAGTTTTCATCCACTGGAGAACAAGCTCTTGACTCACTGCTGTGGTTGCCAACACTTGATACTTTCATGCACATACCCAAAACTGATTTACATCTGAGGCTTTACAGCACAGAAAAAAAATTAATTAAAAAAAGCCTTGGTACAAGACAGACAAAAATAATTCCCTCTAAAAGAAATCCACTTTGGACACTGTGCGATGTGGGTTTAATTCCAGACACTCAATACTTAGGTGGCCTCACCTATAAGGAGGTAGCATCTCTTGGATCTTGACAAGCAGCTCTTGTTGATTCAGGAACCTTGGGGTTATTTTTGGAATCCAGAGGCACAGAACTGGCTATTTCCATATTAAATCCCGGGGGCATGGCAAGCTGAGTACTCATAACCACACGTGCCACTTAGAGTGAAATCCGGCCTGGCACCTGTGTGATTCCCTTGGCTGGCTCTCCTTGGCCTGGTAGCAATAAATAACAGGCAAAAGCCAGAATTCGTGCTCTGCATTCTAAGTTTAAGAAAGTAATTGGGCTTAAGCGATGATTCTCTTTGTGTTGCAGAAATGGGAAGTAGAGATTTATTCTCTTGGAAAGCAGAGGAAAATCAACCCAAGTCCCTCTGGCTGCAAGAGAGACAGCGCTGAAGCCTTGTGACAGACGGATGCAAATAATGCCATTGTTACAGCAAGGAATCTATCTCTGTGGGTTTCTGCTTTATGTATTTTGTATGTGTGCGTGAGTGCATGTGCACACACACACACACACACACACACACACACACACACACACACATGTTTACTGAGGTTGTTTAATTTTCTTTTTGAATTACTGGAGCTTGAACCAAGAGCCTTGCACTTGCTAGATATGCCCTCTACCACTGGGCTACATTCAGAGCATAATAAAATTTACCAGTTTAACCAACTAAAGCCATAAATTATATTTACAATGTCACACAACCATCACCATTGTCTGTTTCCCATGTGCCCTGACCCCCACAAAAGAAGCTCAGTGTTCACAGAACATTAGCGCATGGTCTCCCTCTTCAGTCCTTCCGCCGGAACATTTATTCTTATCCTCTACGAATTTGTCTATTCTGTACACTTCATACAAAAACACTTATACTTTCTTCATGCTCTTGTTTTGCAGAGTTGTGAGGTTGTAAGCAGGTCTCTTTGTAGCAGCACAGCTAACCTCAAGCACCATACACTGGAATGACCATGAGCAGAAGAGCTAGATCCTTCACTGGGTGTCCAGTGCTATCCGGGAAGTAATCTCACTTCCAGGGAGTCTGGGGTTGAACCGGAATACACCTCCACTTCTCACTGAAATGAAACATTAACCAGACAAGAAAGGGGTCCCTAAAGGCTACTTCCCTGGCTGAAAGATGGGTTCTCCAGCAAATTTAACTCATTTACCTCTAAAACCTTCACCTGCTTTGCCACAGACACAGCCTGCCCAGCCTTCAATTCTAAGGTACAAGTATGAATTACTTATACAATAACTGTTCTCACTGGGCGGTGGTGGCGCACACCTTTAATCCCAGCACTTGGGAGGCAGAGCCAGGCAAGTCTCTGTGAGTTCAAGGCCAGCCTGGTCAAAAAGCGAGATCCAAGACAGGTACCAAAACAACATAGAGAAACCCTGTCTCGAAAAACCAAATCAAAAAACAAAAAACAAAACAAAAACAAAAATATGAAAATATAAAACTGTTCTCGGTGTTCCTGTGTATAACAAAAACAAGCAGAACATGTATTGTCATTCATTCTATGTCTGAGTTAACCCAAGTCTTGAGTGACCACTAGTTTTATGTGTACATGTAAGTGGATTAGAGTTGCCCAGACCAGCTAGTTAAACACTATTTCAATGTGATCTATAAAGGTGTTTCTGGGAGAGATTAGTAAAAAGTTAATGTGCATCTTTATCCAAGTTGCTCTGGGTCTGAACAGAATAACCAGGTGGAAGGAGACTGAATTTTCTGAGCTCTTTGCCTGAATGTGTGCAAACCTGTCTGACTTTCGGTAGGAAATGCATCAATGGGAAATGCTCTCAGACTTCTGAACTTAGACCACAGGCTCCTCAAGATCTCCAGTTTACAGACCATGGATTGCAGAAATTTCCTCAGCCTCCACAGTAACATGGGCAGTTCCTCATGATAAACAATTCCTATATATTAGGTTCTCATACACTAGTTAGTTCTACTCCTTGGAAGTCTCCTGATGAATGCGTCTAGATAGAGTAACTTATTTTGTGTCATATCTGGTACGTTGGCTATCCATCAACCTACTCTTCTCAGTGATCTAAGCCTTCATTTGTTAGATAACACAAAAGATCCTAGGACCGAGAGCTGTGGCTGGTTCTGAAGACTATATGGACTATACTGAGGGAAGTGGAAAGATATTTCCTTCCTAATAGAAGAAGCATAGAAATAAATTTCCTTTCTGGAGTCTACCTCATGAAGACAATTGTATGGAAACAACTGTATCTCTAGGGGAGAGCCTACGAAATCTTGGAGAGCCCCACCACCACCACCAATCTAGGCTATCCCTGCACTCCTAAACTATTCTCAACAATCACTGACCTGGGAGTGCCTGGTGAGCTTCCCAAGTAGTAGACTCTGCAAGTCTATCTAGTGATTTCAGCTGTCACAGAGCTGGAGTTCTGACACCTACTTCCCATGTGACTCACACCACTGGACATCTGTCCTTTGCTTTATCACCAGACAACAACAAGGCTCTTTAATTTCCAAGAAACACAGGAGGCTTTGGTACCAGAAATGAACATTATGCTAACCAAACATTAAGGGAATTTTTGTGGTGTGTGTGTCTTTGTGTGTGTGGTAGAAAGTTTATTATAAGTTAATTTAGATAGATGTCATACTTTAACGTCAATATTCCAGAATTCTGGTACTCTCAAAAACAAGAAGATGAGACAGTCAAAATATCTGAATCACTCTATCACTCTAAATCATAAATAATTACATAAAAAAGAGACTCTAATAATATTCTGCTAAATGAATACAGTGTTACATTTACCCCTAAATTCTTATCTTTCTACTCATAGATTAGTACATTTCTCATCTCTCATCCCCATCAGATAAGCTTTTATCCACAGGTGGTAGCAATTAACACTGAGGCCCACAACTCATCAATATGCAGAGAATAAGATATTGTGGAGTATTCAGCTTTATAGCACATCTCTTTCCTTAAGTCTCGGAATTATCACAGAATAGAAGGCAGAAAGGTTGTAAGAGCTAGATATAATAGGTGTCTACAGCCAAACAGTACTTTCTGTACATGACAGAGCCTTTGTACACAGGCACTCATGGTACCTGAGAATGAATGTACGACACCTGCACAAAATAAAGCCAGAGAAAATTCCAACATGAATTGGGGAGGACATGTATATGGTACGCATGCATACACACAAGCAAACACATACATCAAATAAAAATACATACCTTATTAAATAACTTTCCCGCTTTGAGGTAGATGAGGCCATAGAGGTAAACACTTACCACGTCCCTCCTTCTACCCAAGAGTCCTTAAAATAGGAACCAGATGATTTTGGCCCACCAAGAGTCATGTGGACACAGAGAATCTTTAAGGATAGGCTGAAATAATTAGTAGATAAGACCAAGCCAATTCTATTTCCCTCCCAGAAATTCCATTCAAAGCAACCTTTCCCATACAGCACCCTGTCATCTGTTTGACCAGTGATGACTGTGTAGGCTGTCTGGCCATTTCAATCAAGGAGAATGGCAAAGACGAGTACACAGAAGCCAGCATGACGATAACACACTGGAATCACACAAAAAGGATAACGGGAAAGGCAGAGCCACACCACAACCACCCCACAGGGGTGCCGAGAGGTTTCTCTCCTTGTTTCAAGTTCCTTCAATAGTTTGACTAGAATTCCCATGCTTACATAAACGCAACTTCCCTTATCTTTTTATCTCCTTTTCTTTCTTCTATGGAGTAATCAGGAAATGTTCTGATAGTCAAAGCCATTAATGTATGTTTATTTAAAAAATTTGAATACTTGATTAACCTCTTTAAACTTAAATCTTTAATCTATAAAGTAGGGATTTATTCATTTGTTCAACAAATACTACTGAATGTCCACTGTGTGCCAATCACCAACAAGATACTGTGGTTATCAATGATTAAAGATTCTTGATGATAAGTTGAGATAGAGTAAATGACATGGCCAGACTAATCATAGCAATAAGGCCCAATGAGTACATCACATTTTAAGGGGTAGATTATGCAATGAGAATATATTGGAGGAGGACGGACTTAACAAGAAGTCTATGGAAGTAGAGATTAGCAAGGTAAGAGAACAAAGCAAAAAAGCTCTCCAGGAATGGGACCATTAATCTGCATTGGCACCTGGGGAAAACGGGCATGGGCAATATCAAGGATTACAAAAAGACAAGTGGGCAGAGGCATTGCATAGAGAAAAGAAACTGTGATAAGAAATGAAACTAACAGAGGGTCTGGGGTCAGCATCTGCCAGGCTCACTGTGTCAGTACCAGTACATCTCATTTCAGAGGACAGGAGTTTTCAGAGAAATCTAGACCAGGGATGAATCTGTGACTCATTCAGAACAATCTGAAGTCTTCATGGAGGCCACATTCACAGGTGCGTTTGGCAATAATAGCAAGAAGAGCATGAAAAGGAGAGCAGCAGCAGGGTGGGGCATGGTGGGTGGCTGCCGCAGAGGAGGATGTCCTCAGGGTGGAAAGCGGTAAGAATAAGAGACTGCAGCAACGTAGGCTGGGTTGCCACTGAAACAGAGGCAAGTGCCCAGTGACATTCATCTGGTGAGAGAGTAGCTAAGGAGATTTGCCCGAACCTCAGATGAGCCTCCAAGACAAGAGAACGTATTGTGTAGTGTGCCCCCCCCACCAAAAGATAAATATTAATAGAAGCACCCAGATTTTTGTGGGCATCAAGCTAAACAATCCACATCAGAAAGCTCTCAACACAGACCCTCAAAAATGGAAATAGGAACCTTCTTTCTTTTTAATTGATGACTACGACTCTATCCTGTGCCAAAAGTATGTTAAAAGTATGTAAATAAGTAAGTTACCATCAGGAGGGACCTCAATTCCCATCCTGGCATAAACACATACTAGGAGATGCAGCCATGGCTTAACTACTTGAGGCACCAGCCTCCCCTTGTACTGGCTAAAAAATCCCTTCCAAGTCTGAATGACTAATTCTTGTTCTCAATGATATCCAGCATGAAGAATACATGATGGACTCCTACTGTTCGTGCCAGTTGGATAATTATGCATCGATAATGCACTGTCCCCATCCTTTGTTGAGAAAACTTTGTAAGGAGCAGGGGCTTTCTGCCTCGAAAGGACAACTATTCAAAGTGGGTGCCCAACAACAGCTCCAGAAAAAGGCTTCCATGGCAACATAGATGCTTTGGGTCAAGTACATGTTCTAAGAAAGCAAGCAGCATGCAAATGAGCAGAGCACCATGGCCCCACAGCCTACACAGGCAGTGTTTACTCTAATCAAGTCCTTGTCCTGCGGGAATGCAGCAAAGCCACAATAGTGCTGAGCATAACACAAACACTGTGGGGTGACAAGAAGGGTCTTCCTAGGAAGGTTATGTCTGCATTATTCCCCCAGTCCTAAAACAGGGATGCTCATTTGACTTAAAATTTGAAAATACAATGTAACTCCCACCCTGTTTAATGTGGCCCGAAGCCCAGATTTAAATTGTAACATTCATTCATATGCTACTGTTTAAGTCATGTCTTGAACTGTTTCAGCTGCTTGAAAGGGGCAGTCGAGATGCTCGATGAGCGGGTGGGTGGGTGAGTGATTTCCAGATTGGATAGCGCTGATTCGGGATAAGGTGAGAGAGGCAAATCAAAGTGAACTCTGGGAACCATCCGACAGCCATACATTTTCTGCAGAGCTCAAGAGAATTTGGGCCATCCCAAAGGGATATGAACTTGATTTAAGTATTAAGTTTTGGATCAGACAAATAATAAGGGGGGCATGGGAGGGAATGGGGGAAGAAACTTATATAATTCTACTTCAATTAAAATATTTTTTAAGCCAAGCAGCAGTGGCGCACACCTTTAAATCCCAGCACTCGTATGGCAGAGCCAGGCAGATCTCTGGGAGTTCGAGGTCTACAGAACGAGATCAAGAACAGGCACCAAAACTACACAGAGAAACCCTGTCTCGAAAACCTATATATATTCAAATGATCATATATAAAAAATATATATTTGAATGATCATATAATGTTAAATAAAAAACAAATAAAAAGTATTGAGTTTGGGAGCCGGCTTGCTAGCCCAGCCTATTTGGTAAGCCCCAAACTACTGTGTAGTCTAGTTTCAAATCACAAGGTAGGGTCTAGGGAGGTGGCTCCGCCAGCAAAGCGTTTGCTAAGTAAGCATGAGGATGAGTTTGGTTCCCTGAATCCATGTACAAAAGCTCAGCATGCTGTGTGCCTGAAATCCCAGCACTGGGGAGCTGAGGGAGGGAGATCTCTAGGGCTCCCTGAAGGCCATTCACTCCGTTCAAGTCAGTTTCAGTGGGAGACCCTGTCTCAACACTAAACCCAAGAGCAACTGAGAAAGACACCTGACATTGCCTTATGGCCTTCACATGCATACACATGCATATGCAAAAGTGTGTGTGTGTGTGTGTGTGTGTGTGTGTGTGTGTGTGTGTGTGTGTGTGTGTGTGTGTGTGACAAAACCATACCAAGTCAATAAGCACATCTGACTCTGGGCACTCAGCTGCCTGGGTCTCCTGGATTCTCCAAGTTCCCTCATCTGAATCCGACACAAAAGAGAATGTCAGAACCTAAAGTTCTTCTGAATCTTCTTAAGCTAAAGTACCAAGTGTTGGGAACATCACCTTCCAGAAGTCCAGCGCATGGTCTAATTTCCTTTGCAAAACCCAGCATCACCAGAGCTCCTTGCCACCAAGCCCAATATCTTAGCCACCAGCATTGATTACACAGCAGAAGCCATGTGCTAACATGATCTTCACTCCATCTTCCATAGCTTAGTGACATCAATGGGTTTTCTAAGCTTCCTTGAAGGAAAAATAAAATTGTTGAAAGTTGCTTTTGAAAAGTTTGGCCAAGCTTCCAGGCTTACAAGTTATAATACCTGAGATGTGGAAAGAAAAGTATAATCCTGTAGAACCTTCTTATTTCAACAATTTTAGCCAATATTCTCTAAAAGAAGAAGCTGCTAGAAACCTTTTTTCTGAGGCCTTTTGTACAGAAGCTGCTGGGCCCCAGCTCTTTCCAAACTCTCCACAGGTAGTTGCCAGCAGTGGCCTGAAGCTACTCACAACCCTGCCTCTGTAAGCATCTCCTCACTTCCCTTGACAACCCAGCTAGTGTCTATACCCTTTACACACAATTCACAGTGAATACATCCCTGGCTTTCCCCAAGTGGAACCACTCCAACATCTAATGGAAATGGAGTGTGTGTAAGCATTGTCTATAAAGGATCGGAGTGAGTCTGGAGTGTGTGTAAGCATTATCTATAAAGAGCCAGAGTAAGTCTTCTTTGAGTCTTTGCATGCAAAATCACTCTGATCAAGTCAGAATCCTTATGTCATGTTGATATTTCCACAACAAGAGAGAAAAAGCTCTACAATTTATATTCATGAAGTCCAAAATACAATAACAAATGAATACAAATGTTTGTAATCAAAATATAATGAGATGTGCTGTGGTGTGTGTGTGTGTGTGTGTGTGTGTGTGTGTGTGTGTGTGTGTGTGTGTAACTTTTCCCTAAATGCAGTTGAAAGTTACTGTTCGCTGGCATTAATTTTGAGGATTGCAATATGCAGCTCTCTCAAATATTTTAGCTATTTAGGCTTGACAAAAGAAGGCAAGGGACAGGATCTGGATGCAAATAGCTTACTAATATGGTATAGTGAGAAACTCCTCATGAGTTTACACTCTGGTGAAGATGGACTGGATACCTGCTCTACAACCAGCTTTCCAGCTTCGGATTTTGCATTTGTGTGAATCTTTCTCTTTCTATGACAGTTCCATGCACAAATAGAAATCAAACCCCTGCTATATGCTAGAATTTTATACTTTGTGATCCATGTATATTATCACACTTGGTGATCAAAGAATTCTTACAAAATAGTTGTCGGTTTTTGACACATGTCACAGATGAGTCAGGGGTAGAGTAAATCTGCCATGGTGTCATGTCAAAATACAGGAAGATGCAAACAGATAAGACAGTAGCACAAATCTTAAAGGGTCTTATTAATAAAAAACATGGGAGCCAGATATTGGGGTGAATGCTGAAAGGTAAAAGAAACAGAACAAGTCACAGCTAACCTCAACTCGCCAATTCCTCAGCTGGTCTTGTTTCCTCAAACTGGAAGCCTCTGTGTCCTCATCCAAATGGATCTTAGCTGAACTGCTGCTAAAAGCCTAAAAGCTTAAAGGGCCTCTAGTTCCTGGTCATCACACCTTATATACCTTTCTGCTTCCTGCTGTCATTTCCTGGGATTAAAGGCATGTGTCTTTTCCAAGCAAGACATGAGATTTCAAGTACTGGGATTAAAGGCATGTGTGCCACCATTTCTGGTTTCTATGTCTATCTAGTGGCTTTTCTGTTCTCTGACCCCAGATAAGTTTATTGGGGTACACAATATATTGGGGGACACAATATCACCACATAGTACCTCCTTTCCCCCTGTGCCTATGTGTTGTGTGTGATGGATGTCCCACCCTATACCTATGTGTTGTATATGATGGACGCTGGCTGTTTCTGCTTTTACTCTTCTTAATGAAGTATGTCCCAGAAGTAATTCGGACAGATTTTCCATGTGGTTCAGAGCACAGGTAACAAAACGCATTTTGTCCTTCAAACAACTTCACCTTAGTAAGCATGTATGTTCCAAACAGTGCAACATTGTTCTAAAAATTCTTGAAAACCATAGTTTACTAACTCTGAGACAGGCTTTCTTTCTCATTAACCCATTGCCCCTAATTGTCTGTAAGTTATAAACTGATACATCAGCTAATCAAGTATTAGATCATCTCCTAGAGCAGTCTGTTCTTGACTTGAAAAAAAACAAAGAGACCCTTGCATCTTTTCACAGTAGGCAGGAAACTAAAATCACTGGTGCACAAAACTTCCCAGTCCATCAGAGTCTGTTCCTCTGGCCTCTTCATCTGCAATCACTGTTTCTCCCATCATCCTGCAGAACCAGGCAGCCATGCCCTGAAGCCAATTGTGAGTCCAGGTGGGTCAGTTCACTGTTTCACTTCTGGACTCCTGGTTCAAGACAGTTCTCCAAGAAGCCTGAAGCTGCCCAGTTTTTCTTCTAGCTCCCCTTTATGATCTGTAAATATCTGAAAGATGTACTGGGAATGTGGCAAGCTAAGGTAAGAAGGGCCAAGTCAGACATCCCTGGCTCTGCTCCAGTATCTTTTAGAAATAGAATGATGCTCCAAAATGACTTGTAGTATTAACCCAGGATGGGTTGTTTCTAGGCTCCTTAAACAACAATGACAATGGGGTATATACAGGTTAGATGCTACCCAGCCCAGGACACCTTTTCTGAATGTTAGGGAAATAGCTCATAGTGCATCCTGGGATTCTGTCATCCCTCACTGGCTATCAATAAGTCACAAGCAAGAAGCCTCACATGTAACTTCAAATTTTCTAAAAACCACTTTTTAAAACTTTATAAATCGAGCCGGGCGTTGGTGGCGCACGCCTTTAATCCCAGCACTCGGGAGGCAGAGCCAGGCGGATCTCTGTGAGTTCGAGGCCAGCCTGGGCTACCAAGTGAGCTCCAGGAAAGGCGCAAAGCTACACAGAGAAACCCTGTCTCGAAAAACCAAAAAAAAAAAAAAAAAAAAAAAAACTTTATAAATCGAAATAAATTTTGATATATTTTAATGTAATATAGCTTTAATGTTATGACTAAAATATATAACCATACTAAACTATCAAGGCAATATCTTAGATTACCTTTTTGTGCTAAGTTTTCAAAATGCAGTTTGTATACTCAAAATCCATTTTGATTTAAAGTAGCAGTATTTGGCTGAGGTAGTATACCTAGTTACCATGTAAAACGCTCTGGGTTTAATCTAGTGGGAGAAAATGGTCATATTTCAAGTGCTCAATAGCTGTATGTGGACCGCAGCTAGCAGGCTGAGTAATACAAATTCTACTCAATATTCAGAGATGGGCTTAACATCCTCCACTATGCATGAAGATCCCTCCAGTTTCTTTAGCTCCTAAACATTTTCCTTTCTTTTGATTCCCATTCCACATCAACTTTGAACCTCCAACCAACTCTGATACACTTTCATGGCTGTTAATTTATCTTTACAACCATACACCAAAATTAAAAAGCATGGCATCGGATACAGTTCAGTCAGATTGTTTACAATCCCAGTCATAATACTAAATTATTATCTGATAGAGATTCATAAAGTACATATACATAGTAAAGAAAGGAGAAATTAAGGGTAAAATCATTAATAACTGACAGAAGCAAAGGTTACTGGTGTTCACATGAAGAAGAATGACAATCCATTTGAAAATGTATTAATAGTTGTTATATTTTCCATATTGCTATTGCTCAATTTAATATGTATTTATGTGTACATAAGTTTCAAAGGCTGGTGTATTTTAAAAGTATCTGCAGTGTTTACTAAATATGGAATAGCTCTAGTTGGAAAACTCAGAATTATAACAAAATAAGTTTCACTCATCAGATCTGTATCCCAATGGTTTGGTGGCTCCTTAGTGACTTAGTGAAGCCACCCCAACACATCACGGTACCTTGATCACATTGAACCACAGCCCACAAGGCAATCAGTCTCATTACTCCATCGCATGTCTTTTCATTTCTTCATTTATTAATGAACAAATCAGGCAGTAACACGTTAGATTGTGTTATAAGACAATCTTGTGTTAAAGCAGACAAAGAAGAGCCAGGGGAGCCCCACAGAGTGGCACATGAACCGCCATGCCAAGAAGAGGACGGCCTGTGGGATAGCACATGTGGAACTAGTGTGAGCACACAGAGTGAAGTTGGGAGAAGTCAGCTTAAACCTTCTCACCCATCAGAAATAACGAAGCAGGGAAATACCACCTTGAGCTCTGGAGGACATGCAGATTTGGACAGCTGTACCTTCAGGAAGTCTTTTTTCTTTCTCTCAATTGCAACAAACCTTTGAAGTAAATGTTGGGCTGCCTTACCTCAGCATACTGAAAGAGACATACAATGATGGCCCAAGAAAAAACTCAACAAATAAGAGAGGCTTAAAAAAAGTGAGGTCAGGTGAAGGAACTGGTCACATGACTCATAGAGGAAGGCAAAGTCTGCTAGGCATTTAATATTCAGTATGTTCTTTAGTAATAAAGGAACATATAAGCACTTTTAGGTTAGAAGTGACTTATAGTAGGGCATTTAATTTCCATTCTCAAGTAAATCTTGTCTACATCCTACTGTGACATGAATTATGAGCAGAAATTTAAGTCCTAAACCTAAAATGTAATGCAGTGTGTCTTTTATCCTTTTCTATTTACCTCTGGTGGAATTTAAGATATATATCTATGCATTATATTTAACAGCGGAGCCAAAAATGGTTGATTTAGTATTTACACATCTGAATGACATCAGAAACAACTGGAGAACAAAGAATAATAATAGACAGATGCCCTTGTGGGATAACTAGAGGGACAGTAATAAATTACTTAAAGCATGTTTTTGGAGGCCACCTATAATGGCTAAAGCAATGTGACTTCATTGCCAGTGAGGGCTCACTTGAGGTTATCTTGACCTTACAACACAGGATGGATAGATGGATGGGCATGTGAGGGCAGACTGGCTGTGAGCAGCAGCCAGAGCAAACGCAAACTTGGAGGAGCCACTGCATGCATTCCCTGGGCCTACTGAGGAACCAGAATGGTCTCAAAGCAATTGGAAGATTTTGAAGGAAATCTCTACTATATCTACAGTTCAGTGCAGAAAAACCATGAGGATCACATGACCTTCCTTCTGACATGATCTTCCCAATGAAGTCATCTTGATTCTTTGTTTTTTGTCTCTTCTGTGTACACAACTGACAAGACTGAGACTTGATAAATTCTAGTTACCCACTGGCCATTTCAACCTTCATGTTTCCAGTTTCATGAAAATACAACTCTCAGTGATTAATCCAGCTCTTCCGACTCCTTCACAACAGAAGGGAGTGTGACTGATTCTATCTGCAGAGCCCAGATAGAAGCCTGTCATAGATTAACAACAGTGTAAATGACACTGAATCCAACTGGGACTGCTGATTTGCTTTTGGAAGGACTGGAAGCAAATGACTCTTTCCCAGGGGCAGCTCTCCTGTATTACCCACAAGCAGACATCCACTGCACCTATATTTAGGTGTCAGCACTCTGAAAACATAAAATTATTTCTGTAAAGAAATGCAGCTGGTAGAATACCCAATCCTACTAGATCCCTACACTGTTCCCAGCTCAGGAAACTAGCCCTTCTATGCTCTAAAAAGGAGTACAAGTCTTGTTTGGAAAAGGGGCATGAAAGTCATAGGGACATTAACACAGAACAGAATAACATTGTGTGCGTTTTAGTGCACCTTATGATTTAAAAAGCAGAAAGAAAAATGGTATCTTGGAATGTTTTAGATTTGTGTCAATCAAAATATGCAAAGTGCCCAGTGGATTCTGAAGTTTATCACTCTGTTTCAGGTCCACAAAGGGTTGATTGTGATTTGAGAAGTAAAAAATTACTTTACACCGTTGAACTTGTGCCAAAGGAAAATAATGATCATTGCAGTTTTCAAAGGGGCAAGATATATGATCATATGCCCCATAGAAGACGTGCACTGATCACATTGGAAAAATATTAAATGATGGAGTACGCAGCCATCTGTGACCAAGACACATCCATCACTGCAGAGGGGTAGAAGAATGTGAAAAGTAAGGCTTGATGAGAAATGGCGGAAACGCTTCCTGTACTTGTCTTCTGTTCTAAGGATGGAGGTTTGTGTGCACTCATACGCATCCTACAGGGAGCTATATGAAAAGCAACCGATTTTCAAGCCGATTAGGCCATGGCTCAGAAAGTCAAACATGTTTTCTCCCATCCGAGGTTCCGATGTTTTATATGGTAATACATAAGAACACCTATGCATCTATGACATGAAAGTACAAGTACAAATGCCCAGGGGGGCAAAGGGAACCAGCAGTGGGGCAGGGTGACAAAAGGCAGCGTGGGGTGATTAGTGTTAATTGTCAACCTGACGAAACCTATAGTCACCTGGGAGGCGGGGCTCTGGACATACATGTGGTATTACCATGAATAAGTCATCTGAGGCGGTGGCAGGAAGCTTCACCAACTGTGGGTGGGACCTTTCCCTGAGCAGCAGTCCTAAACTGTGTAAAAGGGAGAGAGTGAAATGAGCAGCAGATTGCATTCATCCCTCTCCAGTTCCTCTTTGTGGATGAGATGTGATCTAGTGCTTCGAGTCCCTGTTGCCTTAACTTCTCTCATTATGTAGGACTCAGTGTTTGGATGGTGAAACAAAATGAACTCTTTAAGTTCATTTTTGTTCATGGTATTTTTTTTTAATTAAGAAAAAAAAATTTATTCATTTTACATACCAAAGATTCCCCTCTTCCCTCCTCCTGCCCCTCCAGCCTCCCCCTCCCAATCTACCCCACATTCCCTTCTACAAGAAAGTAAGGCCTCCTCCCATGGGGAGGTACATTTAGTAGAGGCAGGTCCAAGCCCCTCTCCCTGCCTCAAGGCTGTGCAAGCTGTCCCATCATAGGTTGTGGGCTCCAAAAGGCCTGCTCATGCACCAGGGATGGATTCTGATCCTACTGCCAGGGGGCCCCTTAAGCAGATCATGCTATACAACTGTCTCTCTATGCAGAGGGCCTAGTCCAGTCCCATGCAAGCTCCACACCTGTTGATCTAAATTTCATGAGTTCCCACTAGTTTGGTTTGGTTGTCTCTGTAGGTTTCCCCATCATGATCTTGATGTACTTGCTCATAGAATCCCTTGCACTCTCTTTGACTGGACTCCTGGAGCTTGGCCTGGTGCTTGGCTGCATCTGCTTCCATCAGTTACTGGAGAAACGCTCTATGATAACAGGGTATTCACTGATCTGATTACTGGGGTAAGCCAGTTCAGGCACCCTCTCCACTATTGCTAGTAGTCTAAGCTCGGATCATCCTTATGGATTCCTGGGAATTTCCCTAGCACCTGGTTTCTCCCTATCCCATGATGTCTCCTTCTATCATGGTAGAGATACCATGTTCATAGTATTTTTATTACAGACACAGGAAAAGAAACTAAGACAGGATATGGGGGCAATATGCTCAACATGCAGTATATACTCCTTCAAAAACTCTATAAAAATTTGGTGGCTGGAGAGACAATTCAGTAGTTAAGACTGTGTACTGCTCTTGCAATGGACCATTCATTTCCTAACACCCACACACGTGACTCATAACTGCCTGTAACTCCAGCTCCAGGGAACCCAATGAGCTCTTTGCAGACTCCTGTGCCCTTGTGTATATATTCACAAATAACAACCACACATAACTGAAAAATAAAACCTTGCAGAAAAACTTAAAAACATAAATTCTAAAAATTCATGTTATACTTTAAAACAGATTAGATTATAAATGGATACTGTAGTATAATTTAAATATTTATATAAATTTAAAAAATTGAACTTCTAAAGTAATCTACTTGAGAGCTATTTAGAATTATGCAAAAAACTACTATATTGTTGACAGAAGAGAGATATTTTAATGAATTTGTACTTTCTAATGTTTTCACTGAAGTTGGATTTTTGGCACAAAGTATAAATGCCAATTTAAGTGTTTGATTCAAATACATGATTTCTTGCAGTGAATTATCTGTCAAATGAGTCCTCATTTAGAAAGACTACTCAACAGTAATAGTGACTTCCAGGATACAGAATTAAACAAAGAATGGAGGGCAATCCTGCCCTTAAAGGGTGGTGATAACATGCTACTTTTTATTTAAGAAAGAACAGAGCACACTCAGGTCTCTACTTAAGAAATAGAGAAAACAACGAAGAAAGAAATTTAAAAAGAAGAAAGAAAAAAAAGCAACCCAGGAACTGATAAAAAAAAATGGCTCCATAGGGGATGTAAACCAATCTTCTTTATTGTATCAAGCAGTGCTGAGATACATGTGTTTGATTCAGTAAGAAAACTCCTTGATTTTTCAAGACCGACACATTGGGGTATTAAGGAGAGAGAGATCATTGTAGTGGCAACTTAAAAGTGTGTGTGTGTGTGTGTGTGTGTGTGTGTGTGTGTGTGTGTGTGTGTGTGCAGGAGTACATATGCGTGCACTCATACACACCCCTACTAGTACACATATATGGAGAAAAGGGAAAGGAGAGATAAAATGACAGAAATGTATATTTTAAACTTTAATGAGGTCAGGTATGATGGACTGAACATTTGTGCCCCCTGAAATATATATGTGGAAATTTTGTTGACCCTCAAGTGGTGATATCAGGAAATGGAAGCAGGTTAGGTCATAAGCACAGAACTCTTGTGAATGAGATCACTGCTCTTATGAAAGGGAACCCCAAAAACCTCCTTGCCCTCTTTCCATATATAAGGAAACATTAGAAAATAACAGTCCTCAGCCCCAGCCCCAAAGACAGCCCCACATATCCTTGCTTCTACCGTAGGCATCTGATCTTTGAATTCCAGTCTCCAGAAAAGGCAAAGCAATTTTCTCTTGTTTACCAGCTACTGGGCTGTGTGGATTAAGACACCAAGTGAAGGTCATGGAAAATCCTTAATCTTCATTCTTATTCCTCCTGTACTTTAGCCCTGAGCCTGGGAGAGCTCCTAGTGCTGGCTGCCCTCTTTGGTGGACAATGGGAAGGTGATTGGGTGGTCCAAGATGGTAGAAATTTCAAACAGCAAGAAAGATAAAAGCTTAGTCCCCTAAAGCTGATAAAACACAGTTTGAAAGAGTTTCCATGCAGATCAAATCCCTACTAACACGGCTTAGTAAAAGTTGTGGGAGGGGAAAAGAACATGGTCAACATATATTATATGTAAATTTTTCATATAATTTTTTAAAAATAATATAATAAAAAGTATGCAGATATAAAATTATGGCTAATAATAGCAAATCATTGGACCGAAGAGATTGCACAATTGGTTAGTAGACTGTACTCTTGGCATTTTATTTTTAAAAGGTTTTCTTCCTCCTGTGCAAACAAACATTTCAATGGATGGGCAAGAAAGGAAGTGAGCATTGCCCCTGACTCATGAGCTCATGTGGTGAATTTTTGTCAATTAAAGCGGATACTTCCACTCTGTACTTCTCTTCTACAGTGTCCTCTAGGGGCAATTGCTGAATCAGGCAGAATTAATTACTTGCATCTTGACATCTGACAGATGAAGTCTTCCTGAAAAGGGTACTGGGTTTTAAAACATCATGAATACAACGTGAAATCAGATTCTCTCCTGGCTCTGTGTTTCTGGAGTAGATACAAATGTCAGAAAACTGCTGAAGGTGTATTCTTTTTCTTTTTCTTTTTTTTTTTAAGTTTTTTTTTTTTTAAAAGAGAATGGCCTTCCTTAAAGGAAGAATGCCACTACTTCACAAAATAATTAAAATGTTATTTGCACTGTATTCCTTAATTAGCAAAAGGAAGCCTAGGGGAGTAGGTTGAAAGCGACTCCTGCCACAAATGTACTCTTGTAGAGGAACCGCACAGTATCACCATTGGCAGGAATTCCCACACAATCCTTATAAAATAAATTATAGACTACCTAGTAAAATCTCCCTTCCAGGAGACTGAACAGTCTGTCTCAACAGAAGTGTCTATATAAAATGAGGAGCATCATACCCCAAGGATTAACCTCAGAGCTGACTCGGAGCCAAATCAGTAAACCAAGTGCCGAACCAATGGGAATGACTTCATCAACAAACACCCCACGTGAAGAAGGAGGCGTCCTAACATCCTCTTTCAGAACATGGTCTGTGTGTAGGTGAGGAGAAACTGGAAAACGGGAATACCGCAAACGGTGCGCTATTCTTCTATGGACCCTATTTACATCTTTATGTTGGTTCCTACCTGCCAGCAGCTGGTTAGGTGTGGCTGCCAGCAGTCATCAGGACTCAGCTCCGCAGACGATGCTGAGACGCCATGCAAGTCATTTGTTGTCGGGAATAATGAGATGGTGCTCTTGCCTTTTATTTATTTTTCTATTTTTATTTTTCTGCCATTAGAATAAATTGTTCACTAGAGAAGGATGCTTTAGCCATTAAAATAAGCGAGGGGGAAAAGCCCAGGTATATAAGTATATTTTATGTGAATCCTTCAGCCACCCACCTGCAAATTGTTTTAGTTCTGTAAGCTAATAAAAAAGTGTGTGTGCCTTTTCCTCCTGTTTATCCTATAGAAGTTTTTCTTCTGTCCACTGCTTACAGGAATGCATTTTTTAAAATTTTCTCCTCAACCAACATTTTCCCACTGGCTCTCTTCTAACCTACATCATCTCTAAAGCTGTACAGACAAATTACCCAAACATGCTTTCTGAGTTTGTGCAAGCCCCGGAACAAGCAAACACACTGATTTCCCCCGTGTTTTCAGTGGAATTAAAATCAACACAATCCCAATGACCCACTGCTCCTGATCAGTTTCTCCAAGTGCACGCTGGTCTGTTTGGGGTCTTTATAATCAGAGTAGATACATTTAAATAGATTTAAATAGAAGGTTCTGCCAGATGCATGAAGAGAGAGTATCGGGTTCCCAAGGCACATTTGCCATTAATATTCTGAGCATCTGAATGCCAGTAATTTCTTGAGAACTTGACTTTGAATGTCAACTTGAATCTGCTGATTTCTCTCCAATACTTGAAGGGGAAAAACAAGAAAAGAAAAATGGAAGTGAGGGTATGATCCTACTTTCTCCAGTCCTGCCAATGCAATCACATAGTATGAAGTACAGACTTGGGGGAGTGGTGATTGGCATCTTCTGATAACCCCCTAGCCATGGTGACTCTTCACTCAATCTTCTAAGAATAACAAACACATTGAAAAGTACAGCATGGGCTGTTTCTGCTCATTATTACTAGATGAAGCATGGAAGGAAAGCAGTGACGTGTGTTTTACAAGAAAACCATGTTTTCTGTGTTAAAAGGGATCAAGAATATTACCTGTAGGTGGTTTCAACCTTCAAACTGTTTTGTTATGGAACCACCCTCTCGATGTGTTGCTGGCAGATTCAATAATCAGGACTTATGGGGAATAAGTTATTCTGGTTTTCAGCTATTTTTGAATGCATTCGGGGAGAGTCCCCTGTTCCTGGACAAAAACCAAGCAGACTATGCTATGAGGAATAGGATAAACAAAAGAGCTCTTGTGTGAGAAGTGCTGACAAAATCTAGGTCTGGCTAATGTTTGATGCACCTTTCTGAAATCTATGGGATATCAGGACATTCTATAATTAATGACCAGCTCTTCCAGTACAGAAGAAGTGCTTCTGTCTACCTGTCAACGACTTTAACCCAAGCAACACATAGTTACACAATTCAAGCATCCAGTGATAGATCTGGGTTATTACTGCTGAGAGTGTCCAGTCCCAATGGTCCTGCTGGACAATGGCTATGACCATCTATCTGTCTCTGGCTCCTGTCCATGGAGTGTCACATCCAGTCCTTGGAAAATACGGAAGCATACCTTTCTCTGCAATGACCTCTTAATGTAGAAAAATATAAAACCATATTCCTGTCACCCCTCCCACATCAAGGGGTGCACTAGTTTGTCCTGCTGCAGACTTTCCCATGTCTATGAACTGGAAAATGGTCTACACAACACCAACAGCTTTAAGTATCCATTTTTACATCTTCTCTTTTCAGTTTTAATGACCTGAATGATATTTGGCCTCTATGCAATGAAAGTCTTAAATGTTTTGAAACCTTTTTAGGGGAGGAATTCCATTTCGTTTGGAGTCTTTGATGTGTCTACAGTGCTTTGTACCTCAGTTAAAACTTACAACTTAACATCTTGTAAAACTGTTGTTTCTAAAAAGAAGATATTTGCATGGAAGATACAAAAAATAACCACCACTAGGAAATATACACCTATGAGAATCATGCAAAAGCCAGAAAACTGACACTATTAAATTCTAGCATGGGTATAAAGTCCCAAAATTAAATCTGTCATTATTGGTGAAGATGAACAATGTTATATGTGAATTTGTGTGCATAGAGTCTATGTGTGTTTGTGTGAGGATGAGTGTGTGTGCATGTGTGGATATGTGTGAGCATGTGTAAGAGAGTGTGTACTTAGAAAACAGTCTGGAGGCTTCTTACATGGCTAGTCACTCCCACAATGCAATAGAACAATTGTGCCTCTTGGTCTTTATCCAAAGGAGTTGAAAACGCGTATGCACTAAAAATAGGCTCATGGATCTTAAAGGGATTTTAAAAGTAAAAACAAGCAAGACATTCTTCAGCAGGTAACTAGAAAATAAATTAATGTGCATTCAGATACTAGAATAACATTCAAAGCTATAAGAATAGGATCTTTCAACCACAATAAACTTAGAAGATAAAGAATTCACGTGTCTAAGTGAAAGAAACCAATTTGAATGTCTCTGTATGATCTGATTCCAATCAGATGACATTCTGGAAAAAGCAAAGTGATTTGGAGACAGTAAAACAATCAGTGTTTATCAGTGGCTAGAAAGGAGGAAGAAATGACTATCCAGTCCATGGTAGATTTGTAGGGCAGTGAAATTCTCTATGTGATTCTATAAAGTTTGATCTATGTCATTGTGCCATTTCCAAAGCCACGGAATACACCACAACAAGAATGACTCCTAGTCTAAACCATGGCTTCTGGCAGGTGACCCTGTGTCTTTGTGAGCACATTAGCTCTAAAAAATGCTCCTTTCTAATGATAGTTGGGAAGGCTTGGTATGGATAGACAGCATTTGGGAACTAGAGAACACCTTCTGTTCATTTTTGCTATGGGTTTAAAATTGGTCCAAAAATAGAGTGTATTTAAAGGAAAACAAAAGAAAATGTGCTATTCGTTCTTTAAGTGACTAGGAATATTTTGATTAACATTCTGAAAAGTATTTTCCTTGTCTGTCTACAATTTATAAGAAAGTGAATCTTCAAGCATAGGAAGAAGTAGCCAGAATTTGGAAATAATCTCTTATTTTTCCTACGCTCTTTATCACTCCACAAGTATGCATACAAAGAAGTAATCGTATGGTAATCCTGCCTTGCTGAACTGTGAAACTCTTGACCCCTGGTTCCTCTCACGTGACACAACAGCAGCTCAAGGAAGGCTACTAGAGCCCGAAGCAACTGTGGTCCTTCAGTGACAGGTGATTTATCTGGCACTCTGAGTCAATCTGACATGATCTCTGTTCTCTATGGAATGGAAGCCTGGCCCACAGTGTGATGATGTGGCCATGGCCATGCTGAAAACTTGAAAGGAGTGGTTCAGATAAGGCTCAGTGCTAGAGAACAACAGTAAAGAAAAAAAGATGCCTACTGGAGTGTGGCTAAGTCCTTGTGAGTGTTGCCCTTGACAAAGATTATTCTTAGGACCCTGATTAGTTCCCATCTAAGTGAGCTGGTATAAAAAGAACAAGCTTAGGCCCTAAATCTCTTCGGTCTTCTGGATTGCCAATTGAGTGTTCCCTATAATAACACTTCATGCTGTATTATCTACTGTATTGTAAGGGCCCTTCCTTACACAAGCCATGTTCCACTGGTTACCATACTGGATCCCTTCATATCTCAATAACTTCTTTCCTTGACAAATTGTCATCCATTGAGCAGTTTATTATAGCAACAGAAAACAGATTAATTAATTAAAAAATGTATCCAACTGCATCATTCTGACCACCAAGTCAATTCAGCCACACATTGTCTTAATAACAATAAGAAAAGGCTTATCTAGCATTGAGCATGCACCAAGCATTGAGCTAACATTTTATACACGGCAGGTGACATCATCAAGGATGTATATAGTGTTCTTACTAAAATCACTTCAATTTTATAATTAAAGACATTGAAGTTTAGTGTAACCAAAGATCAAACTTTAACCTGTACCCACAGAATCAACAAAGATCTTCTTTCAAAGTAACACCATACTGTAGAGTAACAGCATGAACATTCATAGATTTAAATCTGATATAGCTGATGCTCTGGAAAGCTAGGGAAGGGGAAGGGAGGGAAAATGATCATTTACAATGGCTAATTTAGTGCTAGGTACACAGCAGGCTTAGTTAAACTATGACTAAATTGAATGTATAATCAACGAAAATTAGGTTAAATGAGGTAAAATCTTGAGTGTAATATTTATAAAATTGAAATGAAAATTGCAAGAAAACACTTAGAATAAATAAGATTTATTCACACATGACCACTTAAGCTTCCCACAAGCCCTCATCTGGCCCTATACAATCTTCCTTCCTCCCAGCTAATCATCCCCACACCACAGCTCCCAACAGTTCCTCCCCAGAGCAGTCAGCTTGCCCCACCAGGGTTCCATTAGCAAATGTTTGAGTTGCATTTCATGTCAAATGCAAAGTCTGATTATCACCCTAAATTAGAAGGGGTATTTTTTATAATGAATTGTTTACTTTCATGATCTTTATGAATCATAAAAAGTGCAATTGAAACTCATCACACAGATGGCCCTGGTTAAACTCATTAAGTTTGAAAACAAAACAAAAATATAGATGAATATAGAAATTAGACTTGCGGGGAGCAGAGTGGGTTGATGGGAGCAGGAAGTAGACAGGGGAGGGTGAAGGTTGAGAGCACCCAGAATTCAATGCATACATGCATGAAAATGTCAAATAACAAATGTAGTTGAAAAGTATAATTGGCAAAAATATCTGATTCATACTTCTAAATTTAGGGATTGCTCCCAATAGACTTTTTAAAAAATTCTTACTTATTTTCTATGTATTACTATATTTTCTGTGTTCACTATAAAGCGTGCCTGCTTTCTGAGGGGCTCCAAGAAGAAAAATCTAAGAGTTCAGGGTGGTCTTCCGAGTAAGAATGGAGTTGTCCAGGGCTGCGAAGATTGCTCAGCGGTTAGAGTCTCGCCCTGCAAGTGGCAAGTGTGAAGACCAGAGTCCAGATCCCCCAAATCCACACAAATCCCAAAGGGACAGAGGGGCCTACCGAACATTCCAGAACTACACAAGTGTGGACAGAGGATCACCGCTGCGACTTAGGCGGCCAGATCAGCTAAAGTGGTGAGATCTGAGTTCAACTGGAAGATCCTCCCTCAACTTATAATATGGAAAAGCAATAGAGGGTGACTATTGCTGTAACATGTATACACCACACACACATACATATGTACATTAAAAAAGAACATTGTTATCTGCTGAGTACAAGTGAGAGGCTTGAGATCTTCAGCTTTGATATATCAACACAATCAGGTAAGTTCATTGTAATGATCAGATTTATGTATAATTAATGTGTTTATTTTCCTTTGGGAATGCTAATACTTGACATTAGTGATGTGAATGTCATACTCCTTTATGATTGACTCCATTACCAGGTTTAGGGGAGCTTTGCCAGGCTCCCAGGGCCCGGGTGGCTTTGCCACATACGTCATCATACAACACTGGAGAAAACTAAAACATCTCCCTACAACACCACTGGAAGCCTCGCCATCCCCCCCAAAAAATTCAGACCTTGTTCTCCTGTATATTTTCTCATTTGCATTCTATATCCTTTTTTTAAATAGAGAAACGTGACCATGAAAAGAATACCTATTCTGGAAGTCTTACTGTATCAGCACACCTGGACATTATTTCAAAGACTTCTGAGGCATTTACTTATCTGAGAAATCTGAAGTCCTAGTAAATGAAGGTGGAATATCAATTAAATAAGATTAAATAAAAATGTACAGTGAAAAAATCCTGGATCCATTAATAGACAGGTTAAGATTAATAAGTAAAGGGTTACTTATTAATCCATTCACCAAATGTTTATTGAGTCTCAGTGGGCCCGAGGCAAGAAGAGGTCCTATCATTTCATGGTATTTTTTGCATACCAAGAGAAATGTTAGTAATGTCAAGTTTGAATGGAAGAAGGTAAATAGGATAGTTGGTGGTTTCATGAGCAACCTATTTCTGGTATAATTTCCAGAAAGGCCTCAATGAAAGCAGCTTCAACTAATACATATTCATTTTCTTGCTGTAAGAGTGGAGACAAGGACTTGATGACATTTGTTCAGGGTTATTATATTCTATTCCACCTTCTCCAATGTGTTAGGTTTCATCAAAAGGACATTATATAACGTAAGATGTCAGCTATGACTCCAGCCAGCATCAAAAGTCCACCTCAGTTTTGTCAGAACCCCAAGAGATGTCAATATGCAATTTCTCAACGAGGGCAGACATAGGAGTCTGGCAAACTGTTTTGCTTGGCAGGTTACCATAGTGGTTTGAGGATCTTTTAGCAAGATGATAGAGACATGGCTGACACAGGCATCCCATAATACGTTATCCCATCTGTGAAATGGATAATTCAATCTACTAATGCAAACAAGAAAAGGGAAACTGAGTATAAAGAAGGAAGACAATGTGAAATATGGAAAAAAAAACAGTATTTCCTAAAACATGTACTTCAAAAAAAAAAAACCAATCAAGTAAAGACGTCCAAACACTTAGATTGCACTAGACTCAAGAGCCAAGATAAATAATCAACTGACGTGTTCACTGATAAGTAGATTTTGAAAGGTATGTGAATGTGTGTGAGAGAGACAGAAAGTGGGGGTGGAGGGAGGGGAGGAGAAAGAGGGACAAAGGAAGAGGGAGGGAGGGAGGGAGGGAGGGAGGGAGGGAGGGAGGGAGGGAGGGAGGGAGGGAGGGAGAGATTTCAGACTTTTAATAGAGTACCGTTTTGCTATCTCGGCAGCATGGATGACCTATGTGCAGGGAAATGAACCCAGGGTAGAAAGGAAAGGCACCACAGGCCTCACTTCTATGTGGAACCGAGGAAGGTGGAAGTCACAGAAAAAACATGGGACAGCAGCTAAGGAAGTGGCAGTGGGGAAGATGGGGAGACACGGCCCCAAGGCACACAGTCTTAGTACATTGGTACTGGCAAGAGTGCTCTTGTATGTCACAGTAGTTGCAGTTAATGAGAACATGTTATGTACTTGCTGAGAGGGTAAATTTCAATGCTTGCCCCCAAACTGTATGATAATGTGAATGTTTATTAGCTCGATTTTATCCTTCCGTTATGTATACATATTTTAATGGCATATACCATTAATATATGTCATTTAATTGCCCAATTAAATACAATGAGTAGCTTTAAAAAGAAAACTGCAAGCCTTCAGATTCCAATCCTTTGTATGGCAAAAGTAATATAGAAGGAGGAGAAACACACCAGATCATAGGTCATAAGACTTCCACCAGATTCCAACAGACTAATGCCAAAGAGTCTCTAGGGAATGGCTGTCCTGAGTAAATGAGCAGAAAATAAACTCTTGGGTCTATAAAGAAGTTTCTCCCATAGATGACCAATGTGGAATCGGGCAAGTCTCTAATGCTTCCTATCAATGTCTGCCATGTGCCTGTGTTCACAAATGAAACAGGAGAAATATGAGAACCATGGTCATAGTACATCTATATCAGTGGTGTACCAATGGTGATGTTCTCATTGATGTGGAATGGGTGATGTTCTCATGGATAATACATTTTATATGACAAGCTGTGGTTCCTCACAATGCCAAAATTCTGTGGTGCTTCTTTATATTATATTCCAGAAGCCCATGCATGAAGTATATAAACCATATACTTGGAAGGTAATGAATGGATTAAAGTGTTCACAGTGAAAATCATAGTATGGAGAAATTATACAGATTGTATTTTTATCCTTTTGCATATCCATGCCCCCCTAAATGTTTTGTACTGATTTTAAAAGAAATGTGTAAGAGTGTTTGCCTGCATTTATTTATGTAAGGTTAGTGTGTGCATACTAGGTGCCTGCAGAGGTCAGAAACAGTGCTAGATCTCCTGGAACTGGAGTTACAGGTGGTTGTGCTGGGAATGAAACTCAGGTCCTCTGTAAAATCAAGTGCTCTTAACCATCAAGCCATTTTCCAGCCCCAACAGTGAATATTTCTGAATGCTTTAGCAAAAATAAAACTCTTGTTAAAGGGAGGAATTTATTCTACTTATATTCCAGAAATTTGCAGTAGATAATTCTCTTGTCTTTAAAAGCCTGTTGACTTTAATTTCTAATGAGATGAATTTTAAAATCATTATGGCATTTTAACATTTAGAAGGAAATTTCTGGCCTCTGCTAATTCAGAGGAAATATTTTATCATTTGTTTCAATGATAATACAAAATTCAACTACCATGGACATTGAATTTTTCTCCCTTTTTTGATTCACTGAGCAGTTTTAAGTTTATTTCAACAATGTAGTATTAGAAAATAACAATTAAATGTAGGCCACTGAAGACACCTAGTAGTTCTATTACACATTACATTACTGATGATTGCTTGTTTCCCAATAATTTCATCTTGCTTTCCACTTACTTTAGCTCAAAGCCATTTAAAAACAAAACAGAAACTGAAAATGGAGAAAAGCAAAATTTTTTTTTTCTCTCGTAACGTTTTTACTCAAAGTGGGACAGTCTGAAAGCATAAATCCCCAGGGATCAAGGTCAAGAAGCCAACTGAACCACCATGATGAGAAGAGTTGCCAAGACTGAGCCTTGCTCCACCCAACCTTGGAAGGACATTCCTCGTGACATAAGTGGTGAAATGCTGGTGGGAGCGCAGCTTCTCCAGCAGGAAGTTTACAACAGCCTAGAGGACTTTCTAGGAAGGTTACAATCCTTCCTTGGCATGGGCAATCCTCTGAGGCACCAGACAGCAACTGTGCATTCAGAAGAGTCAAGACCGAGCATAAACTTTTATGCCCTGTTCTCTCATCTAGATTTGATTATGAGGTTTCCCATTCCCCACGATGACACATTCACATTCTCTTCATTTGGTTAGAGCTTGAATTTATGCAGGAATGCTCCTCTTCTGTTTGTGGATTTTATTTTTCAAGCAGGTTTCTTCCAGTGAAAAACAAGCTCTTGCCTCATTCCTTTGAGTGGCCAGGTCTGTTTTGAATAAAGACCTTAGTTGGACTGAAATTCTGACATGAGATACTCATTGTTTCACACTGATTGAAGGGCTTCTTGTTCATTCCTCCCAGGACTAGATCCTAACCACAACTTTAGGGGCAACCAAAAGATGACTCTGGAATTCTTGTTCCCACACACAGGACTCTGCTTTTCACCCCAGACAAGGGCTATGTGGATGAAGTGCATAATGTGGGATCTTCGTGACAATTTTTACATGTTAAAAAGGGTAACCTGTTTAGGCTTCTCTTATACTCCACACCCAGGAGAACAGTGCCAGCTCATCAACCTTGCCATACTCTGCATGTGGCACTTACTCCAAGCTGTCTTTCTCATCACCCTCTATCTGTGGGTGGGAAATGCGGTCCACCTTCTCTAGTAAACAAATCCCTTTGACCCTACACATTGACTCAAAGCCAGGGATCCCCCAGAAGTCTCTGTTTCACCCCAATTACAGATGATCCCATTCCCTCTTTCTGCTTTTTCCCCTACAATGCTCAAACATGCACATGGAATGCTACTGCACTTCTTAGTGGCAATGTCACTTACTTGATCACATGTTTGCTTATGTCTCTCTGTGTGCTCTACTCCACAAAACTGTGAGTTCTTAAACAACAGGGAATGTGTAATCTAAGGTCATTTATGAGACTTCAAGTCATCTCTGCAAAGAAGAGACTGTTCATTTTCAAGGCAAATGGAGGGAGCTAGAAAGGCTGGAATCTCTAAAATGGAACCCAGGTTGCCAAAACTGTAACAGTTCAAACATTTCCTTCTATGGTGTTCTGTGTACTCCAATGTTTGAATGACATGATTCTTTTTCTTTTTCCCTGCTTCCTTCTATTATACATTAGAGCTTTGAGCCACTGATGCATATACATAGGCTTGTGTACATGTATATATGCAACACACACACACACACAGAGAGAGAGAGAGAGAGAGAGAGAGAGAGAGAGAGAGAGAGAGAGAGAGAGAGAGAGAACAATGTAATAGAAAACCACCATCCTGTGAAGCAAGAGAAGTGGATTGAGATAGAACTCAGCAATGCAACACTGGCCCTGTGTGTGGGTGAGTGCGTCCTTCCAGCTTTCAGATCCTAATGTGCAAAGAGAAGCATGGGACTAGGGCACTTTAGAGAGGGTAGGATCTGGTTCTGGAATACCAAGGTGAAATGATGGAGTTTGCTAGAGAATTTTAAATAGACAAGGTGAGACATCACACATACCTACAGGAGTCTCTGCTGAGCTATTAGTCTAAGATTCCCCCTGTTCTAGTTAGTTTCCACTCTGCTGCTGTGATAACACACTCTGGTGTAAAGCGACTTAAAGCAAGGCTTTATTCGGGCAGAAGCAACCACTGAGGGCATTCACAGCAGGAACGAAAGACAGGAGCATAGTGCAGAAACCCCAGAGGAATGCTACTTCTTGGCTCCTCTGACTTGCTCCCTGGCTTGTCCCCTGGCTCACACTTGCCTGGATTTCTTGTACCACCCAGGCTGAATCAACTGGTAATGGTCCTGCCTTCCTCTAGCCATGATCAATTAGCAATGAAGAAAACGCCCCATAGACACACCCACAGGTCAAACTGATTTAGGCAATTCTTTCGTTGAGGTTTCCTCTTCCAAGGTGACTCTAGGTTATATCAAGTTGAAAATAAAATTTAACCAGCGCACGCGTGCGCGCGCGCGCGCACACACACACACACACACACACACACACACACGATGTGTGAAAACCAGGTTAGAACCAAGCTCGGTATACCCTTCATTTTTTTCCTACAGATGCATTTATCTGATCAAAACTTAGCATAAAGAGATTGACATCAGGGACAGAAATACAATTAGAACAACACATTATAATAGGGCTAGTACCACTGCTCTTGTACTTTTGGTTATCATTAAGGGAAACAAGGCTCCTTAAATACAAGCAGGATGATACTGGAAAGATTGATTTCAAAACTGAGGTGGCAGGGATGGAGAGCTGGCTCGGTGCTGGAGTGGTGACTGCCCTTGCAAAGGACCAGGATTCAGTTCCCAGTACCCTCAGGAAGGCTTACAACTGCCTATGACTTCACCTGCAGGGGACCAGATGTCCCTGTTCTAGCCTTTGAGGGCTACTGCTGGTGCATGGATGCATGTATGTATGTATGTATGCATATATTATGTATGTATTATATATGTATTATGCATGTATGTATGTGTATAAACTCATGCAAGTACATACACATAAAATAATAAAATGACTACATACATTAAAAGGAAGGAAAACATCAGGAAAGGAAACTGAGATGACTGCTAAGGATAAGACAAGTCAGTATCCTGGGCAAGTGGATGTTCACATCCTAAACGAGACAGAGCAGGGCAGTATAAACTCTCACTACACTTCTTAGAAGACATCACAGTTCAAAAGTTATGAATTGATGACAGACCTCGCAGCAGAAGCCTCCAATGTGGCTACTCAAGAAACTGAGACAAAAAAGAGTCCAAGTTTAAGGCCAGCATCAGGGAGTACATAGTAAGCTCAAAGCCAATTGTTCAACTTAGTGGAACTTTCTGCCAGAACCAAAAGACAGACATACAGACAGACAGAAAATGAATACTGAAGATGTAGCTCAATGGTAGATTGCTTGGCCAGCATACACTAAGTCCCAGTGATTCAACAGCCAGTCTCACATTCCAAACATAAAATTATGGCTTGCCTAGCTATGGATTTACTCATTTGGTATTTCCACGTCATATTTAACCTTGTGTAACTGAAGCCTCGCAAACTGAAGCCACAGATAAAGGGGGACTACGGTATAGGAGAGGGGAAGGGATTTAATACAGGTGCTTCTTTATTATTCTCTAAGAGAGCTAGTCTCTCAATGTTTCCAAATAAGATGAGTCAAAATGAATAAATATGACAGCTAACACCTGAAGTACTTATAAATTGCCAAGAATTTCTAATTCACTTTACAAATTTCTATACTATTAACAACAACACTGAAACTGATAAAAGAAAAAAATCATAGATAGTACCCTGCAAGAAATTGATGTAGGAAAGGACATTCTGATTAAGACTCCAGTTGCCTAGGAATTAAGGCCAATAGTTGACAAATAGGATTTCATAGAACTAAACAGCTGTACACCAAAGGAAAAAGTCAATCCAAATGAAGAGGAAGCCCAGGAATACAGAGAGTGGGAGAGAATCTTTGCCAACTATACAGCGGGAAAAGGATTAATATCCATAATATATAAAGAACTCAATAAACAAAGGGTCCACAAGACAAAGAATGTAGCCGGAATGTTTCTCTGGTCTCACCTGGCCCCCCTGACTTGCAGCAATTTATAATCAAATCAAAATAATCATTCAGAGGCTTAATATGAATTACAAACTGTATGGCCTATGGCAGGCCTCTTGTTAGCTAGCTCTTATATCTTGAATTAACCCATTTCTATTAATCTGTTTTGTCATGTGTTCTGTGGCTTTACCAGTCTGCAGGCATGTTGCTCCTTGGGCTGCAGACTGGCTTCTCCCCAGACTCTGCCTTTCTCTTTCCTGTCTCTCTTCTTGGATTTCCTACCTGCCTCTAAGCTGCCTTGCCATAGACCAAATCAGCTTATTTATTAAGCAAAGAGAACAACATGTATTCACAATGTACAGAAAGACATCCCCCAGCAAAAGAATCCAATTAAGAATGAGGTAGGGATTTCAACAGAGAGTTCCCAAAAGAAAATTAACAGTGGCTAAGAAATAGCTCAAAAAGCATTCACCATGCTTAGCAATTAGGGAAATTCAAGTTAAAAATATTTTGGAATTTCATTTTTTTCCCAAAGTGGCTAAGATATAAATGGATGAATGAATGAATGAATGAATGAATAAATAAATAAATAAATAAATAAATAAATAAATAAATAAACAAATACCTGAAAACAAATTCTGGAGAGGATATTAGAAAGGTGAGAAAGTGGGACTGCAAGATGGTGGAGACACCAAGGAAATCAGTGTAGTGAATTCTCAAGAAGCTAAAAAAAACAGATCTACCATGTGACCGAGTTATACCACTCCTTGGCATATTCCCCAAAGACCCAACGTCTTGTTCCGTAAACTTGCTCAGCCATGTTCATTGCCACTCTATTCACAAAAGCTAGGAAAGGAGAACAGCCCTAAACACATATGACCAACATTAAATGATTACAAGTCATATGTATAAGTGTATGTACATACGTATATATAACAACAATAATTTAAAAGTACAGACCATTAATTTGAGACGTATGGAAAAGACTCAGGAGGAACTAGAGAGGGGAGAGGAATGGGAAGTGATGTAAATACAGTACTCATATATGAAATTCTCAATAAGTAATTAAAAAAAAATCTGACCATACACTAGACACTTTAACACTTCAAAAATGGGGAAACTGGTCAAAAAAAGATTCTTCTTCTAGCTCAAGGTCATCTAGTTTATAAAAGCCAGTGTCTCAATTCAGACTCTGCAATGATGGGAACATTCATGGAGACGAGTTTCTGCGAATACCCTGAGAAGGAAACATGGATATGGAAGGTGGGTTACAGGCTCTGGGAGCTGGTATGGTCACCAGCATGGCTCCCCAGCCCATCTCATGCAAGATTATTTCCTTTCCATGGAGCTGAGATGCCCTTGCCTCTTCAACATAAGACAGAAAATACATTGCAAATTCATGTAGGCAAATTGTCAGTTGCCTATACTATACTTCAATCTCCTATGGTAAGTATAACAAATCTTTTGAAAAGAGATGAAAATCATTAGTAACAATAGGAAAAAGGAGGCAATTATTGACCCACAGCAGTTAATGTAACTGCATGACTTACTGCTCTAAGATATCACCAAGGAATAATAGCATTAGCTCCACCAAACATACCCCAAGGCTCCTTAATTCAGCTAGGTTTGTATTAAGAGAGACAGAGGTGGCAGCAGCATGTAGCCAGGAAATTACACACATGCAGATACCCAGACACTTACCATTTTAATACAAAAAAAAAGAAAAAGAAGCATTAAATATAATTGTGCTAATTTGAAAAGCACATCCTAAGTTTCTCAAGGAGAGATTTATCTGTTCATTACAAAAATGAGCCCTTCAGCCTCCCAAGAAGAACGTGTCATTTACTCCCACAAATGGACCATAAAATCCTCTCTGTTAACTGTATTTGGCTGCCTTCATCAGGCTGATTTCTTAGAGTAGCAAGAATGCCAGTGTTTTCAATCCTCAACTATATCTAATGCCAGAAAGCAATCCGGAGTCATAGCCCACAGCTCCACAGGAGAACCAGATCAAGGACTCTACACACAGGGGCTGCTTAGTGATCGGAAGAGCAGGCCAGGTCTATAAAGCATTATACAATTGTCCATTGGAGCTTTACACCCATGTGTACTTACATCACAACATAAAAAAAAGCTGTGAGCTAGGCACTCCCTAAATCAACCCCCCCCCAATCATCTGCATGATTATGTAAATTAACTGTGTTCCTAACTTGTCATCTGGAATAGCCTACCTCTACATTAAACATCAGCTTATTTGTGACAAAACTGGCTGGTATCCCCCTCCCAAATCCATTCTCTCCTCCCACAGGAATACTATAAATTACACAGGTCACCATGGGAAAGGCCACATTTCTCAGCCCCACTTCCAGCTGGGTCTGGACATGAGGCTCTATTGGGAACAACAGGATGTACATGGGAGCTGTGTCCATGTCTGGGTCATGTTTGTCCTTCTTGTAAACTGGAACACAGATGTGTGGTGACATCATAAGGGACACTGGACCAAAAAGACAGAAAAGAACCACAGCCCCTGCATGACCTACACTAAGAACCACACAGGAAAACCGGATGCTCTGCTCCTGTCCAACGTCTGCATCTTTACAGTAGCTTCTTGAAGAAGCGTCCATTTATCCTAATTAACAAACATGAGACCTACAGGCTGATGTCATTTGCTGCAACATCCATAATAATTTCTTGGTGATGAACACGTGTTTCCTAGTAGGACAGTCAGTTAGGGAGCTGGGGCCCTTGGAGAGGTGTTAGAATGTTTGAGAACCAAGTTTTAATTTCATTTACTTATAGCTAAGGGAAACTTAAAAAGAAACATGTCTCTAGTTGCTTTTTTATCAAACAGTTCTGTTGTCTTGAATATCTACCATGATTAATGTACAACAAATAGAAAGGTCCATTGTCATCACAGACTGACCTATGTTTCAAAGTTTAACTTTTTGCCGTCGTGTTCCAAATTTAATAGAAGGTCTCACTCAAGAACTTTTTAAAAGCAGATGGAGGTACCAGGCTGAAACTAAATAGGAAGTATTTAAGGGTGTGATGGTATTTAATTTTTTAATTAAATTATTTTATTCTATGTATCTGAGTGGGGTTTTTTTCTGTATGTATGTGCATGTCGTATGTGTCTGATGTCCGTGGATGCCAGAAGAAGTCACTAGATCTCCTGGAACTAAAGTTATGGATAGCTGTGAGCCACCACCCTGTGTGCCCTAGGAACTAGGGGCTTTTGTCAGAGCAACCAGAACTCTTAATCAACCCTCCAGCTTCAGAGCTGTCACTTTAAAGGTGACCAAAGCTGCCATTTGAACAGGTAGGATGCATGGAATTCTTTTATACCATCATCAATACACTGTCTTCCATAAAGCAAAAAACAGCTGATTCATTTTTATAAAAAAAAGAAACACAACATAACCAGAAACAATTGATGTAAACACAAAGTTTCTGTTTTATTCCACCAAACAGAGATCTGGGATAATCAAAGTCAATTGAGGGGTATCTGGAGCATTTTCTAAACAATTAGAAATTTGGGCACACATCATATACAATTCCACTCTGGAGGGGTCATTTGTGTTTCTATGTGAAAACACTGTAACATTCCAGGAAAACATGTGTGTTAGGATGGAGAGCGATGCCATTTGCAACAGTTCTCAAAAGCATGTAACTGAGGTTCTCAATGTAATTATAAGAAGCAAATAATCCAAGCTGGGCAGAATGCCCAGAAATCCGAGTCACAGGCAGACTTCAGAGTGAGACTGACAAACAGAAAATAAAGGGGTAGGCGTGCTGGGATGAGAGGAGAAAGGGCAGGGGAGAAGGGGAACTCCAGAGGGGGGCAAGGAAGGACAGAAGAGGGTAGCAAAGGCAGAAACAGAATCATCAGGAACAGAGGAGGAACCAGACGATGTCCAGCATCCATCACAAAGATGTCCAAAAACGCCCTCATTTTAGAATTCCCATGAGGAATTGGCAGAGACACATAAAATTTACACGGTTTTTATCCCAAAGTGAGTTTATTAATGATCTCAACTTGTGCAACGTAGTCTCCATTTCTGAAAGGACTTTTAACGACAGTGAAAGTGGCGTTTTCTGGTTCTTATTCAAAGCTCCATATCAGTCTAAATAGTTGCATAAAAAATAAGTCCCCTGGTTCACATGGCTAACATTCATCATAAACAGCAGCAAGGATGAAGACAGATGTACAGTGCCATCATCTTTCATGTGCTTCTGGTGCTGGCAGAGAGAAGAGATGCATTTCTTCAGAGGAACCTGGGACTTGCTTTATCCCTCCCGCTTCTCATAACAGAAGCGCCCCAAGTTACTAATGTTTTTGAAACTTAGAGCTACAGAACCTAAATGGTTGAAAACTTTTGAGTCAAAAGACAATGATCCAGAAAGAAGCAAGCCCTCTGTCCTCACAATACATAGATGGTATTGCTAATTCCCAAAGTGAAGCGGCAATTTATATATTTAAAAAAAACCCACTCAGACTCACAACAATGGACCCAGCGCTGGAGCACAAGCTGCAGCATCTCCTTAGATTGTGCTGAAAGTCAGCTGCACAATGCTAGCTACTGAGAACAGCACCTTATTGAACTCATCCTGCCCTACCCTATATTAAGGTGCTGATAGAATGCAATCAGGATCCTATATCAGGATGCCAATAATAGCAGTGCTTATCCCATTAATACCTTCATTTCTGATCTGTATAATTATTAAGATACTGTGACACACTATAATTATTTGAAACTTTCCTCTTGTGCTTCTGAGGTCCAGAAACTAGTAGCGTTAGCTGGGCATACTGGTGCACATCTGTATCCCCAAACCTCAAGAGGCTGAGAAAGGCCGATAATGATCTCAAACCAACCTGACCTACATAGTGAAAGTATCTCTCACAAAGGACACTTTCTTAAACAGTGACATTAAAATAAGTAAATAAGCAAATAAACAGCAGCAACATCAGTGTGGCTTTGGTTTGATAAAATGCATGTCCTAGTAGTGTTTGTTATATGTCAGGATTTAGATGCTTACCACTCACTGCTTCGACAAACCAAAGTCACTCCAGGTAAATAAGCATATGACATGTAGTTCAATGCTATGGCTATGGAAATGGGAATATTGGATGCACATATACCGCACAATCAAAACATAATTGTATATTCCATTGACATAAGGATTCTCAAAAGGAGAGGGTTTTCCTTAGTAACTTCAGAATCACTAAACAGTACATTAATATACTTTCAAAAGGGCATAGAAAACTGCTAGGCAGAGTCACATTCCCAGAGCCCCGGTGTATCTTCAAATCATACCAATTTTGCACTCCTCTGCCTCCCCAGGATATCTAGGTTTGCCATCATGAAAGGGTGCTGTGGGATGTTCTCTATGCTCTGAATGTGTTGCTCTGATTGGTTAATAAATAAAGTGCTGATAGGCCAGTAGCCAGGCAGGAAGTATAGGTGGGACAAAGAGAGAGGAAAATGCTAGGAACAGGAAGGCTGAGGCAGAGAAAGACGCTGCCAGCTGCCATGATGAGAAGTATGATGTAAGACACTGGTAAGCCACGAGCCACCTGGCAAGGTATAGATTTATAGAAATGAGTTAATATAAGATATAAGAATTAGATAACAAGAAGCCTGAGCCATTATGCCAAACAGTTTAAATAATATAAGCATTTGTGTGTTTATTTGAGTCTGAGTGGCTGCTGGCCCGGGCGGGGGGTGGGGGGTGGGGGGTGGGGAGGTGGGGGGACAGGACTGGAGATAACTCCTGCTACAAAAGGGTAGCTTGGACTGTTTCTCAAACTTCTCATGCAATCAGTGCCTGCAAAGGAAAATATAAAAACAAACTACATTCTACCTTCCTTTCAATCAAAGCCAACCTGAAGGGGTTCTCCCCAAGAGGCAGAATAGACATCATGAACTCAAGTGTGATAGTCTCTAGCTATGAACACAAATTTCATCTTTCAAAACTGAATTCCAACAATTCTTCGGTTCCCTCTCAGACTCTTCCATGATTCTAGCATAAAGCACTCAGAGGCCATCTACTAACTTACTAGACCAAATCAGGTGAGCCTAAAGGTAGTACCAGGGGGAATACTTGAGGTTGATTTTGCCTGACCTCCCTATAAACAAGAGCCCTGATGAGGCTGCCGGCCAGAAGAGTCCAGTTTCAAACTCAGGCCCTTTGGCTCCTAATCTGCTTATGTAGCACCTCCCTTCCCCAAGCGTATCCTTCTCTGGTTTCCTCAGTGGACTAGGGGTTCCTAGAGGACATGTTAGTATTTGATTCTTTGTTGTAACTCAAATGGATGTCACAAAAAGTGCTGACCTATGGAAGGAGATTAATCATTACCCACTAATTAACTGACCAATACAAGAATTAGTTACTTAGATAAACAAATGACCAAGTGCATCAATGCCTGAAAAGTCCTTCACCCTATGGGTAGTACTACAGGAGACAAAAGAGGCATAGGTAACTGTCATTCACTTAATGTCCAACTCAAGGGAAGTTCAGGCCCATCAAAAATGGAGGAAGGTATGAGAGTTTATGCTAGAGTGCACAGCCTTCCAAGTCCTTCTGGGGTCTCCCATGTGCTCCTTCCCTCTAGCCAACTAGTCGCTACTTCCCATCTACTTCCATGACGCCATGCCTTCCTAACTCTGCCCTCTGTTCTCACTTTGCTGCTAACTCCAGTTCCCTCTGCAAAACACTGTGAGGGCCTTGATGGGGGCCTTGAGTTCCATTCTGGCCTCCCATACAGATTCAAAACAAGGATGTTAATGAGAGTAGCAATTGGAAGGAAAAGAAAAGTCTGGTTTATCCTGACTCCAAGAGGAAGATTAGGTGCCAAGGCTACGGTCAAGTGGCTAATAAGGAAGCAGGTGTCAGGCACTAGGTCACCTTCCCTTTCCCTCTCGGTCTATACACTGGTCCTGCTTCATTGTTGAGCCTGATGTCCCTTTCTCCCTTCTCAGACATGTCCGAAAACTCCTGCTCAACCTCCACAGTCAATTCACAGCCACATCAAATAACAAAGTCCTTGTGCACATCCACAGCTTGAGGTCTCACAGCCAGGCTCTTAAGTCTTCCGTGATGTGTCCCCATTCTGTACAAATGAAACACCATGGTGGCTCAGAGGGTAGATACAGAAAACACAGAGGAAAACACACAACAGGCTCCCTCAAAACAAGGGGTCAAGTGTTATAAACAGAAAGCTAAGGGATTTTAAGGAAGAGTTCATTTAAAAATGAGCATTTGAGTCCAATGACTCAATTTGAGACCAGGTCACAATGTGTAATCACATGGGAAACAGACTGTGACAGAGGCAGGGTCTAAGAAAACAAGGTAAGTGTATATGGAACACCATTTCCCTTGCTTGGCCAGGAAAGTGTGTGTGTGTGTGTGTGTGTGTGTGTGTGTGTGTGTGTGTGTGTGTGTGTGTGTGGTGAGAGGCATCCTGAAAGAAGACTAGAACACCAATCTGGCTACAGAATACAATACATACAGACTTGAGTACGAAGCTAAAAAAATTATCTAAGTTATAGACAACAAGAGTTGAGGAATGTCTCTAAAGCTTTGGAAATTATATAAAGTATGGATCTTTGTAGTAGCAATACTAATAATTTCTTTTTTAAATTAATTCTAAATTTCTCAGGATCATAGTGATTGAGTACAAAATAATTTGATAATCTCTGTGGGACAATATTTGAATGTAATAAAATGACTAATGAACTAGAATGATCATGAGACTACATATTAATTTATAGAATTTAGAGAAATAGAATAGATTTCATCTTGCTTGTGATTTAAGCCCTGCATGTTTCTCTGTCTAATGAATCTGTACTTGCCCCTGATCCCTTGTGTAACAAGTATTAAATAAATCCCAAATTCCGTTAATGACCAGGAATGTGAAATGTTGAATCCAGGCAATGACAACCTTGGCCATCTGCTCTTTCACTAACTCTTCCTGACTAGTCTACTACCAACTATGGTGTGCTCCATTGATTAGCCTTCAAAGAATAGTACATGACCAGCAAAACAGAGCCACACAGAAGTTCCTGAGGGATCTGATTTCAGTGCCCAAGTTGAACAAACAGATGAGACAGATTACAGTCTCTAGTCCCATCTTCAGTCAGTTCTGAGATACAGCAGCAAATGAAGTCTATGCGGACTGTAAGAAGGCCCCTCCAAAAGCAAGAATATTGGCTTGTTTGGTCTCCTTTGCAGTTAGCTATGGCTACTGGCCAAGCCACCTTAGTGTATAGAGCTTGATGAAGGGACTAAACACAGACCCAAGAAGAAAGCCAGCTCATGTCTCTTATCTGCTGGAGATTCGTTCCTAAGGAAAGCTAGAATTCCTTAGGAAGTAATAAGTAACACCACGCTAGTACCTGGCTAAGACCAGTCCTGGGACATGCTATTTCACATTCTATTTTTTCATAATTATAAATTTGGGAGATTATGACTATATCATTTCTTCCTTCCATTTCCTTCCTACAACCCCTCCCATGTCACACTCTCTCTCTCTCTCTCTCTCTCTCTCTCTCTCTCTCTCTCTCTCTCTCTCTCTCTCTCTCTCACTCACCCTGCTGTCTTTCAAATGCATAGCCACTGTTTCTTAGATTATTGTTATACATCTATATGATGTATATGTATAGGCATACATATGTAAATACGTATTTCTAAATACATAAACAATATGCTCAGTCTGTAAAATGTTACGTGTATGTATGTTTTAGGGGCTGTCTTTGTTGTCTTGTGTTGAATCCTCAGTAAACAGCCTCCAAGTATACTTCAGTACAGGTATATTGGGAAGAACCTTGACAAATGAAAGGCAAGAGGAAAAAGCAGATTAGACAAAGAAGGAAGCTGGCATTTGATATGATACAGTCATAATGTAGGATTTGACCACATCTGTGAAGAACTATGCACCCAAGATTGCCTCTCAGGGTTGTCCCAAACTGTAGCCCTGCTTTGGTTAGTCAATGAATATGGCTATGACCTACTGGAGACCCACATCCTGTGAGGGCATATAATATTGCCTGTACCCAGGGACATGGACAGAGAGCTAGGGAAGGTACTATTAATCCCAAAAATCAATAAAAAGAAGAACAGAATGGGAGCATGGTGAGGAAGAGAGAAGCGGATGAGAGAGAAACAGCTGGGCTTGAAATACCTATCTCAGCATGCTGAACTCTGACCATTTGTGTGACCATGGCACGGCTCTTTGGGATGCAACTCTTTCATGTAACATTCTCTGACCTGCTATCACTCCTGAGATACCCAGGAGCCTTCCATATTTCATTTGTGACCATTGTCTCAGACTCTCTTATCACCTATTCCATGGCCTTCATATGCTCAGAAGGGAAAGGACATTGGACATCTCCTGTGGCATTTGAAATCTACCTTAAGCGTGCAGGCCCATTTTTCACAGCAGAAAATTCTCATCTCCATACTGCAGTGGGCGCTCAGCAACGCCATGATTAAATGAGATTTGCAAGCAGCAGCATAGGGAATTGGACATTTACAATGAATACGATTATTCACTTAGTTGTATCTTTATTACCCATGCTCCCCCTTGTGAGGCAATTTTCCTTATTGGAAGTAAAGCAATCTCAACCAAAGCACTTAAAAATTATCCTTTTCCTGTTTTTATTAGCTGGTATCAAAGAAATGACTGTTTGAAGCACAACCAACAGGAGGGAATTGGTTTTTTTATTGCTCAGTTCACATTGTTACAGCTTTAGGAGTGGAGAAAAGACTCCCCAGGGAAATAGTGTCTCTCCAAACACACTTTCGGGGTAATCAACAGGAAAAGTCTTCCAAAGGGAAGAAAACAGAGAAAAATATTAAAACATAATTAAATAAGCAAAGAATAAGAAAAATAAAACTTAAGAAAAGAAGCTGTTCAAGACAGAAATGGCACTGCTTAAAATTAATTGCAGAATAATATGCAGAATATACATTATCCCAAGGGAGCTATGTCACCATTGCTGATCAATTTTAACAGCTGCTAGTCTTTAAAATCAAAACCCAAGGAATGAGTGAGCTCAGTGGGTAAAGGTACTTGCTGCCAAGCCTAAAATCCACCTGAGTTTGATCCCCAGAATCTACACAGTGGGAAGAGAAAGCCAATTCCAGCAGGTTGTTCGCCTCCACACATACAAAGTAGCACACACACATACACACACACACACACACACACACACACACACACACACACACACGAATAAATAAATGTTTTTGGTTGTGAGCCTAGCCTTTAACGGCTGAGCCATCTCTCCAGGCAATGAATAAATAAATTTAAAAAAAAAAAAATTAATCAACACCTGGTGAGTGGAGTAGGGAGATGGTTTAGTGGGTAAATTCCCTTTCTACAAGTCTAAGGACCAGAATTTGGCTCCCCAGCTCACACATAAATATGAGAAAAGCATGATGCCCCATCTGTAATTACAGACAGAGCACACAGGACAGAAACATAGAGAAAGCTGGCTCAATAGACTAGCAAAATAGATGGGCTCTAAGTTCAAGTGAGAGATCCTGCCTCAATATATAAGGTGGAGAGCTACTGAAGGACATGCCAAAGTCAACTTCTAGCCTCTAGGTGTGTGCATACAAACATACCTATGCACATGGGCATCCATATACATGTAAATAAACATATACTAGTGTGTGTGTGTGTGTGTGTGTGTGTGTGTGTGTGTGTGTGTGAAGGCTTGCAAAGAGTAAAATAAAATGAAATGGAGAACAGTAGCAAGCACTAAACATCCCCCTATGAATATATGTATGTATACACCAGCACTGCAAATCAAATGTCAGTCAGGCTCAGTGCCATGCATAATAAAGTCCCCACCCCACTATTGAGACATTCAGTAAACAAACAAAACACGATGGTCAGATTGATGTCTGGCCTCCACCGTGCAGAAAACTGTCCTAATGAAACAATGCATATCCTTTGCCACAGTTTTCTTTCTTCGAGGCTCATGTGCTGGCCCATTTCATTATTTGTTAGTATTGAGTTTCCATAATTTATAGGAAAGAAGTATGTACACACAAGACCTGAACAAGTTCATACCAGACAAAATCCCAGCTCAAAGAAGGGAAGGTGGACACAAAGTCCCACCCTAACCAAGAAAGCTGTTTGCAAGAGCTTGTGGGAAAGGGAAAATCAGTTTTCTCCAATAGAGTGTCACTGGGTATATCAATCACACTCCAGGGCAAACTCATGCCCAAGAGTAGTTGGCAAGTACAAAAACAAATACCATGGGTTTTTTTGTTTGTTTGTTTGTTTGGCTTATTGGTGTTTGTTGTTTTGGCCCTTGTCTGTGGGGACTTGAGAGAGAGAGAGAGAGAGAGAGAGAGAGAGAGAGAGAGAGAGAGAGAGAGAGAGAGATAACGTTATGATGAGCAGATAACATCTGGGATGAGTTGGATGTAGGAAAAGAGTATGATCAAACAATATTGTACATAATTTTTTAATAAGTTTTTAACACTAGGAGAACATGGCCCACCAAATCAACTAAGTAGAATTCATATGGGCTCACAGAGACTGAAGCGGCAAGCACAGGGCCTGCATGGGTCTGCACCAGGGCCTCTGTCTTATGTTATGTCTGTTAGCTTGGTGTTTTGGTGGAACTGCTAACAGTGGGAACAGTTGATCTCTGACTCGTTTACCTGCTCTTGAGACTCTTTTCTTCCTAATGGGTTGCTTTCTCCTTGTCTTAATGTATCTTGTTTTGTCCTGTTTGGCTATAGTCTCTTGGGGGCCTGTTCTTTTCTGAAGAGAAAATAGATTGGAAATTGGTCTGGGGGAGAAAGGAGGTGGGAGGGAGATAAGAGGGGTGGAGGGAGGGGAAACTGTGGTTGGGGTGTGTTTTATGAGAGAGGAACCTATTTTCAATGAAAAAAGTAAAGTTCCATACTATAATAATTTCAAAGATATTATTAAAGAAATGTTATGTTGAAAGGAACTCTTTTTGTATGTGTGGTATGAGGGACTGAACTAAGAGCCTTGTATATGCTAGGCAAAGGTTATACTGCTGAACTACACAGGCAGGGCAATTTACTTCTTAAGGGCAAAATGTCCAAGGTGAAGAAAAGTTCACAGAAAATGTGATAGGACTGTTCATGGTATTTTTGGAGCAACAGAGATAGTCTATTGCTCTAGATTTATCTTCATTTACTCACTGGACAAACTCTAAAGACTACTTTGTGAGTAGGGGTGTATTCACCTGGGATTAAGGGCATGGTAGCATGAACAATGGGTAAACACTAGAGACAAAGAAAAAATCAGGAAAACAGAGTTTAAGCTAGAAGACAGTGAGGCAGTATCCCCTGGAATGGTGACATCTTAAAGCAACTAAAGGAGAACAGTGATATAAATGACCGGATACTAAATTTAGCATCAGAATGACCCCATTTAATCTTCATTGTCAAATGAAGGCAAAGTACTTAATCTCCTAAGGCCTTAGTTTCCTTGCCTGAAACCTTGAGATCATGGTAGACACAGTCCCTGTGATGTAAAATGGTATTAATGTCTGAAATCCTCTACAGTTTACAAAGAAATTTCACAGACATAATAATGAAGAAGCCTCCCAGGGCTGGCAAAACAGAAGGGCAAGCTCTCAAATATATGTCAGGATAAATCCCCATATTAAATGCTACTTAGAGTCTGTAGCTTTTAAGCCGGAGGGAAATATAAGAGATGAATTCCACAGTATTTACAGAGGAAAGAAAATCATGCACGTTTCTTAGTCTTCTGTTGGCTGTTATTTTATAAGCAGATCCAAAGGTCATCCCAAGTAGAGGGCTATCTCAGAACAAAGATCAGTTAAAATTAATCATGCTCTGGGGAAGCCGAGGACAGCCTCTCCGCTTCACACTCTGCAGACTCCAAGGAACATGCTAATTATTTTATATGCTAACATTATTAGATACTAGATAGCCTGCCAATTTGTCAGCAGATTGTTACCTAATGAGCAGTTAATCTGCCCTTTGGAGAGCCGCACAAAGTTGGATAAACGCTTCCTTCAGAAGGTGCCTTTCATTTTTGACCGGCTACACCACAAAACCGTCACTCCTTATCCCTCGCGGCTACTTCTTAGTCCCCGAGTCTTTGAAATAGCAGGTAAAACAAGACTGAAAGGGGTTCTGGCTGACACCCAAATGGCAAGACCACAAGCACAGTGAAGGAAGCAGGGGCTCTAGAGCAGCCCTGGGTTTCAGGCATGGCGCCACCAACCCGTCGCCTGCTGTGTACCCAGCACGGACAACTTCCAAGCCTGTATGTTGCAACTATGAAGCAGGAATATGAGTGTCTGAGAACTACAGAATGGTTGCATCATGTGCTTAGAGAAGGTCATGGTGACTAGCAAGTGCCCAATAACTGTTATCTAGTTTATTTAATTATCTATTTATTTACTTACTTATTTTTGAGAAAGAATCTTGTTCCATAGTTAGTACTAGACTGGAATTCACCATGCATCCCTGGCTGGCCTTGAACTCATGTCCACCCTTCTGTTTTAGCTTATCAAGGGCTAAGATTACAAGTAGGCAATATCATGGCCAGATTTTAAATACTATTAAAACAATGACTAAACTATAGTAAACTTAGCAATACCCACACCTGCCATATATTTATTAGTAATCATATTGTTTGTAAGTGACATTTTTCTAAGTAAGAAAAACTAAGTAAGCGCAAACTGTATTGTCAATATTAGAGGCAATTAATGTTCTGATTCCTCACAACTTCATTTTATTGTCTTCTTCACTCATTTCTCTAAATGGTTTTTTTTCTTCTCCACCATTTTTTTTCTCTTCTCATCAACTATGAACATAACTGACAGTTGGAATGGGTAAGGCCTTTCCTTGACCATGGACTTGGCCACGCTGTTTCCCGTTTGTGACTCAAGAATCCAGCTAAACCAAAACTTTCAAGTACATATGCAAGCCAACTCTGCTGACTTCATCACCTTGCCAAGAAGTGGCTTACATGCAGCAAAAAGGTCAATCCACAAGTATAAGAGAAATGCTTGAGATTTTTTTTTTTCTAGAAATTCTGGTTGTCTTTCCACTGCTACATTTGCTCGGAAAGTGCAGCACAGGAATTTACCACAGAAAGGGTAGCAAACAAAAAAAAATGTTTTAATAACATTTCTACACATTGCTCAAGGCTTCTAAAGTTACAATTATGAGTTCATGCAGTGTGAACAACTGTTTTTCATTTGTTACTGGTTGAAGAATGTAAATAGGAATTGGTAGAATGAGCCCGTCAAATGCACAACCTAATAGAGATTTACAGCTCAGGAACAGTCCACCATACTTCAACCATGGAGCAGACAAAATGTTGACCATGTGTTTATATTTCATTACCGAGGAAAATTCAGAGATGGTTAGTGATTATTCATGTCAAGAGTTTTACATCTATACCTCTTTGGGGTATTAACTAGTGCATTTTGGAAGTCTCCACTCTAAGGCTACCCTTCGCCTTCATTGCCGCACTCGGGCTTGGGAAGCTCCCAGGCTGGCCAGGCATCTCTGCCCCTTCACTGAAGCATGTCAAGGTTCTCACTTATATGGAACCCACAGGAATCACTGACTATGAACCAACTCATTTGAGAAATGAAACAAGAAGATTTGGGGGATAAGAGAGGAGACGATGTCTCCACGTTTAAGAATACAAGTTGCTGTTTCAGAGAACTCAAGTTCCCAACACCCATGTCAAGTGGCTCAAAACTGCCAGTAACTCTGGCTCCAGGTGATCTGATGCCCTGCTCTGATGTCCAGGGGCACTGTACACACACACACACACACACACACACACACACACACACACACACACACACACCTTTCATTAAAAAAAAAAAAAACTTTCTTTAGAAATCGTAAGGTATCACTCCTCCAAGCAAGCAGTTTTGTTTTGACATTTATTTCTAGAAAACATACACATCCTTTAGGCACTTCAGGGTATGTAGACATATGTAAAGGCTGTCACAATGAAGAGAGCATCTTAATTCTTAGTGTACATCCAACTTATCACTTACTCACATCTAGTCTATTTGAAAGATAAAGTCCTTCTGTGCTGTCCTGTCTGGCTACTAGTTTAGAGGTAGTTTAAAAGTATTGTGTCCCCTGAAGGTTCCACATGTTGGAATTTGATCCTTATTACCAGGTATTAAGAGAGTAGATGCTTAATCTGATTATGTTGTTCAAAGGTGGGGCCTCTGTGAAGCAATCAAAAGCGATTGGTTCATACAGCCCCCTAGACCCAAGTCACAGAGGCTTTAGAGAGAGACATGAGCATGTTCTTACACCACATCACTTAGCTCTCATTATGAGGCACTCTGCAGAAGGACCACCACTAGACAGCAACTGTGAACTCAATATACTCCCTCTCCTCATAAGCACCTAGCCACAGGTGTTTCATTTAATATCAAAACAGGAGCCAAAAAAAACAAAACAAAACAAAACAAAACAAAAAACCTGACCCCTGTGTGTATCTTCTCAACTAGAATACAAACTTCCTTGGACCAAGTCTTATCCTACTGAGAGATCAGTAAGATCAGCAAAAGGTCTCAATTCCTAAACTAAACAAGAACAAACCAGCTTCACTCCAGGGCAAGTTTGACTGATGCTGATTTTCCTCTTACCATGTAGGAGGAAAAAGGGCTGCCCTGGTGTCTCCCAGAAGTTACCGGCTGAAGCTTCTCACAGCTTCTGGAAGTGCATACCTTCCCTGTCATTCTAGCCAGTTGGTAGCTTCTGATTAAATGCCAGCCATTGATAATACCAACTTTAAAGTCACATATACAAGGGCAAACATTGACTTGAGGTGTTGAACATGAATACAATCAAAAGACCTGATTTACATTTAGAAGTTCCCTGTGTCCTGTGGTAATAAAAAAAAAAAGTAACAATAACACTATAAGGAGAGGGAGTCAGGATCCATGCTTACACAGAGACTAAGAAGTCATTTATCAAACCCGATTTCCATGTAGGAGGATAGACTCCAGAGAAAGCAGGGGAATAAAAACAATCAGTAAATAACCTGAAAATTAGTATGTATATATTTTGATACATACACTTATTGGGCTATCTATATGTATATATATACACATATATACATATATATGATACATACACACACACACACACACATATATATATATATATATATATATATATATATATATGGAATAAAAATTTACCCAGAAAGGGTGAAAGGAATGCTTTTTTAAAAATATGTTAATTGATATAGATTTATATCATTTCCCCCTCCAACCCCTCCCACATCGCTCTCTCAGGACTGCACAAGTTGATAGTCTTTTTTTAGAATTATTATTACATACATATGTGTGTGTATATATGCACAAATGTCTAAATACAACCTAGTATGTCCATCTGTGTTGATTGTGCAAATACGGTTTCAGAGCGGACCAGTCTGCACCGGACAACCAGTAAGATGGTTCTTCCTCCTCCTAGCTCTACCAGACATAAACGCACGGGGCAGAATCTCTTGCTAGAGAACTGACTCAAAACTCTCTGTACCACACCCTTCATTGTGATCACCTTGCAAGGCGAGGATCCTCCAGCCTCCTAGGCAGGTCAGCTTCAACTATTGCACAGGGCTTCTTTCATAAGAGTCAAACCTAACTCCCTACAACTCACATACATTGTGAACACCCCAGAAGCTCGAACAGCCAACCCAAACCCAGAGATGACAGCAAAGACAGGAGAGAGAAGGGGCAATTCTTAATTACTCAATTCAAAATTCATTCTGTTCAAGTGGCAGAGGGAGTTAAAACAGAGCTGAGACTTGGTTCCCAACGTGGAAAGAAAGCCACCTCTCCTTTCAGGCCTTTATTTTGAGTGTTCAAAAAAGATCTCCAATTCTCCGAAATCGGTCACCACCAGACCAAACGTGGAACTGCCAGCAGCACAGTAAAGATGCTTTAATTTTAACCAAACACTGGAACACTATCCTTTATCTTCTGATCTGCATCACAATGGAATTATTTGCCTCAGGCAAGTGATGAAAACCTGCTTCTATCTCAGAGTTATGCTGATATTTACAGTATGTCCAGGCCAACATTCACAATTCTGATATGCAACCAAAGAAAAATAAGACAGAACTTTGGAGGAATGCACAAGTAGATGAAACCTATTAGACCACGAATCTTGAGAAATTCTCTATCCGGTGGTCAGACTGTTGCAGCTAACATAGAGGACTGACAGTGTTATACTCTCAGTAGACTGAAAGCTGCTGATACCCACAGACCCCCAAAATATAGATTTTGAAACTTTAATTGCAATATGTTAGTATTAGGAAGTGAATCCAGTGTGTATGTGTGAAGACAAACATCCTCATGGACAGGATTTGTGTACTTTTAACAGTACAGAAAGCTAGCTAACCCTGTTTCCTCAATGGCCTTGCTAGGATAGAGGTAGAAGTGAGCATCTACAGCCTCAGTGAGAGGTTCTCACCAGAACCTAGGCATGGAGACGTGCTAGCTGCTCTCTGACTTTCAGGCTCTAAAACTGAGAAATAACTTTTCAAAGCGTATAGTCTACCCAGGATATCACATTTGGTTCGAGAGTTTCAGCGGATGGAAACAAGGCAGCAATTTTAAAGAGCAATAGTCTACCTGGATCTCCAAAACTCCATACCCAACTTCCTGTAAATCTTGGTATGAATTCCAGCTTTCCAATGAGGCCACACAGTGACTAAAACTATATCTTATCTTAGCCTGCCAAATTTCTCATTAAGAGACTTTACAGCCCCTTGTAGCATACCATATGGTTTCTCTGTTACCTGTCCTTCTTTGTGTCCTTTGTAACAATGCACACAAGGTCCTAAGAGCTCCTGGCACACAGTGGCAAGGAAAATATCTATTAGCTGACAAAATCAATGACTCTGGAATTGGCCAGCATTGCTGTAGGAAAGAGACATAGGAAACCCTGCCCTATAGGATGACTTTGTGGATAAAGTGAGACAGTGCATGCCAGGTGCTTACAATCAAGAACAGATACAGTAGACTTTGGCAAGTGCTAATTGCCATTACTGCTATTTCAAGATTTCCCAGGTGGTGATGGATCTGTGATGACTTACACTCTCAAGCAACTGGCTCTCCTCATCTGAGATGGTAAAAAGGCCCTACTAGACGCAAAAGCTACCAGGGGTCAAGCCCCATGGCTGTGACCTCTCCAGCTCCAATTCAACAAGACCTGGGGCTTTGCAAAGGAGCTGTTAACAGCAGGAGTGCTACTGCCTCTGACCTGTAGACATAGAATAAACATAACACCAAAGCCTTAAGAGGCAGAGAAAGCAGCTCCCCTCTTCCTACTTGAACTGAGATTTGTTTATTTGGCTTAACTAAAGTCAAAGCTAATGGTTCTAATGCCTTTGAATCCCCCCAACTCATTCTTCATGTTTTTCTCTGCATAGACTATAACTTATACTTTCTGAAACCAGATAACGAACAAAAATAATGGTCTCTCATGAAAGAATTTACCAGAACATACTAATCATTTAGACATTGGCTTATGTTTCTAGAAAGCTAAAGATTAAGGATGTAAGTTTTTCCCCCCAGGAGCAAAATCCAAGGCCAGCCTAAAGGCAGAGTATTAATCTGAATGTTCACTAAGAATTTAGAGAAATAAAACACTCTGAAATCACTCATTATGGATTCACAGATATCTTTGATCTCAAAAAAGAAGAGAAGACTTAGGTACCAGAATTAGGAGGACAAGTGGGAATAAGTGAGCAATAGAGAGGAGAAAGGGGGTTGGTATCTATTGATTTCTTAGCAGTTAAGTCTTCACTTGCCTATTAATTATAATAGGTCTTCACAAGGCTAACCCTCTCCAAGTGGTCCATTAGAAGACATTAAGAAAGCAAAATGAAATAAATGGCCGCACACTCAGCGAAGAGAGAGTGGCAAATCTTGCTACTGAGAACCACTCTCTTCACTTTGGAAAAGAATGACCCCAGGAGGTGAACTTGGAATCAAGTTCCAAATTCCCAAGTGGATGCTCTGTTTTCTCACAAGCAGCTCTAAAAACTGGAATGCACACAATATATGATGAGTGTGTAGTTCCACGAGGAACTCCAAACCCCAGTTTCTGACAGTCTTTCAGGCAATGTTAACCCCACCTATCCTTTGATCACAGCAAGGTGGAAGGTGCTGTCTCACTGCACCTGTTAAGGTAGTCTTACAAAGACCTTTAAAGATGTATAATGTATTTCCCAAGAGAAAGTAAGATTATCCATAAAATACTCACAGTTAAAGATTTTAATAATTCAATGATATCTGCAATATCCAGAGGCTGTACATACTGTCAACTGTCAGGAATTATAGAAATATAGACCTGTAGTTTTGAAGCATACACAAACATCACTGATATATATTTGAACAAACTCTACACAGTCTACGCATAAAAACACTCTTTGTGTTTGACGTATATTATACCTCAGGTGCACTCAATCCAGAAAACTGTCTTGATTCCCGGTCTTCTTTGATAACAGATAAAATTAGTAGGTACAGTTTTCACTTTCTTTTGAATTTGATACTTTGGATAAGTAAGATGCCACAATCATATTACAAGAGGCATCTCTGTGCAGGTTTGTATCATGCCACAATACAGCTTTATTTAATATACCTAATTATAAATAAAACCTTATTTAGAAGGGGCCACAGTATAACAGAGAGGAGGAAAAGGAGGGGGAGGTCTGAGGTCATGTTACTTGGCGTTTCTCTATTTTCTTTCTCGTCTATCACAGAGGAATCTTGACTCATCTGAAATTACTTGATGAAAACTAAACACAGTGTAGCTCTCCAGCCAAAACTCACAAACATTCCGATTGGTCTCATCTGATCAGCTGAGCCCGAGGTCTCCCCCCACCCCTTTTATTCCTATAAGAAGTCTACAGTGTATCTAAATCTGATCCCAGTAAAACTTGACTTGAACCGAAGTGAAAACGCAGAGGTAGCATTTACGGGTAACAGCTGGAGAACATTAGTTCCCTGTCTCTCCCTTTTTCTCCCAAGGGTTGAAAATTCTGCTGTTCAGACAGGAAGTCGTCATATACCACACACTGTATGATACGATGATATGCCGAGATGTAAGAACACATTACAGAGGATTAGGAGAGCCCTGCAATGGTTTAGTTGGAGAAGCAGAGTAAGGACTCATGTACTTCTCAGACCATGCTCCCTCCACCTCCCCATCAAACACACGGCTGACAGGTACCCTGACAGTTACTGAACACCTTTTGATGGCTCAAAGTGAAGAGGCTTCATTGTTCATCTCTCCACACATTTTAAAAACATTAACTTGAATACCTTTGGAGAGTGAGTGACCAAGGTTCTCCAATAATCTTTTCTGGCACACTGTCACACTTGCTGTCTAAAAAGACTTTTTTTTTTCCCCAAAATATTTCCCTCATGTATCTGGCCAGGACAAGAATATGATTATATGCATATATATGCACAAGTACATCTGTGTATGTAGAAAAAAATATACATATACATGGAATTCAAAACATGATGGTCTGGAAAGAAATGATTTTTTTAATCGTGTGGATTTTTTTCTTTTCCCGGGGCTTTGCTTTTAGTATAACTTAACAAAGTTGCTCAGAAATGTACACAGAGACCAACAGGGAGAGACCCCAAGTTTTGAGCAAGCTGATAAGGGCTTCCTTACCACCACAGGCTGAATAGCTATTCTGCATTCCTACCAGTCTGCAAGGGCTGGCCCCCTCCTTTCTAATCGCCTGTGCTCTGGGGAAAGGCTGTAAGGCCAAACCCAGTCTGCTCACGCCCTCCAGCCATGTTCACTAGATACAGACCTTCACTTTTGAACTGTAGAACATGTCTTGGCTGTGTGAGTATCAGGGGCATGCTGTTAATCACTGGAGTTAAAACACTACCGGTATTATGCAAAGTGGGGGAGGCGGGACTGAAAAGGCAACCCACACATCCATCATCCCTTTAGGAGTAGGCGGAGTTTAAAGTTTCCCCAACTTCCAAGTTCTCACTTGACAGGCAATATTTCTGTGCAATTTCCAGCCCCGAATAACAGATGGTGCTCTGCCTGTCTTGAGCCTCGAGAGAGCCCAGACAAAGCTCCCAGCCACTCCGTGCCTCGCGGGACCCAAAGGTGGTTAGTTTCACGGAGCTGTCAGACCAGAGCAGTTAGCAAAGAATGGAAGCTTAACTTCTTCCAGAAGTTTTTTTTTCCTGGTACGAAGAAGTCCAGGGGACTGAAGCACAAAGGCCTGGGAAAGTTTCACTGCTTCAATTCTCTGCCAAACCGTCACCTACACCAAGGTGCGCAGGGAAGGAAAGTTGAGGCACATGCGTTCAGAAAGAAACACAGCAGAAATGCAACTTGAGCAGTCCTAAAGACAACCTGGAAAACTGCTTAAGGGACCCCGGTGGTGGAAAGGCATCCTCGAGGTACCAGAGACTGATCACGCAGAGCCCAGAGGCAAGACGACAACCCCAATAGCACCAAAGTAGGGTGCGCCTGAGCTGTGAACGAGAGGAAAGGGAGGGGGCGCGATCCTGGAGTCGGGGGGACGTTCGGCCCACTCACCCTCACTGCCGTACTGTTTGCCATTGTTCGCGCCCATCCTGTCGCCGTCATGCCCGCCGTCTCCCTGGACACTGCATAGCTGGGGCGCACCTCCCAGGCGGCGGGGCAGAGGAAAGCGGTCAGGACCGGACCGTTAGCGGCACATGCCCCCTCTGTGGGCCGATCTGGGAGGGGACGGCCCTGCTCTGCGGCGGGCGGGGGGAGCACTAGGTCCTCTCCAGGCACCCACGGGGTGGCAGGCCGGGTCCTGGACAGCCACTGGGGAATCTCAGAATCCGCGCTTCAGGAGCGAGGGAGCTGCGCGACGCAGAGCCCGCGCCCCGGTGCCGCCCCTAGGCTCGCCGCGCCTCCGCCGCCGCGGGGTCCCCATGCGCCTCCGCGGTCCCCAGCCGTGCGCGCTGAGCCGCGCCTGCCCCGGGCTGTCCCGCTCCGCCGCTTCCTCCCTGCACCCCGGTGTGTCCGCGGCTTCCCCGGGGAGGGCGCGGCGGCCACTTGTTGCGATGCCCCGAGTGAGCGGAGACTTGTGGCCCGGCGCTGCTCGCCTGCGGGCCGGACTTTTGTTAGCGCCAGGCGCCTCCTCTCGCCGCCCAGCGTCAATCACAGCTGGAGCCCCGGGGAGGAAGGCCGGCCTGGAGATGCGCGGCCTTTTAAAGGGGCAGTGCGCCTTTTCCGGGCTCCGGCTCTCGGCCCCCGGCAGGGCTCCGGCTCTCCGCGCCACTCCAGACCCCTTGGGCGCAAAGGAACGTGAGGAGCGCTGCGTTTTACTATTGTTCTTTTTTATAGACTGCGAGCTTCGAGTCGTCCTTCGAATTCCCCAAGAGTTGTCTACAAATACGGCCTATGTGGGGCGTGGGGCGTTTAAAATAAACACGCCATCAGTCTCCGGTTCTGACATATTTCAGGTACCTGTGCTGGCAATCTCAAGTGGCTCCCCGGGTTTGGGGGCTACAGCGAGGAATGGAGGAGGGTAGGGAAAACTTGAGACGAACTTAGCTGGGTAGCTGGGAGTGGTCTCTGGAGAGCGAAGACATTCCCCGCCCTGCGAAGGAGGTTTCCTGGCTCAGAAGTTTTAAAAGCTTCAGAGCCACCAAGTCTTTCCCACCCCCATTTCTATTTTTTTTTTCTTGTAGTTGATGCCATCCTTTGTTTAGTACCTTACTACCTCGTTTCGAGATTTGCGTGGCTTTTTTTTTTTAATGCCCCTGTGGTATTCCTTGCATTAAATAGAAAAGGGAAACTCTTTATGTTCTACTCCATTTCCATGTAAGTACCTACAAAGTCCTAGCGAAGAACAGAGCATTCATCAGGCAGGTTTCTTTGTACTGAGACAAACGCGCGCGGCCGTTTCTCCTTACAGATGTTGTAAATTAAATTAAAGCTTAGTGGTCCGTTCATCTTTATATATACATAATGAACTGAAGAGAAATTCTTGAACACAGGCCCGGGGGATTGGTGACCATGTACTTCTTCTAAAGGCTTCTGGATGAGATGAATTGACTTCTTGCAAATTCTCTTTCGAGAATTTCCTACAATGCTCTTTGTTAAAGATAAAACATCATGTTTCAGATTTTAAAAAAAAATCTATACTTAACATGAAAATGCCATATTCTAAAACAAAATAGTAAACGTGTAAATGTTCAGGGGTAGAATGGAAGAGTTCTATATCGTATTGAGGACATTTCTTGTTTCCTAATCCAAAGACTCGAAAAGAATATTTTAATGACTTTTAAAATATCTAGACACAGTACCAGGATAGTAATGTGTAATCCCCAAATATCTGTTTAATTAAATGAAATTAAAAACCTGTATCGTGGGCTTTCCATCAGACTCTCCTAGAAAACATGAGGTCGATCTAAAAGAAAGAGTCAACATCAGGGTTATTTTCTTGCAGAGAAACAGGGTTCTGCCTGATTCTTGGGGTGACCTTGAACATCGCTCTGACCAGCCTGCCTCCACCTGCTGGGGTTACAGGCATTGGTCTGCATACCTAGGTTTGTGCATTGCTGAAAATCAAACCCAGGACTTCATTCATGCTAGGCAAGCCTTCTACCCACCGAGATAATCCCCAACCTTCATTCCAGGTGATTTCATGTCTGCGCTGAGGCACACTGTCTGAACTTTAACCATTTGGGCAGCTTTGCTGAAGACAAATTAACAATAATCGAGGAAAGCGTGAGGCTTCTCTCGTGTTGGGGTGGAGTTTGCAATTTATTCTGCCTACACCGTCACCTCCCAGATCTTCCCACCCCTTGTTATAGCACATAAAGTATGGAAATGATGAGAAGCAAAATGGAGGCTCAGAAAAGTGTAGCTATCTAGAGTCCACAAGAGGAAAGGGCCAGAAATATTCAGGTTTGTCCTCCCAATCCCACTGGGTCCTTGACTTGGCCATTATTCAATTTGGAGTCAATGATCTGATCTTCAAGGGTCTTTGATATCCAAGTAAAGCTACATGTGACAAGCACATGGCAGTGACAAATTTTATCTAGCTTCTTTGAAATTAAAATCTGTGTTTTTAAGTTTCCGCTCCCTGTCATACTTGTACACAAGGTTAACCCTACTTGTGAAATTCCAACTTAAAACAAAATAGAAAAAAAATATGTTTAACATCATTCAGAAAATAAAAGTTGTTACAAATATATGTTGGCCCACACTCTGTGAAAGCTTGAAAGCAGTAGTTAATCAGAAAGAAAAGTTCTGTTCTCGTCAAACATCAAGGTCTATGTGAATGCACACTGTTTTTCAAAATTAAGATATTGCATAAATGTTTTTATGCAACCCAAAATTTCAGTGTTTTGCATAGTTTCCAAACCTCAAATTTTCATCACCAATTTACAAGCCTCATGAGACAAGTATAGTGTTTTTCACCAACATACTCGACTTTCCAGCCCAGCTCCTAACACAAGGAATCACTCATCCATCCATCACTTGCAGAAAGGCTGAAAGCTGAGCAAAGAAATAACAGTGGCCGGTAGAGTATTCCATCTTGTCTGTCTATGCCAGTTTAAAGGGGCCAAATTATTGAAATATGAGTCTAAGTGAACACTCTAAGTCACTACAAAATGGAGTGAGAAAGCTTGCACCACAGGAAGGAACCTGTGCCTGATGCTGCTTAGGGGGCCAAGAACCCAGACTGGCTAGGTCGTAGGACCTAGGGGGAAAACAGAATACTATTATTCTGCTACATCGAGATAGTATTAAACCGCCCCTAAGTTCTCAGCGTTATGCCCATAGATTAGCATGACTCTCAGCTCTCATCACAGAAACTTGTTTGTACACTAAGTGGCAACTAGTACAGAGATCCATAAGTGGTCAGTGTACAGAGCATTAGATTGTGGAGTGCTCAGCTCTAAATGGGACATCTACATCATACCTCCTTCCCCAGGGCTCAAGGATAACCACAAGACAGACAGAAAGACTGAAAGAGCAAGTGATGGTAGATCTAGACATCTACAGTAAAACAGTATTTGCCAGACATGACAGGGCCATTGAACACATGACTCAGAGCAGCTGTGACAGCATACACAAGACCTGCATGAGATCAAGCCCGCAAAATTCCCACCATGGGTTAAGGAAGAAGGTAATGTAGTAGGTGGCTGTTTGAGCCATGACCTGAAGCACCGCCCCTAGTGAGGTAGCAGGTAGCTGTTACATCTGCCTATGACCTTGAGGTACATGCCCCTGGGGCATGACCGCTGGGGGACGCTTAATACCTGGGATGCACATGTGCTATCACTCTTTGCTACCTTGTGGTTTTGGATACTGGTACAGATCAGGGCAGAGCTTGCCAGAGAACAGCGTTGGACCATGCCTCACCCTTCCAGGATCCTGCAACAAATTCCTTTATTCTGTCTTGTGAGTTAATGCCCAAATAAATTCCTTTGTTCATTGAGCAGGCCCTGTGGCTTGCTAGTGATATAATTGCATTGTCTGGCACCCAATGTGGGGCTCGAACCCATGACCCTGTAATTAAGAGTCTCAAGCTGTACCAACTGAGCAGAAGACCTAGCTTAAGCTCTGAGCACCTACCTGGTAGCTCACAACCATCTGTAATTCTAGTTCGGAGGTTCCAATGCACTCTTCTGACCTCTGCAAGCACTAGACATGCATGTGGTACATGGCTTGCACTTTCAAAGCTGCTATGGTCAACTGGGACTAATTTAATTCAGGCATATGGTGGGGTAGTTTTGGTACCAGAATTCAGCCTTGGTTCATATTTCCCTACAAGACCTTCTACAGTTTAGGCTGAGAGGCCAACTCCGGCTTATATGTTATTCACAATGTTCAGAGACTGAAAGAAACCTCAGCAAACATCACAAACACACATAACATCTCCACAAGTATCATAAACAAACATGTTTGGCCCACTTTTATGACTTACAAGGTCACATGATGAAAGGGAAGAATAAATTAAGAAAAATTAATTACTGCAGTCAGTCTGTGCATAAATCCTTCATAGGTTTGTGAAAATGGGTCAAAGATCAGATTATATAGATGCTGTGAGCATAACCACTCTGTAGTGTTCTTATAATGAAATGTGGGGGGATTTTTAAGTGGGGATATGATTTGACCTGATTGGTATTCGAAACTGTCATACCCTATGCCCATGCATGGAAAATGGACAGGCTCTTAGGGCAGCAAGGACATATTTGTAGCTCTCTGTACTGGAATAGATGAGTCAAGTTGACTTTGACCTGTGCAACATGAATAGTTGAGCAAGTGAAAGCACTCAGACTCAGAGTGTACTTTGGGGATAATACTGACAAAAATTGCCTAATTATGGTTTTTGAAAAGAGGACAATTAGAAATAGTGGCCAGGATTTTGGCTGGTCAAGGGTAGATAGGGTGATTAGAACAGTGAAGGAGAGACATTTGGGGATAGCTCTCTGAAAGGGAATACTGGCGTTCAGAAATCTATATTGCACACAGTAAACTTGAGGAAGCAATTGGACACATGGCTGTCATTTGGGTTAATGACTCTGGTTTCAGGGAATAAAGCATCCCTGGGCATATTGATTTAGGAGTCTTTAGCCTACAGGAAGTTTAATCACATAGACCTAGATGGTGGAAATTAGGAAGAACGTATAAATACTGTGGGAAGTTGGAGCTAGAATTGAACATATGTCAGCATTTCATCCCACAGAGGAGGAATACTGGCAAAGGAGACGGAGGAGTAAATAATAAAGTCGAGTGAAAACACAGGAGATAAGGGTATGTGGAAATCTAAGATAAAAATACTTCCAGAAGGAGGAAGTAGTGGTTCAGTGTGTCAAATGCTGCTATTTGGCAGGATTTGGCAGCAGGTGGTCATTGTCAGCTGTCTGGGAAGCTCTAATAAGCCACTTAGGCAGAGTAGCATGAAACAGACGAATTGATGTGGGGGGGGCAGGGATGTTTGTTTTTATAGACTCCACTAGGCCATACTTATATGTTGATAGGGATAAACCAACAGAAAGGACATATGATAAAAACAAAATCACTGAGTTGAGAAAAGGAAGAAGGAAATGGCTTGGAGCAGAAGCAGGAAGAGGTGCTCCATCAAGAGATGCAGCTACACTCTGAAATCAGATAGTTGATAATGTCAGGGAAGAGAAGGCTGTTAATTAACTCCCCAAACAGACAACTACTGTGATGCTCAAGCTCCAAAGACACAGGGATGGGTGGGCATACTAATCATCGATGCCTGGTTCTGCCACTGTCCCACCCAACCAGACAGGCTGTTCTTGCTGGCCTGGCAAGAAGGTCTGATGAAAAGAATCACGGTGGGAGTTGTCTTCCATGGCTCAGCTGTTAGAGAGTCCCTTTGCAAACTCCTGTGGAAGCCCTCGCCAACTCCCCAGCCAGGGGGAGAGCAAAACATGGCAATGATGGTTCATTGTGAACAGCCTTGGCTGCTTAGCAATCTTCAGGTTCAGTAGTGTCCTGCAGCCCAGGACGGAGTTCGTTTTCTTTCTTTCTGACTCTCTCAGCAACGGGTGGATGTAGATAAACAAAAACTGCTGCATTAGAACCATGGTTGGCCCTTTCAACACTGCGATGACCCTCACCCCCCCCCCCATTTGACAGAAGCACAGGTTCCTGACACTCTCACAAAACACCTTCCCTGGAAATTTTAGTAAAGGCAAAGAGCCACTTGGCCCATCATTTTGCCGCCCCCGGAAGGAAACCTGAATCTAAAGAAGGTTTGCAGAGGCTCTGGTCTTTGCCTTGATTAGAGACCAGAGATCTCCAAACCAGAGTTTCTTTGCCTGAATACCACTGGCATTCAGGGGTAGATAATTCTTTGTTGAGAGAGGCTTTTTTTTTTTTTCTTTTGTATATACTGAGAATGTTCTGGAGCATTTATAGATACTAACTGTACCACTCTCTAGTTCTGTCTCCACACATTTCCAAATGTTCCCTATGGAGTCACCTCCTCCACCGGACACTTCAGATCCCCTGCTGTTCAGCATCTCTCATTTGTAGAGGTTCCCCATGGAGTTGACTATCTAGTTGACTCTAAGCTCTTCCCAATCCTACTTTCATAATTCCCTTCAAGTGTTCCTGAGAGCACTCCCCCAACTAGCTATACATAAATATCTCCCGTGGTTGCCTGCCATGGAATTCAGTCTTAACAGTGGCTCTATTAAAGTGGTGGAATTCAGTTATCTATCCATTAGCAGGCTGAGTCCTGTCATTGGTTGATGGTGTACTAACAGAATGTAACATATTATCAGTGAAACTGACGATATATTCATGGCTTGGGATAAATGTGAAGAGTATTATCTGATTTGTGTAAAATCTCCATTGTTTAATAGGTTGGAGGAAGAATGATTGCAAGGTCCATGAGATCAGTTGGTAGTAGGGATATTTGATCAATGGTGAAGGAAAACTGAAGGTGGGTAATCACTAGATACTGCCTCCTTGGGATGAGCTAGGAGGACAGAAAGAGCAGTGGGGCCGCCTCTGTCCAGTTAGAGTATGAATGCCTGATCTTCTTGTCCTAGTTTGAGACATCCCTGGAGATCTATTCCAATCTTACAGCTTGATTTGCGTAGGGACCTATTGGACATATATCACATTCAACTTCTCACCAAAACTGCTTCTCAGACTTCCATACAGGAAGTCTGTACACACTGAGACCTAGGTAACTAAGTTGTTACTAAGACAGTTTCCCAACACATCATTGATGTACAAATGTCCAACTTTAATTTCCAAAAATAAATGTATTCTGTGTCAAGCCTTCCTATAAATGCTTTGGCCAAATATTTTCTTATACTTCTTGTTCTATTTGTCTTCCTTTCACTAAAATATCCTTGAGTATGTGTTTACATTAATCATCTGTGCTTTCCTAATTCTCCTGATTCTCATGATTTTTGTTACTGTCATTATCTAAGACACTCCACTGCAATAGATACTATTGAGACTCCCAAAAGCAGCCATTTTGGAAAATCTTCTAAAGTATTTTTTCTGTACCAATGGAGCCTCCACATCATTGGATGAAAATTCTACTTCCCTTTCTGGAGGGTGGCTATTTGTAAACACTAGAAGTTTTTCCTGCACATCCATGGAAGCGTTTAAATGCTTAGGTCATTGCGCATATACACTCTCCAAAGTCGGACTTGTAAATAACACCATTGATTTCAACACATTTCGATGACACTTTCAATTCTCTAGCCCTTAAACCTATTAACCTCATTCATTTTATCTCCGTCATCTCGGCTGCTGATGCTCATCGACATCCCCCAGACCTGTCTCTTAAACCTACTATAAACAACCTGAAGATCACATTTGCAGGGACAACATCTTGTCCTTCTGGTTCACTTCTATCATTATTGCTATTAGATTTCCCCCACTTCACAATTGTCCCAAACTAGCCTCTTCTGCTTACTTTCTTCCACCAAAGTTTTAGTTCCCACCCACCACTGAAATTCTTTTAAACTCCTGTGCTGTACTCTGATGTCACTGTACTTAATCAGTCAAACCAAGAACACCAGCTCTATCTTTCAATGGCTTCAGTTGAATGGGATTGGGGAAATGGACTTACTGACCTGATGTAGCCTTTATTGCCACCCGGTCACCTGCTCCATTTCTCCAGTCTTTTATTTCCCTTTGTTCTCCTCTGTCTACAAAGGCTCCATGCTCCAGCTTCGCTGACTTTGCTTGTTTATTTTACTGAGACAACAGAAGCAAATAAAAGACCTTGCTGGGCTTATACCACCTCTCTGCCATGTGTGTCTGGACCTCTTCTTCTTATGCTGTCCAAGGTCATCCCTTGCCATTGTACACAAGGTAAAATTTACTTCCATTTCTGATTGTTGTCCCCTATTTTTTCTCCATTGGGAATAGAGTCTATGACAAAAGTGCCTGTCTGCTTCCTGCATAGTTACTGCTTTAGTGTATTCTAGCTGATATTCAACGACCAGTACCTATGCCCAAGGTTTTGTCCCTAAAACAAGACAGCCATCTACTTTCTTCTTACTTTTGTCAGGCTGGAAAAGGTAGATATTGACCCTATTCTATGTCCAGAAGCCCTCAACCAAAGGCAGATGGAAATATTTGTCTGAATATCCCTATTCCCATCCTGTTGGATGGGATGATTGTAAGGAGTGTACATCCCCAAATTGGCCATAGGCATCCAGAATAGTAGTTGATGTCAAAAGTGCATTTCCCCCATTTCCAACTCTACCATTCTTTGGTATTTCATATACCTACCAATGAATTACTTTGAACTCAGATCCTCATTTTGAGACCTCCTAGAGAACAAGAAATCAAGACATTAATTTCCCTCCTTCACCTTGATAGTGTGATGATTTTTTTTTAATTACTGCACAAATTTTCCCTCTCTGTTATGACTCTAGAGCTCTTTTAACCGGTTACGTTTATGGCTGCTTTTCCATTGTCTATTCCTCTTTGTATTTTCTCTTGACCTGTCTTAGACAGGTATTCCCTACACAGTGCTGCAAAGTGCCTTTTTCCAGTGTCCTCCATGTTTATGATGCCCGGCCTCAGCTTTCCCCTTCCCCACACTGCCAGCTCCACTCAGCTCAGTGGATCCACCCCTTCCTCCTGAGACTGTGTTTTTAGAGTTCAGAGCCCCACATTTTCCTTTCTAATTCCTCTCACTGGGCACATTCTCCATCTCCCTTGTATACTCCTCTTATCTCTCTGCCTCTCAGCTTAGTAGTAATGAGTCCAAGGCTACTCAGCCTTGGCTTTTCTTCTTCTTTGTCTACATTTATTCTCCTAGTGGCTTCACATGGAGTGTCATGGCTTGAAATTCATCTACAAAATCCCCAGCTCAGATCTCTCCCTTAAATTAAAGATCAATATCTCTTGCTTTGTCCCTGGCATGCTCACTTGGATGATAAATGTAAATATTCCAAGCTTAGCAAGTCCCAAAATAAACGAATTTCATCCTGCCTAGTCTTAGTAAACAGAGACTTCAACTTCATATTTGCTCAGGCCCAAAATTGTTGTGTTATCCTCAACCTTTAAATAAGAAAGAATACTGTGCAAGCTTTTCCTTCAAAAATCATTCAATCTGTATGATTCATGGTTTTTACTGTTTCTTACACCAGGATTTGCTATGAGGTCCCTCTGTTAACAACTTTTGCTATTTATTTTTCAACATATCCAGGGTGATCCTTTTTAGGAAGTCAGGTTATTGATTACACTGCCCTGAGGTCTCCACTGTCTTCTTATTGCATTCAGAGAAACAGGTGAAGTCCTCACAGCCATCACGTCATCACTTTTCTCTTCTTTTTTTCTGATATGTTCTCTTTGCCTGCCTTGATCTCAGGATCTCAACGGAGTCTAGAGTCTTATCAGGATGCCTATCTCTGCATTGCCTGTCTGCCCTGAACCCTGATACCTGGCTGATTGCTGCTAACTCTTCTGAGTGCCGGACCCTTCCTAGAACCACCTCCTTCTCTGTGTCCTGATGACGCGCAGAGCTGTCTCCGTGGTTGTTTTCAGCCCCTGAGGCTGCAGAGGTGGCCAGCCCCATTCTCTCTACCTGTCCCGACTTCCTCCTGTCATTCTACAGCCACTGGCAACTGGTTTGCTTCTTACCTCATTGCTGACTTAACTTGAAGATCCGAACCCCTAATTTTTTTTTTTTTTTGTTTTGTTTTTTTGTTTTTTTTTGTTTTTCGAGACAGGGTTTCTCTGTGTAGCTTTGCGCCTTTCCTGGAGCTCACTTGGTAGCCCAGGCTGGCCTCGAACTCACAGAGATCTGCCTGGCTCTGCCTCCCGAGTGCTGGGATTAAAGGTGTGCGCCACCAACGCCCGGCCCCGAACCCCTAATTTTAAGGTGATTTTATTTAAGGGCCTGCACAGTAAGTCTTCCTACAGACTTGCAGACTTCAGCGTAGAAGACCTCATGAATCTTCATCGCATCGATGAGTGTGAAAGGGGTAAAATCTTTCCCAGAAACCTCTCCTCAGTAATGTGTTTGGGGGTTCCAAAGAACTGAAATTACGGTCTCAAAGGTCAAATCTCTCAAAAAACAAGTCTCTCAAAAATGTCTTCCTAGGCACTTGGCTTAATTGTCCTACTCAATCATGTATTTCTTTAGGCTTCTTTTGTCTATTATCAGGTCATTCACTTAGCCTATCAATGTAATTTACAAAGCCAGACACTGAAAGTCACACTTTAATTGTGAATTTATTTGACTCCTCTGTAGTAGTTCATAAGCACTGGCAGTTTGCCTATGTTAATTCTTTACTTGTTTCTGATCACATATACAAAGCACGTTTGATTGACAAGCTCTTAATATCGTCAAGGACTCCCAAGTCTCAAAACGTGAGTGCAGCCAGTTTCTAAGCTGCACAAGCATTCTTATTTTCACATCAGTTTTGGGATGGATGGTCCCACCCATCCCACCAAGATTTGTTGCTACTTTTTAATGTAATGTACACTAAACATTTGCTTTTTGTAAACAAAACAAATGCTCCAATAAATGTCTCAGTGTCATTTGGCTCCATGACAGCTGTGGGCTTTCCAACTCAGCAAAACTGCACTATGACAGTGGAGCCGCACTGATGAACTAACCAGTTTGGTTACAAACGCGTTACTGCTGGCACATTCTTTGGGAAACAACTGCGCCTACTCCCTAATGAAACGCTGTTTTCTATGTTGTAAAAGGATTTTCTTATACGTTCTCATGTTTTCCTCTTCATGAGCTCATGACATGCACAATCAAGACAGATCACCAGAGAGGAATTTTAGGACAGAGTTGTCATGTTGGGAAAGACTCAGCCTTTTGTGTTTGTTTTCTTTTATTAATATGGTCTAGTGGGCCAGTGAGAGGGCTCAGTGGCTAAAGGTGTTTGCCGCCAAGCCTGACAACATGAGTTCAATCCCCAGAAACATCATAAGCATAGCAGGAGGAGAGAATTGACAATCCCAAGTTGTTCTCTGACTTCCACCTGCATGTTGTGGCGCGCGAGCGCACACACACACACACACACACACACACACACACACACACACACACGAGTACGTAAAAGTAAAAAAAAAAATACAAGCAGTATAAATCATGTCCAAAGGAAAACTGTCTCCTTTCCTTACCTTACTTTTTTAACTTTTACCCCTTAAATGCATATCCATCCAAATTTTGACTTATCCCTCAATAACATCTTTGGTAATTTATCTTCCTCCCTTTCATATGGAGGCATTTACTCTCTGGTGCACACTGGCCTCTGTGTATCCAGCGATGTTACTATTTTTTTTTTTAAACAAGGTTTTGTTTTTCAGATTTATTTATTATGTATACAGTGTTCTGTCGGCAGGCCAGAAGAGGGCACCAGATCTCATTCTAGGTGGTTGTGAGCCACCATGTGATTGCTGGGAATTGAACTCAGGACCTCAGGAAGAACAGCCAGTGCTTCTAACCGCTGAGCCATCTCTCCAGCCCCGTGATGTTACTACTTATTATTTTCACTGTCTGTGTACATAGACACTTGCTGTACACTGAGATTCTCGAGAGCAAAGGTTAGACATTCTCTGTGGCACACAGTGGGTTATATTCATGATACAATAGTTTGGGTAAACACTGGAGATCAGCTGACTAGGTGAAGAAGTTTTGCTGACTAATGAGGAGGAAAACAAATATGATTGTCAGACAGCAGGCATAAAGATATGGGAGCTTTGGGGGCAGGGAGAGGGAGAAATGCTACATTAATTCTATCTTCCCAAGAACTGTGTGTTTGCCTCCCTATCAAAAGGCTGCTGGCCAAAGTGCACAATGGCATTAGGACCTCCTGAGGAAACCTGGTCTCCTAATGGCCTTATTTTCAGATAGGTGAGTGGAGGTCACTGTGACCACAGGCCACAGAGAATGTGTGTTGAACAATGTCTCTTGTTGTCAGTAAGTGAAGTCATTATTAGCGATCAGAATACAGGCAGAGGAACATGGAAAAGTGAACACAGAGTGAGCTCTGGTGTTAGGAAAGGCCCACCACCACCCTAGAGGGAGGCAAACAACTGTGGTCTAGTCTAAGAAGACAGGGTATGGACTTAGGCACAGAAGTCAGATATTCATTGGGGCGCTATCTACACCCTGGATCCTATGAGCTCCCTAGCCATGGCTTCTTGGCTATATTTACAGTACCAGGCATGTGTTTCCTCCCGTGGAGTAGACCTTAATTTTAGTCAAAAAGCAGTATGTTATTCCCATGACATTTGTACCACTATTGGACCCTTCTGTTGTACCTTGTCATATTGGTCATTATTGTAGTACACAGGATTCAGAGCTGGATATGACTATGATGACATTGTCTCCTTAGTAGCCTGGATAGCACCTTCTGGTACTATGAAAGTTAGCCATAGTTAGGGAGCAAGCTTCCCAATTAGTACTAACTTGATTTCTCCACATGCATGTGACATCTTCAGCAATAAGTTCTTTCATCAAGTTCTGGTGGGAAGCCAAACTCAATGACAATAGCCTTTGTTATTTTGGGGATACCCTTGTCCAATGCCAATCACTGGGGCTTACATTTGGCCACTTATCACTTCTGAAAGGAGATCATCCTGTGTAGGGTAACCCCAATCCAACTCTTTCATAAGCTTATAAATAGACTTCCATTTTTTAATGGGATTTGGGCTTTTGAAATGTCCTTAATGTTAGTTAAGCCCATCCCCATCCCTAGCCTCTGTACTCCAGCATCCTCTCCCCACCTAAACTTCCCTCCTCTCTATCCCCACTTTCCCTTTCTTCTCACTTGTGTTCTCTTATCTTCCTTCTCTTAAGGCCATGTATCCCCTGCCAACCAATGACCCCTTTTTTAGTTTTCTGGCTTCTACAAGTACAAGTTAAATCCAAGACTGTAAAGGTCTAAGGCTAAGATCCACACATGAGGCAGACCAGGCAATGTTTGTCTTTCTGGATCTGCGTTACCACAGTCAGTAGAAATTTTTCTTTCAGTTCCATGAATTTACTTGCAAATTTCATAATTTCAGTTTTTTTCCTTACAGGTGAATACAATTCCATTGTGGGTAGGTAACATATTTGTATTATTCATTCATTGGTTGATAGACATCTAACTCATTTATATATTCAATCTAATGCGAATAGTATAGCTATGAACATATATGAACATGTGTCTCTGTGACAAATGATAGTCTTTGATATAAGTGCCCAGAGTGGTATAGCTAGATACATGCTAGATCTATATCTCATTTATCCAGGATGCACTAAACTGGTTTCCATAGTGATTGTACCAATTTACACTCCCATCAAAAATGCATGAATGTGATATAAGATAAAACCTCGAAGTACATTTAATTTGCATTTTCCTGGTGGCTAAGGACAAGTGGGACTTCATGAAATTAAAAGAAAATTCATATCTCAGAAGAAATATGAATGGACTGAAGGGGTAGAACAGGAAAAAACTTTTCAGAACATATCTGACAGAAGAAGTATCTAGAATGTATGAAGAACTTAGAAACTAAATACCAGGAAATGGAGTGATAGTTCAGTAGTTAAGCAAGCTTACTACTCACATAGAGAACCCAGATTCAATTTCCAGCACCCACATTATGGCTCCACAGCTATCTGTAACTCCAGTTCAAGGGGATCCAATGCCTCTTCTGACCTCTCTGGGTTCCTGTACATACACAATACTCATACATATGCTCTAGTACACACACACACACACACACAGAATAATTTTTAACAGAACATCAATTTAAAAGTAGGTAATTGAACAGAGAGATCTCAGAAAAAGAAATAAATTACTAAGAAATACCCTTCTTGAGCTTTTAAAAATAAATTTTATTATCAAAGAGAAATTTGACTATTGAATTTCCTGGGCTTTGCCTCAATAGCCTGATGTCACCCTAAGTGCTCTCTAGATTCTTAACTTCTAAATCATTTCCTTTCTGAACTCACAAGCTTAGTATGATAATAATCTCCAAGCGATGTTAGTTAAAACTTACCTGGCTTTTATGTCAAGAAATCCCAGGCAAGTGTTTCCCAAAGTGAGTCACAATACTATGAGATCTAGCACAAAGCTGAAGCAAAAGGAATCTGTGACAAGATGCTTTCAAGCATTGGGTTACAAAGATATTACTCTAAAGCATTCCCTAGCCCCTTAATTCAGGCAATCATTCTCCAATCATCTTCATCACCCCAAACAATATCATTGATGTTCATTTGCTTCCATCAATAGCAATCGAAAAGTTGACTTCAAACGTCGTCCTCTATGAGGCCACAGCCATCACTTACTGGAAATTCATGTAAGTTGACCAGCACATCTGCCAAGAAATTTTCATCTACCATCAAGTTATAGACAACCTTGGAGCTGATTCCAACTCCCACTGTTGGGCATAGTGGAGGTAGATAGAAAAACTAGTTTGTGTTTTAATTATATTTATGTGTGTATAGATACACATGTGTGCTGTAGCATGCGTGTGGACGTCAGAGGAGAACATGTAGAGTTGGTTCTTTTCCGCCACCACATGGGTCCTGTTATTGAACTCAGGTCATCAGGCTTGGCAGCAGATGCCTTTCACTACAGAGCTACCTCATCAGCCCTGAGAATAATTTTCATATAGTTAATCTATTAGAGACCATGTCAAGAGAGCTGACGTCCCTGTGTTCCCATTTGTAGGCTAGCAGAAACATTACTTTCTTCCAGAAGCACTGCCAATTTCTCTGCAAAACATTTAAAGGATGACAACTCTTAACGTCTTTTGAAACCAGCCTTCAATTGTCCTTGGATCCCTGGATTGTTTCCTCTCATTTGGGCTAAGCAGCTAGAACATCTGACTTTTTGGTCAGAGAAGACCTACCACCTCAATGCCTACACTCTTCATTCCTCATATATCATTTGAAGAACTTAGGCCAGCTAATAAATCTACTTTACTAACAGCTCATTCTTAGGACGCCATTTTCAGAATAAACTTAGAAACATAAACTTTTAAGATTTCTAAGTCATTTGATAGTTTATCTTTGCAATCATTTTCTTTCTGAAAATAGGAAGGCTGATGCCCACAGAAGTTAGGAACATGTCCAAGGACACTTAGTAATAAACAGTGTTGAAAATCACTACTACAGATAATGTATTTTGAAGTGGAACATGTTTAATACACAAACTTTGAGGGGAAATGTTAGTTTAATTGCATTTTTTAATTTAACTTTTCTTCTGAACAGGAAATTTAATACTAATAAGTATTGTAAAGAGTTAGCAGTACCCCACAGAAAACTACCTTTGGCTTGCAAATTATTTTTATATTTAAATGTGTTTCACTTAAAAATGATACTCTAAATTGAGAATTGGGGCTCTGATACTAGGTACTATAGAAGTGCTTAAAATTAAATCAGGTATGGTTGGTGGCATGTACCTGTCATATAGCACTTAGAAGGCTAAGGCAAGAGAATCACACTTCTAGACTAGCCTAGGCTGCATAGTGAGACTGTGTCTAAAGATAAAGAAAATCACCCTAAAATGTTAAAATTTCTAACAAAGGTGAACGTTCCTTCTATAATGTTCAAAAACTGGAATTTATAGTTCTTAGGAGACAGAGCAAAGCTAGAATAGGCATTAGTCTGCATTTTGATTCTATGAACTCAAAGTACAACATGAAATGGGAATTATAATTTCCCAAATAGTAGCTCATAAATTTAAAGATGTCTCTCCGTTTAATAATAACAGCTGCCCATATTTTCTCCCTTAAAGTAAAAAAAAAAAAAAGGTGGAAAGAGATTACTAAATCTATAATTCTACCATTTTTCTATTCTCTTCTAACTAAAAATTCTGTACTTCCCATTTCTTAAACACTCAATTTTTCTATTTGCTAGTAAATTCTGACTTCACTGAGGGTCAGAACAAAGAACCATGATTGGCATGTACAAGAAAATCTGTAGATATTTGTCGAAGGAAGTAAAGTCAAAAGTGACTATAGAACTCACTGGGTAGTTCTTTCATGTGAGAGATGTGATGTAGCCATTAAAAGCTTCCAATCAGGTCCCTACATCCAGAGAAGGAGCAAGGTATGCCTTACAAAAACAAAAATCAGTAAGAGGAGCAAATACATGTTTAGAGACATAAAACTGCTTATAATACTGATTGACAAACAAAGGATGACAACTCTGCCAGAGTATAGCCCTTGTCATTCCAATAACACAGCATGGCATTTTTAGTTAGATGAGTCCACAAAAAGCATATTTTACCATTTTGTTAACACTAACTTGTCAGTAAATTATGTGTTTTGAATTATACTCCAAGTTTCTTACCAATCTCCTACTTGTCTTTGTCCATATTTAATCTGAAATTAAGAAACACTCAAAGAATACATAGCCGATGCAGGTGAACTTCAAACAATTGTTTTATCTATGCTTCTGGTGCCCAAACAGACATAACAGCTGCCCATATTAATTCATTTTTCATTACCATATCAAAATACTAGAGGCAGGCCAGTTTTATAAAAGCAAGGTATATTCACTTATGGCTTTACAGACTGAATTTCCAAGATAAAGTATATCTGTGATTTGGTCTCTGATGGAGGTGGTATCACAATGATAATAACCTATGGAAAGAAGAGATCACATGTTGAAACAAGAAGTCAGAGCCAGAAGTCAGGCTCACTCAAAATAAACCCACTGTCAAAAGAACTTAAGGTTCTTATGATAGCTGCATTACATTTTTTGGGGTGTCAGGGCCCATGTGGCCCAAGGATCTTATGCAGGCCCCACTTCTCAAAGGCTGTACTCTAGGGACCATCATGTAAACTTCTTTCATACACACCTCATTCATGTCATAGCAAGAACTTCTGAAATAGTCTCAGTGCTGTTGCTTGAAGGAACTGAACATGACTTGAGACAATTTATGATTCATTTAATAGTAGATGTTAAAGTTAAAAAAGAAGAAGAAATTGGGAAGTATCTGTTCATCAGCATTAGATCCTAATTTTTCTTCTGTAGTCTTTCATCAAACACCTTGAAACATTTGATTTTCTATACATTCCCAGGTGCAGGAATATTTCCAAATAACTTTGACTTTTTTCTCTTGAGGATTGAAACTAAGAAGGCATGATGTTTGCATAGCAGATATGCCTTAGAACAGAGCAGTTCTATGTGAATGTAGAACATTATCGATTTTAAGCAACAAATTCTTTTCATAATAGTCTCCTTCTTTGTCTAAATCCTACTCTAACTTGCCCTCAAAGTACTTTCTCTGCTCGCATATAAAATTACTTCTGTCCCTATTGTAGAGCAAGAACTTTCACTACTGACATTTGTAACTGAATGACTTGAAATCATTTGTGATGTAGAACACACAGAAAAAAGAATCCCCTTCAGTTACTTCCAATCTTCAAAGATTCCTCCCCTTCTGGAATTTTCTATTTGGCTCATAGAAGATAATTATTAGCAGAGAGACAGCAACACCTAGACCTCAGAGTTCTTGACCAGCATCTTTCAATGCTGCTGTTAATGCCTTTTGTAATGGCTAGTTACTAACAATAGAAGGCAAGCTAATGTGGCATCCAGCGAATGGTAAAACAGTTCTTAAAGGAGTAAAATAGAGAATGGAGAGATGGCTCTGCAGTAAAGAGCTCTTATTGCTGTGGCAATGGACCCACGCTTGGTGCCTAGCACCCATAGGATGGCTCAAGTAACTCAAATTTTAGAGCATTCAAGGCCCTCTTCTGGTGTCTGGAGGTATAGCATACATGAAGCATCTATACATGCAGGCAGGCATGCACTCATACGCATAATATAAAGACAAATACATATTTTAAAAATTAAAAGAAAAAACCAAAATGACTTTTAGACATAAAGTGGGAGTTTGGTTTAGCATCATTCTGTTTACAAATCATTTATTTTCTGAATGTTTTCATTTAAACAGAGTTTGTCTTTATTATCTTCTGAAGATAATAAAGGAAGGTGGCCCTAATCTACCCTGATTTCTACAATTTTCTGTTTATGTATACGGCTTCCCTGTTAGAAAGTCATTATGAAAAAAAAAAAAAACATAGCATGACAAAATTAGCTCTCAACTGTGAAGCCCTTTCCTTTAATCATCAATGCCTAGAATATAGATAAGTGTGACAATGCAGCCTCCACTTGTGTTACATAAATGTCTACATTGCTATGAATCCTTTAGGACAAGGTACTGTTGTAACATGGCCTCTTGTCAGCTTTGAGCCATGGCTGAGGAGAACACAATTCACAAACAAGTGCTGAATGCGTTAATCAGCTAGGAACCTGAAAGCCATTTAAGCCAGGTTATCTTTCCCTTTTGTGTTGTTATTTGCTTTTTAACATCATTGAGGTCTTCTGAAATTTACCATTCTCTCTTGGAAAGCTCTAAACAAGTAGTGTTGATTCCAAAACAGGGCTTGCCAATATTTTGTTACTTATAGTAAATCCCTGACTGGTATTTACATTGATAATCAATCTTTGTTTGTTGCTTAATCCATTCAAATTTCCTCTTGATAGATGTGATTTCATTGAGTAGAGGATATTGCATGCAAATAAGGACACTTCAGCTACAGAAAGCAGCCGTCAGAACACATTATGTTCTAACAGTAGAGAAGAAATTAATCTCACAGTGGCTTCAATTCAAATTGGTATGATGTTCCAGTAATAAATTTCCTACCCAGATGGAATCATTTTCTATATCATAAATATTTTAAGACACTTGATTTGTATTAAAGCAGCTCAGGATTGAAACTAACTTTGGATATTTTGAATAATTGAAATGAACCTTAAGCAGAAAAGTGTTTTGATTACTTTGAATCCTCTTCAAAATTATTTCACATTTTCCAGAAATTTGTTCTATTGTATAAACTATTAAACTCAAAGAAAAATTCATCAAATGCTGCTTTTGTCATACTTGGAGCACTAAAAGAAGGCTAACCTGGTCTAATATATTAATTATATCTCTATTTATGTTTTAAAGAGATTTATCAGTCTTTTATAATGAAAGAAATTCTGAAACATTCATTACTCTTTTTTTTTTTCAACTAAGGTCTTCAGTTTCTATTGCCAATTTGATTATCCTTAAAAAAATCAGTTTTCTCATAACGTTGAATGCAGACTTTTGTAGCAAGGATCCTTGACTGTCACATACAGAAAACATCCCCACAGGATTGCATTTAATGATGTCAGGATGCTCAAGATCATGACCTTAAGGAGAGCAGACATTGGCTTCATCATGCCAAGGGTAGAAGCCAACTCCAGACTTGATGTTAATCAGTTAGGAATTGCCAGTTTGCAGGAGGTAAAATTCAGAGCTCATTGGCTTACATCAGCCATGAAGACAGCGAGGAGAGCTGCCTTTAGGGCTGCCAATGCTCCAAATCCCATGTGCTTTTACAGATTAGCATCAGCCCTTAAATTATATCTGGGAGTAAACTGGAAAGCAGCCTGGTATCTTTAGTCTAAGTGTTACATAACCAAACAGGCAATCCAAAAATCAATGGGAGTTTTTAGACATTAGCAGATGTTTTAAAGTCTCCAGAAAAATAATCAACCCCATGTGTAAACCAGGGAAATACCTTTAATGACAATGATATAAAAGTCTGTTCTTATCTGACAGACTGTGGACAAGTTTCTCAGAGGTGTGGACTTGAAAGACTCCAAAGGCAGGTCTGCATTTCCCCAAGCATGTGGTACCTTGGCCATTTACTACTACATCATGACTTAAGTGATGCTTATGGAATAAGCAAGCATTTCAGTTCAAAAATCTCAGCTCAGGTTTTGGATGTCACTTTTCATTATTTGAATTAATTTCAAAAGTAGCAAAGTAATAGTGTGGAAGACAGTTAACTCAAGGTGGGTGTATTAAGCAGAGTTCTCTAGAGGAGAAACTGGAAGAATGAACATATATACTGGGTATCATATATATGTACATATGTGTATATGTATATGTGTGATGTATATGCATGATGCCCAGTGGCTTTATTTTAGTTGATTGAAGATTTAGTGAACTTGGTAAGAATATTCATCATTATTCAGGTGTCAATCACACTGCCTTGTCACCTCTCAGCTAAGTCTAGAAATCAGGAAAAACCATGTATTTTAGGAAGTACATTCTGTACAATAATGAATAGTTTTAAAATGAATAGTTCAGATGATAAAGAGTGATGTCCAGGATTTATACTGATTTATTTCATGAAATAAGTGGTCACTTCCAACTTCCACACATATAGTTTTTTGGGGTTTTTGTTTGTTTGTTTGTTTGTTTGTTTTGTTTTGTTTTGTTTTTTCGAGACAGGGTTTCTCTGTATAGCTTTGGCACCTTTCCTGGAACTCACTCTGTAGCCCAGGCTGGCCTCAAACTCACAGAGATCTGCATGCCTCTGTCACCTGTGTGCTGGGATTAAAGGCATGTGCCACCACTGCCCAGCCACACATATAGTTTTAAAGATGATGTGAAAATATATGGCCAGAAGAAAAGGGTCATCTCTTGATCATGTCTATGGTAATTCATATTCTATCTGTGAAAATTACATGGAATTGCTTTATTTGTTCCAGTGTCAAAGGTTTTCACAGAGGAGGAAATGATTACACTACCCATCAATATGTCCTTTTTGACACATATTTCAAGGAGCCTTCTCAGAATATCTGGTTACTCTCCTATACATAACAGCCTTGGCCTGGTGATTGAAGATGGTTTAGCTTTTTCATTCTTTACTCATTTGGCAATATTTCTGTAGCCAATTAATGAATATATATATACATATACATATATATATATATATATATATATATATATATATAATGTTGCAGTTCTATGAAATCAGAAATATATAGGCCAAGAATGGTAAAGTAATTTTCCACACTCTAAATTATATGGACTACATGTAAAGATACAACATATCTCAAGATAAAGGCAGCTGAATATCCTGGAGACAGTGAGACTGTGATTATATTCAACATTTAAACCTCAGTTGAAGATATAGAGGTTAGCCACAAGATGCTCCCCATCTTTATTGCCTTGTGACACCCCTTACAGGGTAGATACTTTGCTTTTCCCAGTAATCTTGGAGGTTAAATTTATTTGATGTCAGAGCAACATGGTAAATATTGATATCAAGAACCAACTTAAAAGATTTCTGAATTCCCTATCCTGACAGGGATTTATGGGGGGAAAAAAGGACAAAATTAGGAGGGCAGGCATGATCACAGAATGTATATGTGTTTATGCTAAGCAGAATGATTTTTACTGTCGGATTGTGGAAAGACAACTGAAGTCCAGTGATGTACTGTGACATTTCCAAAGTAAGGTAAGCTAACAGCAGGGTTGAGGATCATGTGTATGAAGTGGTCAACAACAAAGACACCAGTAGAATATGGATCAAGAACTGGGCTTCGCTTCTCCTTCTAACCATTCCTAGGGCATTGAGAAACATAACTGTGTGTGTGTGTGTGTGTGTGTGTGTGTGCCCGCACACACACATGTACATGCACGAATATATATATATATATATATATATATATATATTCATATTCATATTTATATATGTGGGGGGAATTTCTTAGTATGGCTTAGAGGCTGTGATCCAGCTACTCCAACAATGACTGTCTACCAATGGAAGGTACACGAACCCAGTAGTTGTTTATTCCATGAGGTTGGATGTCTCAGTTGGTTTTTAGTACACTTGAATCCCAAAGAAGAGATTAGATGGCCCTCATGATACCCTACAGTTACATTGTCATTCCAAACCAGTATTCTAATGAAATTCTATGTATATTTCAAAAGGCCATGTCGAAACCTAATACTTATAAACATCTATGTAAGTTAAATATGTATACTATAAATAGAAGTGATTATAACCATATATATTTTTTATTTGTATAACTACTATATAAGTAAACTATGCACATGAAGTTTATATATATATACATATATATATATGAATACATACATATATACATAGGTATATATGAGTTACCCTACATGGAGGATAATGCTTCTCCCTCTCCCAGAAGCCATAGATTACAGTTGCTAAGTATGGTATATTTTCCTCCAGTCATTATTCCAAGGGATCCTCCAAACCACCAAATGATACAGTCTGTTGCTATTGCTTTTGTGTACCCACCAGAACTTGATGGTAAGACCCAATTGATGAAGACACCACACACTTTGGTCAAAGGTCACAGAAAAATCATGTTGGTACAGACCAGGAAGCTTCCTTCTTGCTGGCTAGCTTTCATAGTAGGCTGCTGAGGGTAAAAAGTCAACAGTCTTACCCAACTGTTAATCCTGTGAGCTACAATAATAACTGGAGTAGCAAGATATGCCTGTGGATGAGATAGTAACATGAATATTGTGGGAGCAATAAATTCCTTTCTCATTGGATTTAAAACCCACTTCACAGAAGAATTACCATCTTTGATAGTATAAATCTAGCCAAGCAGCCATGGCTGGGAAACTCATAAGCATCAGAGATGAACCTTCTATTATTATTTTTCTAAACTTCCTTAGTATCAAACTATCCTCTAAAACCATACCCTTATATCCATAAATTGGTGCAACTCTCAGACTCCATCAAAGAAGTTTCTTTGTGTCATGGATGGTGATAAATACAGAACCTCACAACTGACCAAAGTGTAGAGAATAAGTCTCAACAGAGTGCTTAGCCACACAAGTGGAACATTGTATCACACTGCTGTTCTCCAATACTCAGGGATCATGACAGAAGAGAAGGAAGGTAGATTATAAGAGCCAGCTGTTGGAGAGGACTGATTGGAAACAATGTCTTCTGGACACAATAGGACCCTAAATTCGTGAACTCAACAGTAGCTATGTTTGCCTGTAGAAGTCCTGTTTATGATCTAAAGAGATAACATTCCAGCCCGGATGATGAGGCATTCACAAACTCCTACTACTTGCTAAGGAACTGTTGACAACTGAGAAATGTTGGGGGAGGAAGAGTTGGTTTTCTCTAAGGGTGTAGCCCTTGGTATATTCACTCTGCTACAGTGGATGGTCCCAAGCTCCTGGATATATAAGCAGCACAAATTTAATGCAGTTGTCTATACAAAAAGGGCACCTTCACTTGGGATAGGTGTTGTGGGGAAGACCAGGAAGAAACTGAAGGAGAAATGTGAAGGGAATAGAGAATACATTTTGTGCAAGTATAAAATTTTCAAAGAATTATTAAAAATTATTTTTAAAAGAATTTACTTGGACAGTAGCCAAGAGTTGAACTATATGCCTATACATTTGTGTAGTTTTACACCTGTTGTTGGTCTCCAGTTCCTGGTTTTGTTTGCGAAGGCACTGTTTGGAGGCACAGGCTTGATAGAAGAAGTAAGTCACTGGCATACTTTGAGTATTGGTAGCATTTACCCACTTCCTGCTCGCTCTCTGTGCTTCTTGTGTATGAATGAAATGAAGTCAGCTATCTTCCTGCTCCAGCTGCTGATGCCATGCCTTCCCACCATATGGACTCAACCCTTTGGAACTGTAAGATAAACTATTCCTTCTATAAATTACTTTTGGTCATGGTTTTTCATCAAAACAACAGAAAAGTAATTGATATGCCCCTCCATTTATGCGATCTATTCACTGTCTTGTACTGTATCGCAAACTTTATAAATACTGTGTTGTATCCCCCTAAATGTATGTATATAAATTTAATCTCTTTCATCTTAACTAAGAGTTTATACACTGTGGCTATAACTATTGCATTTAAGGTAATGGAGTCAAACTAGAATGAATTTCTTTTTCTTACTGGATACATATAGACAGACAGAGAGACGGACAGACAGACAGACAGACAGACAGACAGACACACACACACACACACACACACACACAATCTTGATCCAGAAGCAAAGGAAGCATGTAGATTTGATAACTGTAGTCTACTCCAAAAACCAAATCATTGAATTTAGAAAATGTTTGATGGGAGCATTAGAACCATGTGCCATTTAAGTTAAAGAGTGACTTTTCTGGAGTTTCTTGTGTTAATTAGCTTTCTGTCCATTGCCACCTCTCCTTCTACTTAAATACAGCAAGTGTGGTAAAGAAGAACATACTAGGAGTCAAACAATAGAGCTGCAACTCTGACTTCAGCATAAGCCCCCAAGACAACGTCCTTGATAATTCCATACAACACAAAAGAAATGAATTGCCAAACTGCATGCAGATAACAAAATGGATAGTGAATACCAAGTAGCATTCTATTGCCATGGATTACAAAGGAACAGACATTTCACTTACTAATTCAGTCAATAATCTCAGATTACAGGGTGTTCAACTGCAAACGTGATGACTGGAATATGCAGTCAACTACAGGAAATGATACCATATTTTTTTTAAGATTTTAGTCATAGTTTTATGTTTTTCCAATTGTGAACTACTGAGAAACATGTGTTCTGTTGGATAAATGTACTTACTGGGGCACCTATAGAAGTTGTATGTATGGATAGATAAATACACTTCGATGTGTGCAAGGTGTGTCCTGGCCATGCTACTTGACTTCCCTGTGGTTTTTGGTTTCCTTTTCTGGAGCAAAAGGATGCATTCCACTTATTTCATATCTACAATGTGGCAATGATTGTTTGGTTTTTTAAAAACTTCAGATTTATCTGAGAAATATGAGAAAAGATTTGCAGGATGGCCTTTTAGACATCTGTGGGTGGGATAAAATTTAATTCTTTGCATAATCATGATACCTAAATATTGTTTCCTATTACGTATGAGGAGAGTGAAACACAGAGAAATTAAGCAAGTTAGATGAGATAATTCTACTGAGTCACAGAGTTAGTTTGAGCTCCTAATAGTTAGACTAAACGTCCACAGTCACATACACTTTACTCCATACACTGCCCCAAAGAGACATGGGTATTGCAATTTACTACAGTTTAAAGGTCAACATGAAACTTAGTTTTTGAGAGAAGAGAAATTTGCTATTCTGATTTTATTCTTTGAAGCACCCTTTGTGTACCTGAAAGATACCAGGGCTGCATTTTAACACAGATTTGCCCATAAATGAGTGTTGTTCGTGCAAATACCATTAAGGAGAACACTACTGTAAACCTTGTAACATTTCCCCCAAGAAGGTTTTCAGTTTCAAGGTCAAACATCAAGGCAGATTTCCACTCAACAATGAGTGTCTTAAAACACTGCACAGCTATATTTGAAATGAAGCCAAGTCCATGAAAAAAAAATGCCCACTTCAAAACCTTAATGAAGGCAATTTGTCAACAATTTCACACATCATTTGCCCACAACCTTTGAAGAAATGGTTTCCCAATTTACCTTTTCCCCTGTGAACTTCAGATCACATGCATTTTAATGAACCATTAATCATCACAATGCCCAGAAACTGAGATAGAGGAGAAAACAATCTGAGATCCCATGGAAACGTGTTCTATGCTCTTCTCATTTTACATAATGTCAGAGAAATGTGTGCAAGATCCTATGAGTCTTTGATATCAGCTGCTCAGACCCGGAGTGAATTTGTCATACAAAGGGTTAGAAAAACAAAAATATACTTTGCAGTGTATAGAACTTAGATGTCTAAAATATTTATAGAGAAGTAAGAAAAGAAAAGACAGAGAGTCATCAACAAATAGGTAGATGTTTTACTGATGACCAGGAATGCCTTTCCATGGCATGGAGTCTTTAAATAATTGATTTAACTCTTTGCAAAGGACTTATTTATCAAATAACTAACTTCAACTATTACTGCTGATCACAGCTTTTTACCCAAAGTGCCTGAGGGAGAAGTTGGTGGAAAGTAATTAATAAGACCAAAAATGAGGTTTGCTGCATGTAATGGATACTGTTTGTGAATCTGGGACTCATAAAATGTTGTGCTGATTGAGGGAGGAGACACAGATGTTTCTGCTATTTTCGTTTAGGGAAAAAGTGTAAGAACACTTGGAACTACAGCATTTACCACATAAACTGTTATCAGTTACACTTCCAACGTGAAGTACAACTTTACTGTTGCATACATGTTTAGACCACAAACAAATCTCAAGAGTGGCATTGGCCCTGCCAAATAACTGTGGCTTTATATGACAAGGTAAAAACATGATTGACCCAATGTATTGGGGTTTTCCAGAGGAGCAGAACCAACAGACTATATACCACCTATTTTTCTATCTATGCATACATTTATTATGGTAATTATCTGAGCTCTTTTAGGAGGCCAAGAAAATATACAATATTCTTGAGACCCAGTTCTCAGTGGTTATGAGCCCCAGAGTCCAAAGACTAAAGAACTATACACCCCAATGTTCAAACCAGCACAAGAAGAGAAAGTGAAAGACACAGAGAAGAGAAAAGAGAGCAAGGGAAGGAATGGGAAAAGAGAGGGAGGTAAAGAAAAGGGAGAAGAGAGGGAAGAAGAGGATAATCTATCTTTTAATCTTTTAAATCCTCAGTGGGTTGGTTGATACCCATCCTATATTGGTAAAGAAATGTCATCACTGAAAAACCCCAAAACAATGTTTTCTCATCTACCAGAGCATCACTTAACACAGCCAAGATGACATATAAAGTTAACTCTGATATTTCATTAGTGAGGTAGACAGATGAGTATAAAGTGGGAAAAAATGGAGAAATGGAGGAAGACTTGGAAAAACTGACATGTTTTCTCTGTAATTATTTATCTGATGTGAAATAATGGGTAATTCTGGGTGTCAGCATGACTGAGTAAAGGGATGTTCTGAAAGCTGATAAAACACTTTTTTTCTGGATAGATTATGATGATGGGAACATTTTAGCCATTGGTCCATTTTCTCAGAATTGTATTTATTAGACTATTCAAACTATAATCACTCAGTGCTAGCAGTATAATTTACTTGGTATACATTACATGGGTAGATGTATTTTTTGTGACTCACAGCTCAGAAAAAAAGCCTATTTGAATGTGACATAATGGAAAAACATTTATATAGTTTTATATCAAACCTTAGGAGAACAAAAATGCATCAGAGACCCTGGTCTTTTGTTATCTCATCCTGGCTGACTTCTCTTCCCATATAAAGAAGTACAGTGAGCAATGGAAATACTATATATTAACTAATCAACAACTGTGAGGTATCTGTCTTGATTTGAGTTAATAAAATCAGGTGATGATAGGTCATAGAGGGCTTTTGTCAGAAATGTCTCAATCCCAGAATATATATAATCAGTAGCCAACTTCCAGGATAAATATGATGATTCCCTTAGGCCACACATAATAGGCAGAGATGCAGATAAATATCACAAAGCTTTGAGATGAAGATAATATCACAAGAAATAATTCTGTGTATCCTTGAATAATAAAAAACCACCTTTTTTGATTTGGTTGTTCAGTTTCATTCAACACAGTAGTTTAACCCAAGAACTGTATGTGTCTCCCAGGCACACATGAGCTGCACTGATAGTTGCTCCAGTTTTTTCCCATTTTGAAGATAAATATGAAAACCTAAAACATGAGACAAGGGATCCCATGTAGTCTGCATGGTGACATAATTTAAGGTGTATTTCTACTCCCCCATAAACTTATAGTTTCCAAAGAAAATAGAAGCAGAGTGTTAGAGAGGTCCCCAGAAATGCACAAAGATACCTCCAACATAGACTACTGGAAATGGTTGAGAGAGTACCTGAGCTGACCTACTCTGGTGATCAGATGACCTAATACCCTACCTGTCATGATAGAACTCTCATCCAATGACTGATGGAAGCAGATGCAGAGATCCACAACCAAACCCCAGGTGGAGCTCCAAGAGTCCAGTCGGTGAGAGAGAGGAGGGATTGTATGAGAGAGAGTTGTTGAGACCATGATTGGAAAAATCACAGGGACAAATAGCCAAACTAGTGGAAACACATGAACAATGAACCAATAGCTGAGGAGCCCCCAACTGGATCAGGCCCTCTGGATCAGTGAGACAGTTGATAAGCTTGAACTGTTTAGGAGACCTTCAGGCAGTGGAACTGGGTAGTGTCCTTGGTGCATGAGCTGGCTTTTTGGAACCGAGGACATATGCTGAGACACTTTGCTCAGCCTTGGTGCAGGGAGAAGGGGACTGGACCTACCTCAGCTGAATCCACCAGGCTGGGCTGACTCCCCAGGAGAGACCTTGCCTTGGAGGAGGTGGGGATGGGGAGGTGGATTGGGGGAGAAGGCTGGGAGGTGGGAGGAGGGAGGACAGGGGACTCTGTGGCTGATATAAAAAATTAAATTAATTATAAAATAAAACATTTTAAAAAAGAAAATAGACAATGTGGTGGAGGGGTATTTACAAGCCTTTCTGTCTTTTCTTATTTCCGTGCATGTGAAGTCTATTCATTGTGGAGATCACTCAGTACTAGAGATCTCACAGCATAGCTCTAAAGTACCCATGCTCATGGCTTCTTGATATTAGTGTCCCTGCATTACTCTAACATTCAAATATGAAGATTCACTGGTGAGATGCCATACTTTGCTTTGCTGTGATATTACACCACAGTCTTAGAAGGAAAACTCAATATGTCTGTCGGTACATGAAGTACTATCAATTAGACAATTTTAATATCTCAACCCTTTCCTAATGATCCTTTGTGCACATATAAAGTCATCTAGAAGACTTAATACCTTATTCTTCTCATTGATGTGACAAAAAGAAAAAATCCTCAGTAAAGGCGATTTAATGAAGAAAGGGGTTGCTATGACGCACAGTTTGAAGGTGCTGTCTATCGCAAAAGAGAAGACTACCTCATGATGGGAGCTTGAGGTAGCTGGCCCACTGGAACAGCAGGAAGTCTGGAAGCAGAGAGATGGACATTAGGGCAATGTCTACTTTTTTCTTTCTATGCAGTGTGGGATCCCAGTCCATGAGATGGTGGTGCCTGCCTTCAAGATTGGTCTTAAGCATGTTATATATAATTACATATTCTTATTGCTTGTGTGAGAACAGTGAATATATATATGTATGTGTGTGTATGTATGTATGTATATGACACATTCTCCACTGTCTTGTTCTCCAGTAAAATGGATATGCAAATTGTAAGTTGTAAAACACTCTCCAGGGAGCTCAGATAGAGACTCAATGGCTTCTGAAGACAGTGCTGGTAGTTGATATTTGGGTTATGGTCTATCTTTCTTTGTGTGGTATAGTATCTTTTCTTATTTAGTTATATCACCCCATTTACTCAGTCACCAAATGTTTCATCATGACCACTAGAACATTGGAGAAACTGCCAAATCTCAGAAGATACACAAAAATATGACCTTTCCTGTGCTATTGGTTCTGTTGATAAAACATTTCTGAACAGAGCAATGTTCAGAGCACTGGTAACACTGGTAAACTAAGAAAAGAAACTATAGTATTCTTATGTACATACACTTAAGTTAACATAGTATTATATGAAAAATGGAATAATGTAACAATATGTACTTAACTCATTAATGATCATAGTAACAGACTATTAACTTGGCTCAGTGTCTTCTAAGAATTCTGTTTCCATACAGAAAGTCTTACAGCACACGAATTTTGGGACCAAGTTAACACATCTATTTGTGGAGATTCTCTTGAAACTGCTGAAGGGAGGAAATTCTCTGCTGCCTATAAAAGCTTTTAGAAGATTTGAACCAACTGTTATTTTCATCGTTTTAAAATAACATCACATACTTATGGCCAAACTATCCTGGTTCAAAGTCCTGACCCAAAAAAAAAAAAATTCAAAAGGAAATATGGCTTCAAAAACAGTCTAGTAAAGGGGCGAC